>NC_091469.1:446282500-446882500 GCF_036971445.1 Narcine bancroftii | reverse complement strand
TTCGTTTGGTAGCACAATTGCCTCTGATTTGGAAGGTCTTATGCCAATACTGGAGACTAAAGCACGGTAATTACAGTGATGTCCATTATCCAAAGTGCTTGTTTTTGGAATGATGACAGGATGGCAAGAAGCTTCTAGAAGAACACTTAGATAACCTCAATGTAGAAGGCCACAGGTCTGGTCCTGGAATATAGGGTTAATCTGGATGGGTGCCTGTTGGTTGGTGCATATTTCACAGCAGAATGTCTTGGATCCATTCAATATGCCTCTATGATATTAGTCATAAGTTATACAACATAGAAACAGATTCTTCGGTCCAATTTGTCTATGCCAACCAAGTTGCTCATCTGAGCTTGTCCCCTTTGCCTGAATTTGGCCCACATCCCTTAGTCTTTTCTATCCATGAATGTGTCTAAATGTCTTTTAAATGTCATAATTCTACCTGTTTCTACCACTGACTAGACTTGTATGGCATGGAACAGATCCTTTGGCCCAACTTGGCCAAGCCAACCAAATTGGCATTCTGGACTAGTCTCATTTGCTTGCATAAACTCCATATCCTTCCAGACCCCTCCTATCCCTAAACATGTCCAAATGTCTTTTGAACATCAAAATTGAACCCACTTCTATAGTATCCTCTGGCAGCTTGCCTAAGATACGAACCATCCTCTGAGTGAAAAAGTTGCCCCCTTGGCTCCCTTTTAAATTTTTTCCAACTCATCTTAAACCAAGAACTGGAATTATCTATCCTCGGACAAAGAAAGTGAATATTCACTTTATCCAGGCCCTCATGATTTTATAAACCTCCTCAAGACCCAGCTTAAGCAAGCTCTCCCAATAACTCAAGCCTTCCAGTCTCAGCAACATCCATGGCATCATTCACAAGAATGAACATAGCTAAAAAGTTATTTTATAAACATTACAGTACAGGCCCTTCAGACCACAGTGTAATGCCAACCTATATAAATCTACTCACAATCGAAACCTTCCCATTACTCCCTATTTTTCTTGCATCCATATGCCTGTCTAAAAGTAATTTAAATGTCCCTATTGAACCACCCTCCACCCCCTGCCAATGCATTCCAGGGACCCACTACTCCCTGTGTAAAACAACTTACCCCTGCTAGAGGATTTAACCTTGGTTCTAGCCAAAATTTATCAACCAATCTGAATATGAAACAGATTATCTGGCTACTATTACTATGGATTATGTTACTTGTTAACTGATTACAAATTCCTGCATTAGAACAGTGGGCAAATTGTTTACTAAACTCCTTAGGATATTCTAAAATTATGAATGAATTAAATAAATGTTTTTCTGTTCTTATACGTTGTTTTTCCATTCAATTAAATTGGGCACTTTCATTCCAAAAGGCTTGAATTCACTACTGTATCCAGACCCATCTTTCATTTCCTGCAATGTGATGAGCAGCAATGCAGTGGGCAAAGCACGCATCCATGAGGTGTGCCTGTATTTATTGTCAGTGAAGAAGAGATGTTGTTTCCGATTCGTATTGAATGTGGTCTTCTGACGAGGAATTCAAGGATCCCGTTTCAGAGGGAGCTGCAGAGGGCCAGGTTTTGAAGCTTGCTAACCTGTTCTGAGGTGTTGAAAACTGAGATGTCGATGAAAGGCAGCCTGATGTATGTGTTGTTGTTGTCTAGGTGACGCAGGACTGAGTTGAGAGCCAGTGAGATTGCACCTGCTGTGAAGTGATTGTGGCAGTAGGTGAATTGCAGTGGGTCCAGTTCTTTACCTCTCAAAGAATTTCATCACAGTTGATGTGAATGCTACTGGCATTAGACTGTAAGATGCCATTGGCAAGAATTGCAGCAGGCAAAAAGAAATTTCATGTAATATGACACTGCTTTATTACTTTGACCACCAGCGTTGTCTCCGCTCCATCTTCAACATTCATTGGAGCGACTTCATCCCTAACATCGAAGTACTCAAGATGGCAGAGGCTGACAGCATCGAGTCCACGCTGCTGAAGATCCAGCTGCGCTGGGTGGGTCACTTCTCCAGAATGGAGGACCATCGCCTTCCCAAGATCGTGTTATATGGCAGCTGCGCTGGGTGGGTCACTTCTCCAGAATGGAGGACCATCGCCTCCCCAAGATCGTGTTATATGGCGAGCTCTCCACTGGCCACCTTGTCAGAGGTGCACCAAAGAAGAGGTACAAGGACTGCCTAAAGAAATCTCTTGGTGCCTGCCACATTGACCACCGCCAGTGGGCCGATATCGCCTCAAACCGTGCATCTTGGCGCCTCACAGTTTGGCGGGCAGCAACCTCCTTTGAAGAAGACCGCAGAGCCCACCTCACTGACAAAAGGCAAAGGAGGAAAAACCCAACACCCAATCACAACCCACCAATTTCCCCCTGCAACCGTGTCTGCCTGTCCCGCATCGGACTTGTCAGCCACCAACGAGCCTGCAGCTGACGTGGACATTTACCCCCTCCATAAATCTTCGTCCGCGAAGCCAAGCCAAAGAAAGATTACTTTGATAATAAATAGAACCTGGAGTCATTGAGGCAGCTCACTCCACTCATCTTAGGAGCCAGTAAGATTGACGCCCTTTTGAAATAGGTGGGACAACCTATGACTGCAGCAATGAGAGATTGAAAATGCCCCTGAACACTCCAGCCAGTTGGTTGCACAGATTGTCAGCACCCTGTCAGGGACACAATCACGGCCCGTCACCTTGCAAGGGTTCACCCTCTTGAAGTCATTCCAATGCCATGAACGAGTAGAGAGTGGAGTTTGATTGACGCCCTCTCTCCCAAACAGTCTCAACTTACTTTTTCATTGAGCTGTCCCGCTCGACGTTCCCTTTTCATCCTGCGCCATAATTTCTTGATTAAGTTAGGTTGAACTTTATCAGGGTCAGGGAGTAGGAGGATGAAAAGGTCAGGCAAAGGGGGGCTCGAGAGGCCCAGTGCTTCAACAAAATAAATGTTCTTCCCTTTCAGGGTGAGTTCTGACGAACTTGGGACCCCCAACTGCTCGGAGGACCTCCGGCCGGGCCGACCGAATCCGCGCAGGCGTACTGGGACCAGTGAAGATGGCGGCCTCCGTGTGGCTGCGGGGATTCAAGGCGGCGGGGCGGCAGCTGCGACCGCGCAGCTCGCACAGGAGAGGCCGCGGCAGTTCGGTCGAGGTCGCATCACTGGTGGATGGCAGCCAGGAGCCAGGTGACTGTGAAGCGCGGAGCAGATCATGGACGCGGTTCGCCCTGGGCCTGGAGCGAGCAAGCGCACGCCGTGTCCGGGAGGGAGGGAGGGAGGGAGAAGGCCAAGAAAATGCCGGCCAGTCCCCTGGACGGTTAAGGACACGGCGGTCATCAATTTTGTGACGGATCTCCGTGGAATTTGGATGAAAACAATCCCTTGGGTCTGGGAATAAGTAAGAGGAGGTGTAGGCCGCACGGGAGCTCGAGCCCGGCCCATCACTCGTTCTCTGGGCTGCCTCCTTACCCTCCCACGAAATTCGTGGAGTCCCTAAATGCCCCCACATCCATAGTCGTCACATCTTAACAAATGGGCGACTGGGATAGAGGATTCCTGAGAGTGAACAAATCAATCCTCCCAGTGTACACTAGAATCAGCTTACTCGCTCTTGATAGCTTCATTCATTTCCAAATTTGCCTGAGCCAGTCCCCGTCCCCCGACCTTGTGCATGAGTATTGTGGGTGTCAGAAATCTATGCACACACACACACACGAAAAAAATGCTCAGCAGACCGGGTAGCAATAGCAGAAGAAACCAAGGACACATCAGGTTGGCAGAATGGAGAAAAGTTAGAGGGGATTTTAAAAAAAAAGCTTTCAAGATGGAGATGGAAAAGAAGAGAAAGTTTTCAGTGGGATGGTATGCAGGGGAGGTGGAATGGCATTACATCTCCTGCCCCTTCCTCCAACTTTTTATCCAGACACCTGTCTATTTTTTTGCTCAAGGAGTGAAAGACGGAAGTCTGCAAATTCTGAGATTGTAGTAAATGCTGGAGGAACTCAGGAGGCCTCGCAGCATCCATAGGAGGTAATGATACACTGTACGTTTTGATAAGTTGAATCACTTGATCCAGCCTCAACTTGTTTGCTGCTGACACCTTTATCAAAGTTTTTGCCTCCTATATTTTGCCCCAGTTGACCCTTGGACATATGAAATTCTCTTGTTTATGCAAAACTCTGTGTTCACTAAGCCACATGTTCTAACATTTTTCACTAAATTCTCATCTTCATAAAAAGTTATGACTTTCCCCTAACTTATATTAAAATATCCTTTAGCTCCACAAATTTACAAGCTCATTGCACTCTTTGAAATCATGCCTCTTGAGAATCTCCAATTGTTAATTTATCAGCATTGATTCCTGATCAGTGTAGTCTTCCTCAATAAATGTATCAACTTCCTCAAATACATTCATGATTTGGCCTTGTAATTTTCTGTGATAGAGATTGGAAAACACCACATTGACAAAGGACCCTTCTATTAAGTCCTGGTATTTGGTCATTTGCTCTCCTTTGTGGTTTGGTGAAAGAGTTGTCTTGTAGCCCGTGTTCTGGCAGGGCGTTAAAACAAGATACTTACACGAGGTGAGTACAGTTGATACTGATTTATTAATGGTTTGCCCTGCCTGGGTTTGCTGGGCCTGGTTGTCACGCTGCTTCCGGCAGAAATGGCGCTACCAGCTTGCTGGCCATGGATAGGCTGGCATTCCCGCCGATGCTCACTGTTTCCTGCCGTATGGCCTGCAGCTCGTGAAGAAGGCCCTTTCAGCCAGCATGTTCCTTGCATGACGCCATATTCAGATGTCATCTTGTGTGCTGGGACAGCTGCCGGATAGTGGGTCATCACACGACAACATCCATCCCCCTCCCCGCCAAAAACTGGCGATCCGGGCACTGTCCTTAGTTTTGTGCGGCCTGCCTCGACGTCGTGGAAGTGATGGTTGATTGATTGGCTGGCTGGTGTCCATATGTGCTGGTTTGAGGCAGTCAATAGTAAATGTTTCCTCCTCACCACCGATGTTATGCCTGACCACCCAGTAGGGCCATTTGTATGGCCTATGTAGTGACCCCCAGTGTGCCCCTCATTGCACAAAGATGTATGTGCAGCTTCTCAGGTCATTAGGGATGAATGTCTTGGCCTGGCCGGACGATGAGGGTTGTGTTGGGGCCAGCATGCCCAGTCGTTCCCTCAGTGTCTCTTGCTTCTTCTGGTGGTTCGTCCATTTCCCTGGTGGCAGCCGGGAATTCCCCAGGGATGACTGGGGTGCTCCATACACTATCTCCACTGCTGAAGCATTGAAGTCTTCCTTTGATGCAGAGTGAATGCCAAGGATGACCTAAGGCAATTCATTGACCCAGTTTGGACCTCTGAGTCAGGCCATTAGGGCCTTTTTAAGGTGCCTGTGGAACCTCTCCACCAACTCGTTGGCCTGGGGATGGTATGCTGTAGTGTGGTCGAGTTGTGCACCCCTGTCTGATGTCATGTGCTCTGAAACTCTGAACCGAGCCACCCATGTGTTTATTAGGGCTCTGGAGAAGGCCTCTGTTGAGGTTTCCGCCAGTGGGATTGCCTCCAGCCACCGTGTGAGTCAGTCCACCATCATCAACAGGTACCCTGTGTCACTGACAGGGTCCCACAATGTCTATGTGCACATGACTGAATTGTCGTTGTCCCAAGTCGAGTGGCTGGGGGGAGGGGGGTAGATGCCTTGATGTGCGTCTGTATCTTTGATGACTGGCAATGATTGTAAATTCTGGCCCATTGGCTGACCTGCTGGCAGAGGCAATGCCAAACAAATCTGCTTGCTAGCATCTTGGCAGTGGTCCTGATGGCCAGGTTTGCCAGATTGTGCATGGCGTTGAACTTTGGTCATCTTCATGCTGCCTGAACCATGGTAGCGAGGCTTGCTAGTCAAATTGTCATATGTGGCTTGGTGAAATGCCCGATGGCCTCTACCTTTTTGGGCAGAGGTGTCGCCCCGTGTCTATTGATTCTGTGGCACAGGAAGTCTATTGTCTCTCGCCTCAACTGGCATTTGGCTGGGTTGATGGTCAAACCAAACATGCTGAGCTAGGTGCATAGCTATCTTATGAGGGCCATGTATTCTTGGTGGTTGCGGATGTCTACCAGAATGTGGTCCAAGTAAATGAACGTAAACTTGAGATCCTGGCCCACTGTGTCTATCAGCCTTTGGCATGTCTGAGCCACGTTTTTAAGCACAAAAAGCATCCTAAGGAATCAACAAACCAAAGGGTGTGATAATGGCGGTTTTAGCAATGTCCTCTGGGTGGACCAGGAATTGGTGATAGCCCCTGATGAGTTTATCCTTGGGGAATATCCGTGTCCCCTGTAGGTTCGCCGTAAAGTCCTGAATGTGGGGCACTGGATACCTGTCTAGTGTGGTGGCCTCATTGAGGTGGCCTCCATCCTCCTGCCGCCTTCTGTACCATGTGCAGGGGGATGCCCAGGGACTGTCGGACAGCAACACTATTCCCAGCTCTTCCATCTTCCTGAACTCATTTGTGGGGGGGAGGGGGTGTGCCCTGGCTTGTAAAGGGGGGGGGGGTGACCTTAGTGAGGATGTGGTGCCATATCCTGTGTTTTGTGTTCTTTTGAGGTAAACAGTGGTACCAGAATGAAAGGGAATTCTGCCAGGATGTGTGCGTTATGGTTAGCAGTGACAGATTGTGGGGGGGGGGGGGGGGGAAGAGGGGTGGCTGGGTGGCAGGTATCTTGGCTTCCCCTAGGGGGAAGATCGGGAAAGTTTTGGCATGCACTAACTTCTGCCCTTTGAGGTCCACCAATAAACAATGAGCCCTGAGAAAATCTGCCCTCAGGAGTGGTTGTTGCACTGCTGCCCAGGTGAACCAGTTGTTCCCAAAGTAAAGTGGAGTGGTGCAGGTGCCGAATGTTTGAATGTTGGAATTGTTTGCAGCCCTCAGGGCTAGGCCCAGTTTCCCATTGTGGGTGCTGTGAGCTGAGGTTGGCAGGATGCTGATTTAGGCCCCGGTGTCGACGAGGAACCATCGCCCTGATAGGAATTCCACATGTGGAGAAGGCTGTCTCGTTGGCCAGCTGCCTCAGCCACTCGCGATGGTCAGCCATGGCGTTTCCATGAAACGCGCAGGGAGTGTGGCATCGACAAGCCTCCAAACCCCACCGTTGGTGATAGAAACGGTACTGGTCACTGTGGGGGAGGGGGGGTCCATTGGCCTGCTGGTCACCTGTGGCTATCTAGTTGCCCACTGCACATGAGGCATGCGACTTGGTCTACCACGTTGTTGGAATCTCTCTTCGCTCCCCAGAGGATATCCGCTTTCTGGGGTCACTGAAGTCCTCATTGAGCAGCAGACAGATATCCTCTGGTAGTCGCTCCAGGAGGATCTGGTCAAAGAGCAGGCAAGACTCATGGTTAACACTAACATTCATGAAAACAGAAGGGGCCTTGTCCCCCAAAACGTCCATGTGTAACAGTCGGGCTGTGCACTGGCATTTTGAGAGCTTGAAAGTTCAGGTTAATAGGTTATTTGCCCTGCTCTGGAGGTTGCCAGAGGAAATCAATAACCTTGGTGGCTGTGTCCTGGTCAAGCGAGCTAACCATGTAATAATACCTCTTGGCATCGGCTGTGATCTGTCAAATCTGGAACTGTGCCACGGCCTGTTCGAACCCTACCAGTGGCTGCAAAGTCCAGAATGCCAGCAGTTTCAGTGAAATTGTTTGGTCCAAGGCGCCACTTGGACCAGTCAGGGTCACCAATGTAGCTCAAGCTACGGCAGGGTTGTGAATGCAAGAAGTGAGTACAGTTGATACTGATTTATTGACGGTTAGCCCTGCCTTTACATAGGCCTGCTTGGCCTGGTTGTCATGCCGCTTCCGGCGGAAATTAAGTCACTGGCTTGCCGGCCGCAGATAGGCTGGTGTTTCCGCCAGTGCTCGCTGTTTCCCACCGTGCAGCCTGTAGCTTGTGAAGAAAACCCATTTAGCCGGCATGGCTCTGGCAGGATTGCCACATTCGCATACCATCTTTTGTGTTGGAATTCCTGCCAGGTAGAGGGCCTTCACAGTTTAAGAATGCCTTTAAGTTTTAGTTGTGTTAATTAAATATTCATAAATTTTAAGAATGATTGAATGTTTTAATGACTCAAACACACAAACCAATTAACAACAGCCATTCATTTTGTTTGTGTTTTAACCTTTTAGCTGGTTGATGCCGATACTCTTGTTCGTATGTTGTTTTGCTGTGAGCAGTTTATCCCATGTTCACCAAAATTGTTTGCTCTATTTCATTTTGAGCACTTCTCAACTTTTTATTTCCAGATTTACATGAGAACACTATTGCAAAGTCTTTCTCAGCGGTGCAAGCAGCAAGGCATGAACAAGCAGAACATACTATTTTGATTAGTTGTCCTCCTAACGTCACTCAGAAGAAATTCTACACATACTTAGCAAGCTATGGACTGATCAAAAAGTATTTCTTCTATGAAACTTTTGTAAGTACTGTATATTAAACTTAAATACTGTAAGCTACACATTAAGTAAAATTGCCTTTTGACCTTGTGGTTAGTACTGGAAAGTAGTTCTCAGATAAAAGGCATGTGTAAATTTATTGGATGGGAAAATGACACAAGCAGCTTAATGGGTTATTGCTGCATTTCTTCTTATGCTGTTAAGATATTAATAGGTGTTTTACAGATTGAAAAATAATGTATAATAACATTGTATAATATTCATATATATCCTAGTTTTATAAAGAAACATTTCAAGTATTTTGCCCATTTCGAGGTTCATTTGGTTACAGCATGCAGCATTTTTAAGCTTTTTATATTTTCAGTGATTTAGATGCTAAAATCAGATTTTTAGTGAATGTAACAAAGCCAACCCTAGATTTGTGAACATCTTCAATTTAAATACAATTACGGAAACCTTGAATATTAAAACTTCCTGGAAACAAATTATGGAGCATATCTACTAGTGTTTGAAAAGCAAGCTAATATTTGCAGAAACTAACTCTGAAAAGTACTGTTTTTTCTGCCCAATAATTGTATGTTGGTAAATCAAGGTGTATTTAGCAGACAGATCATTTCACTTGATGGATGTAACCATAAAATAAAGCAGGTTCTCAATGTATTTGTTTAAGTTAACCTGATGGCAATTCATTAATTTGGATTGTCCAGTTCTTTTATGGTTAATGAAACACTATTACAGTGCCCCAGTGACCCAGGTTTCAACCCGCTGCTCTCTGAATGAGTTTGAAAGTTGTTCTGTTTTTCTCCCATGTTCAAAAGACGCATGGAGTTAAGTAGATAATTGGTCACATGGATGTATTGGGGTCGGCATGGGTTCAAAGGCAAAAGGGCCTGTAACTGTACTGTCTCTCTAAATATGTCTGTTAAATTCATCTGTAAACTTTAATATTTTGAAGGTGAATCTGTCTGAATTGCAAAATTACATTTATAATTGCCATGATGTGTAGGTTGGCATTGAATTTTGATTGGTTTCTCAATCTAGAAAAGGAGAAGAAAATGAACTGTTGATTAAGAAAGAACCATTGAATTTCCAGTCTCAGGAGTACTAGGCTTGACTTTCAGATTAGCCAATAAAGCAAAGTCATTGATCCCAGATGGTGGTGAAAAAGGTCTCACGTGTCTATTTCTTAAAAAATTTAAAACAAAGTTTCAATCTGCATGAAGTTACAAAACAAACAAAATTAAAGAAACATTACAGATATATACAATAAAATACCAAAACCGAACTACATGATGATTATACAAAGAAGGAAGAATCAACACATTATCACAATTATTAAATGCTGCCCTATTACTTATAAATGCAAATTTACGCACCAAGGCGGTCCTTAAAAGAAAAGTAGGAAACAAAAATGAAGAGAAAGACCCCCTCTTCCAAAGGAAAAGCAAAAAAGGAAAAGAAGAGGTAATTCTTCCATATAATGTGACAAAATCATCTGTTTTCAAAACCATTAATTACATTTTTTTTCTTTGGCTTGGCTTCGTGGACGAAGATTTATGGAGGGGTAAATGTCCACGTCAGCTGCAGGCTCGTTAGTGGCTGACAAGTCTGATGCGGGACAGGCAGACAGAGTTGCAGCAGTTGCAGGGGAAATTTGGTTGGTTGGGGTTGGGTGTTAGGTTTTTCCTCCTTTGTCTTTTGTCAGTGAGGTGGGCTCTGCGGTCTTCTTCAAAGAAGGTTGCTGCCCGCCGAACTGTGAGGCGCCAAGATGCACGGTTTGAGGCGATATCAGCCCACTGGCGGTGGTCAATGTGGCAGGCACCAAGAGATTTCTTTAGGCAGTCCTTGTACCTCTTCTTTGGTGCACCTCTGTCACGGTGGCCAGTGGAGAGCTCGCCATATAACACGATCTTGGGAAGGCGATGGTCCTCCATTCTGGAGACGTGACCTACCCAGCGCAGTTGGATCTTCAACAGCGTGGATTCGATGCTGTCGGCCTCTGCCATCTCGAGTACTTCGATATTAGGGATGAAGTCGCTCCAATGAATGTTGAGGATGGAGCGGAGACAACGCTGGTGGAAGCATTCTAGGAGCCGTAGGTGATGCCGGTAGAGGACCCATGATTCGGAGCCGAACAGGAGTGTGGGTATGACAACGGCTCTGTATACGCTAATCTTTATGAGGTTTTTCAGTTGGTTGTTTTTCCAGACTCTTTTGTGTAGTCTTCCAAAGGCGCTATTTGCCTTGGCGAGTCTTTTGTCTATCTCGTTGTCGATCCTTGCATCCAATGAAATGGTGCAGCCGAGATAGGTAAACTGGTTGACCGTTTTGAGTTTTGTGTGCACGTTGGAGATGTGGGGGGCTGGTAGTCATGGTGGGGAGCTGGCTGATGGAGGACCTCAGTTTTCTTCAGGCTGACTTCCAGGCCAAACATTTTGGCAGTTTCCGCAAAACAGGACATCAAGCGCTGAAAAGAGCTGGCTCTGAATGGGCAACTAAAGCGGCATCATCTGCAAAGAGTACATCACGGACAAGTTGCTCTTTTGTCTTGGTGTGAGCTTGCAGGTGCCTCAGATTGAAGAGACTGCCATCCGTGTGGTACTGGATGTAAACAGCATCTTCATTGTTGAGGTCTTTCATGGCTTGGTTCAGCATCATGCTGAAGAAGATTGAAAAGAGGGTTGGTGCGAGAACGCAGCCTTGCTTCACGCCATTGTTAATGGAGAAGGGTTCAGAGAGCTCATTGCTGTATCTGACCCGACCTTGTTGGTTTTCGTGCAGTTGGATAACCATGTTGAGGAACTTGGGGGGGCATCCGAGGCCAAAGCCCTTTCCTGCTCATGGTGTCGAAGGCTTTGGTGAGGTCAACAAAGGTGATGTAGAGTCCTTTGTTTTGTTCTCTGCACTTTTCTTGGAGCTGTCTGAGGGCAAAGACCATGTCAGTAGTTCCTCTGTTTGCGCGAAAGCCGCACTGTGATTCTGGGAGAACATTCTCGGCGACACTAGGTATTATTCTATTTAGGAGAATCCTAGCAAAGATTTTGCCTGCAATGGAGAGCAGCGTGATTTCCCTGTAGTTTGAGCAGTCTGATTTCTCGCCTTTATTTTTAATTAATTGCATACAGATGAAGTATAATCATATAACCATATACAGCACAGAACAGGCCAGTTTGGCCCTACTAGTCCATGCCGGAACAAATCCCCACTCTCCTAGACCCACTGACCAGCACCTGGTCCATACCCCTCCAATCCTTTCCCCTCCATGTAATTATCCAATCTTTCCTTCAATGTAAATAACGTCCTTGTTTCAACCACCTTTGCCGGAAGCTTATTCCACATCCCAACCACCCTTTGCGTGAAGAAATTTCCCCTTATAATTTTCCCCCTGCAATCTCAAACCATGGCCTCTGGTTTGAATATCTCCCACTCAATTGAAAAAGCCTATCCACGTTGACTCTCTCTGTCCCTTTTAAAATCTTGAACACCTCCATCAAATCCCCCCTCAATCTTCGATGCTCCAGAGAAAAAAGCCCCAGGCTGCTCAACCTTTCTCTGTAACTAACATGATTCATTCCTTAAGGGATAAATGGCTTGACCTAGACATCACTGGGGCTACTGGAGATAGTGGTTGGAGATCGGAGGGGGAAATTCATCAAAGGTTAACCCCTGTGTATCTTAAATACAGGTTTCACATTATTAAAAACATGTTACAATTTCTGAGTTTGTAAGTAATCTCCAGGGGAGCACAACTAGGCATTTCTGACTTCCAGTGGATCAGACGCCGTGGGAATCAGATTTCCGTAATGGCGATGCATTTCCTGGTCACTGCTAAAGGAAGTTTAACAAATTTCAATTGATATTTTGGCAGCCTCATTTTAGGTCTCGTATCTGTTAATTTCCCCAATAAAAACAATATTGTCACCTGAGGGTATCGAATTCCAGTAATTTGTTCCAGGAAATTCCCTAAATTTTCCCAGAAGGATCTCACCTCGGGACATGACTAGGTCGAATGCAAAAAGGTCTCTCTTATCTTAACCACATTGAAAACAAATTGGAAAATTCAGATTTCAATGCATTTAATTTTTGTGGCGTAAGGTACAGCTGATGCAAAAAATTATATTGCACCAGCCTATACCTTACAATAATTGTATGTTCATGCAGTCCTGACACAGGTCAGACCAGCAAAATGGATCAATTTTTCTACCCAAATCTGATTCCTATCTCTTGATTTATCTAGCCCTTGTTTAGGGGCTTCAGGCTGAAGTAAGAAATAAATTTTTGAGATAAATTTTGTTGTGATCCCCTTTCGAACCAGAGTCTCTATTTCAGTACATTGCGGTAAGATCAGTGGTGGACCTAATTTATCCGTTAAATATGATCTTAAATGAAAATAGCAGAAAAAGGATGTAGTTAAAACTCCAAATTTATTCCTGATTTGTTCAAATGTCAAAAATTGTCCCTGCTCGAAACAGTCTTTGATATATTTGATCCCGCTCTCAGACCAAGTTTCTAGAATTTTTCATCAATTGCTAATGGAATTAATTTATTTTGCACTAGGGTTGTTTTGGGTGAGACACCTCCCCTAACACCAATTTGAGCATTGAGTTCATTCCAAGTTGTAATAATATGTTTTAGAAAGGGGGCTTCTTCAGGACCAAATAGTAATTTAGAATTTCATTTATATATAAATTTTTCTGCTGGCTTCTCACCAACATTGTGCAGTTCCAATTTTACCCAAGATGACTTGTCTCCTCCATCAAAGAGTGAGGCGGTGAACTTCATTTGGGTTACCCAATAATATTTTTTAAAGTCTGGGAGCTTTAATCCTCCCAGTTCATAATTCCAGGTTAATTTATCGATAGAAACTCTGGGAAACTTACTCTTCCACGTAAACTTGCTAATATATTTATTTAAATTCTGAATCGTTGTGGTACTAAAACAAGTAGGATTTGGAAAATATGTTGTAATTTAGGCAATATATTATGTGCCTATTTCTGCTTCACAGGGTATTTATGCTCTGGTGGAATTCTCTGATAAAGAAAGTATTGAAGCAATCCAATGCTCTTCCACTATTCCAAGCCTTCGTCATGAATGTGCCGTTCCATTCAAATCCAGGTTTTTCAATTTGAAGAATAATCATCTTGGATCACTCACTGCTACACATTCTTCAGTGCCACGGCTTAAACAATCTGTCATTCCTCTTAATGAACTCTTGCAGAAACTTTCTGAAGCTGAGAGTGTAAGTTTGTTTTATTTATATTGCATATATCCAGATTAGTAATGGTGAAAGTGTAAAGTTGATTTGGTCGTATGATCTTTGTATGTAAATAACCAAACAGAACTTAGATTTTACCTTCCCAAATGTGGGTTTAAGGTTTTTTTTTGAGCATGCTCTTCAGTTACATGAAAAGATAAAGGTTATATTATGAGCCATCTAGGTACAAGGTATTTTAATTGGGCAATAAATAGGGATCAGCCTGAGGAATGTGGATTGACAATTGCTAACTTTTCTTCCTCAGATCGATGAACAATTATACACAGTCCTCAAAGAGAGCCAACTTACTGAAGAGAATACACGTCTTCGTTTCCTTGTGTGTTCCCTATTGAAGGAAATTGCAGGTGCTTATTTTCCAGAGTGCTCAATTAAACCATTTGGATCATCTGTAAATAATTTTGGCAAGATGGGCTGTGACCTCGACATGTTTCTGGATTTGGACAGCATCGGTGGAAGAAATAGCACAAAGGTACAAAGTGCTGTAATTCAACGGAGGAAATTGAATTTTCATTCTTGTCAATTATGTAAATCAAATATCTTGTAAAGACAAGTCAAAAAGCTACAGGTTGGTGAGCCTAATATCAGTGACTGAAGAGGTGACCCAAGAAAATTCATGGGGTTTTGTGTGTGGGTGGGGACTTCGGCGACATACTTGACAAGATCCCACATGGTAGGCTAGTCCAAAAGGTTAGATTGCATGGAATCCAGTGTGAGCTCCACAAATTGATGGAAAGCATCACAGCTTGGTACAGGATCTGCCCTGCCCAAAACCACAAGAGAATACAGCTAAGGTTATCACACAAACCAACCTCCCTTCCATGGACTCCATATTCACTTCACCTCCCGCTGCCTTGGGAAAGCAGCCAACATATTAAAGGACTCATCCCTGATCACATCTTCCTTCCCCCCCCCCCACCTCAAACCACACCAATGAACTAGTACAAAGACAGAAGACTTAGTTCTTTAGGAATACTTAGTCTTCATAAAAGAGGGAGATCAAATAGGAATTTACATTAAGGATGTGATGTATCTGCCAGAAAATGCTTGAAGCACTCAGCAGATCATAGGGCATCTGTGGAGAAAGAATGGAAACAGGAGTAGTGGGTCAGTTGTCGGAAGAGTTCTGATGACTGCGTAAGTCAACATTTTAGTTAGTCAAGGATAGTCTGCGTGCCTTAGATGAAAGAACATTTTGAACTAATAATAAGATGCCAATGGATATTGCTGAAGGTTGGGTATTGGATATATGTATATAGACTTTCTAAAACTAGTTCAAACATGGCAGGTTGAACCTGCATGGCTATGGACTGAGATTGGGAAATTAAAATAAATTGGTCCATTTTTGGCTGTCATGGGATTATTGGGCAGGTAGCCTCCTGTGCCATAAATTTCCATAATTCCATGACTATTGGCTTATTTATTGAACAATGGATAGAGAGGTAGAACCCTAAGAAGTATAGTCCACAGAATAAGATTTGGGCAATTAAAATATCTGCCAAAAATGAATGACGAAAAGAGCATGTGCCCTACTGCAGAGTGTGGAAAGAATGACATGCACCCAAGAAGTTGAAGTCAGAAGACTGATTTTTTTGCACTGGTAGCTCTGCTTATATTCTCTTCCCACTGCTGACGACAGGAGTGATGTCACGGCAGTGCCGGTCTCAGATTGCTCATTGTTTCCCGCCATGTAGGTGATCACCTTGGACGAAAGTCATTGGCCCTCGTGGGGTCTTCGTGGTTGCCGCGTTCGTCGGCCATTGTGTGTGCCAGGTTGCATCCCGGTTAGCAGGCTGCTACACAGCCCCCTCCTCCAGAACCAGCGATTGGAGTGCTGTTCACCGCTTTTGGTGGCCTACCTCTGCGTTGCAGATGTGCTGGTTTGAGGAGGTCAATAGTGAGGTCTCTTCTTTACCGCTGATATCCAGCATGTCGACCTGTTTTGTCCGATTACTTTATATGCCCCCTCATATGGCCATTGCAGAGGTGTTCAGTGTGGCCCACTCTGAATGAAACTGTACTCACAGGTCTTTGGGGACATAGACTTTGGGCTGGCCATGCGGCGTAGACTGTGGAGGTGCTAGAGTGCCTATTCTTTCCCTCATCTTAGTCAATGAGGCTGTCAGGTCTTCTGAGTCCTTGGCAGCAGCCAAGAGCTCTTCCTAGTATCACCAACAGTGTGCTGTACACCATCTCAGCTGCTGAGGCATTGAAGTCGTCTTTCGGCGCAGATCCCCAAGAGGACTCAAGGTAGTTCGTTTACCTAGTTTGGCTCCTTGAGCTGAGCCATGAAGGCTACCTTTAGGTTCCTGTGGAACCGCTCCACCAACCTGTTGATCTGAGGGTGGTAAGCCGTGCAGTGGTGGAGCTGATTGGCCAGAGCCGCCCAGAATCCTGGAGTGAACTGTGTGCCTCTACTGAAGGTCATGTGCTCTGCGACTCCCAGTCTCGATACCCAGGTGTAAATCAGTGCCCTGGCGCAGATGTTGGTGATCATGTCGACCAGCGGGACCACCTCCGGCCACCTCGTGAAGTGGTCAGTCTTGGTGAGGAGATATCTCGCCCCCACGGGAGTCTGGTAGTGTCCCTACAATGTCAGTATGAACGTAACTGAACCTATGTTGCACTGGGTCGAAAGTCTTGACGTGTGTTTACACTTTGGACATCTGGCTGATCGTTCAAGTCTTGACCCACTGACCTGTTAACGGAGGCTGTGCCAGGTGACCCTTCTGGCCACCATTTTGACAGAAGTTCTGATGGCTGGGTGTGCCTGGTTGTGCATTGCATCGAAAACCTGTGTCTCCATGCTGCTGGCACAATGGGGCATGGTTTGCCAGTGGAGATGTCGCAGAGGAGCATCTGGTTACTAGGACCAATGGTGACATTCTCCAGCCTGAGCCCAGAAACTGCTGTTGTGTATGCCAGGATCTTGGATGCCCTGGCTATGGCAAAATAGTCTAATCATTGGGACAGGGCTTGGATGGACTTGATCGCAGGGTGGGACAGTGGATCAGCCACCACGTTGGTCTTAGCCACGTTGTGTTGGATGTCTGTGGTGAACTCAGACACTGAATTGTCTACCTTCTAAAAAACACTTGAAGTGCCTGACTAGCAGGTACAGTGCCAATAGCTCCTGGTCAAAGGCACTATATTGGAGTTTGGGTGGCTGGAGATGCCTACTAAAGAAGGCCAAGGGCTGCCATTGTCCTTCCATGAATTGCTCCAGTACGTCCCCTTCCCCTGTGCTGGAGACATCTACTGTTAGAGTGGTTGGCACCTCTGGGTTTACCAGAAAGGTAGCATTGGCCAGTGCATCCTTGGCCCTCTGGAACACCTCGGAGGCCTGATTAACCCAGGTAATGTCTTTACCTTTCACCATCATGAGTACGAAAAGGGGGTACATGATGTGGCCACTGCTGGTATGAATCGGTGATAACAGTTAATCATACCATTGAATTCTTGCAAACCCCTTCAGTGTGTGGGGCTTGGCGAAGTGCCAAGTGGCCTTTATCTTTTTGGGTGGGGTTTCGCTCTGTGCCTGTTGATTCAATACCCCAGAAAGTTGATCGTTTCCAACCCAATCTGGCACTTAGCAGGGTTTATAGTTCAAATTCCTACAGCCAGTTACACAGTCATCTTAGATAGGCCACTTGCATATTATCCAAATAGATAAACATGAATGGGAGATCCTGACCCACTGTATCCACTAGCCTCTGGAACAGTGGTTTTCAACCTTTTTCTTTCCACTCATGTACCACTTTAAATATTCCCTATGCCATAAGTGCTCTGTGATTAGTAAGGGATTGCATAAGGTGGTATGTGGGTGGTAGTAAAATCTTGGATATGGGGCACGGGGTATCTGTCAGGTGTGGTGGCCTCATTGAGGCAGCAATAGTCACCACATGGCCTCCACCCTCTTCCTGCCTTCGGTACCATGTACAGGGGGGAGGCCCAGGGGCTGTCAGAATGCCACACTATCCTCAGCTCTTTAATTGTTTTTAAACTCCTCCATGGTGAGGGTGAGCATCTCAGGGGAAGGCGGCATGCCCTGGGATAGAGTGGGGGGGACCCTTAGTGAGAATGTGGCTCCTTACCCCGTGCTTCAGTTCAGCGGAGGAAAACTGGAGCCATGATTGAAGGGAACTCCACTAGGATCTGCTTAAATGCGTTGTCGAACAGAGTAATGGAGTTGACGTGGGGAGCAGGTAACTTGGCTTCCCAAGGGGTGTTGTTCGAAAAGACCTGGTGTGCACCAAATGCCACCCTTTAAGGTCCACCAGCGGGCAGTGGGCTTGCAGGAAGTCTGCTCCCAGCAGCGGTTGCACCACAGCTGCAATCGTGAATGTCCACGTGAACTGGTTGCTGCCGAAGTGGAGGGGGATGACGCGGGTGCCAAAAGTTCGTATAGTGTTGCCGTTCATTGCCCCCAGTGCTGGTCCTGGCTTGTTGTTCCAGGTGTCATAGGCCGAGGGCCACCAGTGTCAATGAGGAAACGCCTTCCTGATAGAGATTCCCACACATGGAGGAGGCTGTCACATTGGGCAACTGCCGCAGCCATTAACGGCGGTTGGCCATGGTGTTTCCCTGAAATGCGCAGGGTGGGCAGCATTGTTGAGCCCCGCACCCAATCATTGGTGATAATAGCAATACTGTTGGGTTAGGGGGGTCCACTTACCTCTCTGATTCCTGTGGCCTTGATGCCGGCTATGTGCTCCACCAAGGCATCATTTTCTTTCTTACTCTCCAGAGAACATCCGGCCAGGCTGTAACTTTCCTGGAGTTGCTGAAGTCCTCATCGGCTAACGAGAGTAGGTTCTTCTTAGGCAGCTGCTCCAGAAAAATCTGCTCACAAAGAGCAGGCAAGGCCTGTGTCCCTCAGCAAGGGTGAGCATTTCGCTCATGAGAGCAGATGGGCCCTGTCCTTCCAAACAATCCATATCCAACAATCCGATGGCATGCTCATGCTGTGAGAGTCTGAAGGTGTGGGTTAATAGCTCTCTGAGGGCATCGTATTTGCCTTGTTATGGAGGCTGCTGCAGGAAGTTGATTACACTTACTGCTGTGTCCTGGTTAAGCGAGCTCACCACAAAGTAGTAACGTCTGTCGGTAGAACTGGGCCTCAGCTTATTCGAACCACACGTGTGGCTGCGATGCCCAGAATGTTGGCAGCTTCAACGTAACCGAGTGAAATTTGTAGGCTGATTTATTTGAGTAATTTTTAAGCAGCCTTTAAGGATCAGGACCAATTGTTTGGTAGAGTAATGGTAAAAAAAGGATCATGTGTCCTCTAGTGTAGAAGCTTTTTGTGTGGTGAGATTGTAAACAACTTATTAAGCAATCTTGAATGTTAAACTTGAGGAATAATTATATTCTTAGGAGAGTGAAATAAGTGAGATTCTTCAAAAGTAGGAAATTAACTTGCTATATTAGTTCTGCAAGATGACAAAGAAGATGCATTTTAATGATGGAAGATATCTTTTTTATAATTTTGTAAGTGGTCATTATTTCAGACAAACTGGTGGGTAATGTTATGAGTGAGGTTTCTAATCTGTTCATTTTGCCTTCAAATAATTCAAAGATTTTCCAAGAAAATTCGGTCACTGACTTATTTATTTGTTTCCAACTATTGAAATCAGCCATTGTTCACTAATCAGTCCAGAGGTGGTGAAACGAAACACAGCAGTTCGCAAAAAGTTAGGTCACCAATGATCAGACAACAAGTTGTCCCTGATGGTTCATAAGAACGTGCTTTGTTTTTAGGAATTCCCCTTGTCACACTGTGTCTGTGCTTAGGTTATACAGATTAATTTTTGTAGCAAAAAATGAATTATTCTTTGGAAATGGTTTGTGATAAAATTATAATTCAATTTCCCATTCTTAATATATTCTGAACAAAGCATTACTGAAGATAAATATATCAGAATTGGTGGCTAGCTGTTTACAAGAATACTAGAGTTGGGGAGGGCATGGCCATGCTGAGTGGACGTGTTTTTCTGAGCTCTCAGGAAAAAGTGCTAAAAGACAACCAAAAAGTGTTTTCTAATAGAATTTTTGCTTGAAAAAGTGGGTATACAACATTGAATAAGAAGTGTTGAAGATGACTGGAAGATCGCACGCAGAAAAAGCCAAGACCAACGACAAAAGAAGCTCTGGCTTCATCAGCTACCTCAACAGACAGTACTGGGGTGGGGGGAGCTGCCTCTACTTCTTAACAAATGTGAGAGATGGAAAAGCTTTTGCAAGAATTTGAAGGACTGGGACAATGTTTCACAGGTGTGGAAAATGCTATGAAGGAGCTCACCAATTCAGTGAATGATAAGGACGAAGCAATAAATGATATATCTGAAAGAATGGGTGGCACTGAGAGAGATCTCAGTAGATATGATAAACAGATTGAAGTCCTGAAAAAAACATGCTGAACAATGGGCAATAGACCAGCAACTTCTTTTAGATAAAATTGATCACACGGAAAACTTCAGTTGGAGAAACAATGTTAGAATAGTTGGCCTGAGAGAAGTTGTAGAAGGCAGAGATACTGTGAAATTTTTCGAGTCTTGGAGTTCTCAAGTCCTTCACACTGATGAACTTGGTGATCGTGTCCACATTGAACGTGCTCACTGAATGCTTGGACCTAGGAGAATGGGTGAAACTAGCCCTCAACCTGCTCTGGTAAGGGTACTAAGCTTCAAAGACAGAGAAACAATCTTGAGAGTTGCATTGGAACATTCACAAAATACCTGCTCTCCAATAAAGTGGGACAATACAGAGATTAGGTTTTTTCAGGACTTCAGACATGGAGTAATCCAAAAGAGGAGAGAGTTCGGTGTGGTCAAGAGGCAACCTCGTGAAAAGAACTTCCAGTATGCGATATTATACCCAGCAGTTTTGAGAGTGGAAATCTCAGAAGGCAATAGAAGATTCTTTAAAACAAAAGAAGAGGTGGAAGACTTCATTCGACAATTATGAAGAAGATAAAGAGAAAGGAAAGCAGACACAAGAAAAGTTGACTGTGGAAAAACTAATGTAAATAAGAGATTTTATGGACCTAGAAAAGTTTTTTTTTGTGAAGGTTGCCTTAATTATATTAAGAAATGTCAAAGTTTCATCCTATCTACAGCTCTCGGGGAACTCGGAAAGTGGAAAGAAGGTATTGAAGGTACAGCACGGTTCAAACTCTTGCTTAAGGTGTGGGGGGGTAATAGTGTTAGCAGGGGATTTAGTTTTACCCCTGGAGGTTTCATCAGGCTTTTTTTAATGGGTCTCAGGGACATACTGTCTACGTCACCATTGGAGCGGAGGTTGCACAGTTTTTAATTTAGGGTGCAGATCATGAAATTGTTTACATATTTATTTATTTGCACAGAATTTACAAAATGCTGCTATGGATAAGACATTGAAATTTATAAGTTTTAATGTTAATGGTTTGAATGTGACGGTCAAGAGGAAAAGAATACTTACCTATTTAAAAAAGCTGAAAGCTGATGTGGTATTTCTGAAGATCAAACTGCGCTGGGTAGGTCACGACTCCAGAATGGAGGACCATCGCCTTCCCAAGATCGTGTTATATGGCGAGCTCTCCACTGGCCACCGAGACAGAGGTGCACCAAAGAAGAGGTATAAGGACTGCCTAAAGAAATCTCTTGGTGTCTGCCACATTGACCACCGCCAGTGGGCTGATATCGCCTCAAACCGTGCATCTTGGCGCCTCACAGTTCGGCGGGCAGCAGCCTCCTTTGAAGAAGACCGCAGAGCCCACCTCACTGACAAAAGACAAAGGAGGAAAAACCCAACACCCAACCCCAACCAACCAATTTTCCCTTGCAACCACTGCAACCGTGTCTGCCTGTCCCGCATCGGACTTGTCAGCCACAAATGAGCCTGCAGCTGACATGGACATTACCCCTCCATAAATCTTCGTCCGCGAAGCCAAGCCAAAGAAGAAGAAGACATCTCATGAAAGTAGAACATGATAAAACTAAAACAATTATGGGTGGGACAGGCCTTTTCTTCATTATTTAATTCAAAAGCAGGGAGAGTAGCAATTTTAATCAATAAAATGTTTCAATTGTTATAGAAAATATTTCAAAAGCTCAAGTGGGCAGATATATAATTATGAACAGCAAAATCTATCATGGATGTTGATGAATATTTACATTCCAAATTATGACAATGAGGCTTTTATGAAGGATGTGCTTTTAAAAATAGCAGAGGGAAGGCAAAATATACTGATTGGAGGGGACTTTAATTTTTGTCTAGACCCAATACTTGATGAGTTAGCAAGAACAATAACAAGAGCTAAGTTAACTCTTTTATACATGAAAGATTTAAATTTGATGGACGTATAGAAGCAATCCAATCCCACGGAAAGAGACTACTCGCTTTATTCAAAAATGCATAGAAGATAGGAGCAGGAGTAGGTCATTCGACCCTTCAACGAGATCATGGCTGATCTTAAAGTTCAGTACCCCGTCCCCGGCTTCTCTCCGTAACCTTTAATACCCTTATACTGAAGAAATATATCTAATTCCCTCTTAAATATATTTAATGAACCTGCCTCTACTTCCCTCTGTGGCAATGAATTCCACAGATTCACCACCCTCTGGGTATGATTCACATACAAGAACAGACTTTTTTTTGCTATCATCGAGTCTGAAGGATAGAGTAGAAAAAACTGAATCCCTACCCAGATTACACTCGGATCATTCACCACTAACCTTAAAAATACAAATACCAGAGAAACAATAAACTATGTATCGGTGGCGATTGAATACACTGTTGTTAAAAAGGGAGGATTTTAAACAATTTATAAGACAGCAGATTGAAATTTTTGGTGAAACAAATTTAGGATCAACTGACAATAGCTTTTTGATGTGGGATACTTTAAAGGCATACCTATCAGGACAAATCATTTCAACACAAAAAAGATTAAAAGAGAGTTTAATGCTGAAGTGAATAAATTGGAGGAAGAAATAGGAGAATTAGAAAAAGAATATCAAAGAACGGGTGAACAAGACAAATGCAGAACAATGGAAAATATGAAAATTCAATATAACACTTTACAAACATACAAAGCAGAAAAACAATATTAAACACAAAGCAGAAATATTACAAAATGGGAGAAAGGGCACATAAAATATTGGCATGGCTGCAGAATCAGCAAGAGCTATAAATGTTATACAGAAGGAAAACAATACAGAAAGAAATAAATGAAACATTCAAACAATATAAAAATTTATATAAATCCGACTCACCGATGAGACTGAAATAGAGGAATTTCTAGATTTTGTGGAACTCCCGAAACTGAATGATAATGATAGACAAGAATTGGATTTAAATTTTACCAGGGAGGGAATTGAGAAAGTATTAGGAACTCTTCAAGCTAATAAAGCCCTGGACAAAGATGGATTTCCACTCAAGTTTTACAAAAAATTTAAAGATTTGTTAATGCCATTATTCATGGACATAATGGAACAAGTAGTAATAACACAGATATTTCTCAATGGCAATAATTACTATGTTACCAAAAAAAGAATAGAGATCCACTTAAAACTTCTTCCTATTGACCAACATCTCTGTTAAACGCAGATTATAAAAAAGCACTGGTGAACAGGTTAGTATAGTATTTACCTGTGTTAATTCATACAGATCAAGTGGGATTTGTTAAAGGCAGACATGCGTCAAATAATCTGGCAAGATTGTTTAACATAATACATATTATATGCAAGCAGTATACTCAAATGGAAAAATGAAGGGATCAAATATCTGGAAATTATGCTTGATAACAATTTGAATAATTTGTACAAATTGAACTACTCTCCCCTGCTGGTGAAAATGAAACAAAAATGGAAGGACCTGCCCCTAATAGGTAGAGTTAATTATGTCAAAATGAAGATAAGGCCAAAAATTCAATATTTGTTCCAGTCGATATCAATACATTTACCAAAAAAGTTTTTTTGGACAAATAATTTAGTAAGACAATTCCGATGGAATAATAAAGTACCAAGAATAGCATTAGAAAAATTGACATGGGATCATAAACTAGGGAGACTGCGACTCCCAGATTTAAAAAAAATTATTTGGCTGCACAATTAAGATTTTTGGCATCTTTTTTCAATACAAACCTACCAAAATGGGTGCATGTGGGATTACAAGGAATGGATGAAACAGTGATTAAATTTTTTTTTATAATGAAATTTAAAATTAATTAGGAAAAAGACTTCAAATCCTATATTGATATGTTTAAAAAAAAAAATTGGCAGGATATTAACAACAATATAGGAAGGAAAACTAGAATTTTGTTACGATCATCATTATGTAATAACCCGATTCTACCTATGATAATGGGAAATAGGATTCTAAATATATGGCTACAAAAGGGGATCGCTCATATCGCGGACTGCTACAAAGACAGTATTTCAATGTCATTTGAACAAATGAAGCAAATCTATGGAATTCCAAAAGGTATTTTCCTTTGTTATCTGCAATTAAGGGTTTTTCTAAGAGAAATTTGGGGAAATGACGACTCCTCTGGAAGTAAGTGAATTGGAATAAACATTATGGATGGGTAATGTACCCAAATTTATTACCTGAATATATTATGCCCTACAAATGAAAGTGAAAAAGCCTGGATTACATAGATCAAAAGAAAGCTGGGAAGCAGATCTGGCAGCAAATACAGTAAAACAAAGAAAGGGTAACCTCGATTATTAATGCGCAGCATGGCTTTTTTGCATCAATTATATTTTACCCCACAAAGACTACACAAATCAAACCCAGACATATCAGATCGATGCTTTTGACGTGAAATAGAAGAAGGAACATTTCTCAATTCTGTATGGTTATGCACAAAAGTTCATTCTTTCTGGCAAGAAATACCAGAAGTCTTCGAAAGGATTACCAGAGTTAACTTTCCAGGTAACCCCAAACTATATTTACTGGGAAATTTTATAGAGATTAACAATATCCTCAGAGAGTTTCAAATATCTTTTTAATTAAGATTGCATTGGTGGTAGCCAAGAAATGTGTAGCAGTTACATGGAAGTCAGATGCACTGATTGCTCTGGCACAATGGATATCAGAAATGGACAGTTTAGGACCTATGGAAAAGATCACATATAATATCAGAAACTAATATAATACATTCCTCAAGATCTGGCAACCATACTTGAATTATGTTGTTGCACAAGTACAATAATGCTGCTGTAAATTCATGGTCTTCCTTCGATTTTAGATCTTTTTTAATAGAATGTAGATTGTAAGCTCCAACAGTGGATGGAAGGACCCAATATTCGTCTATTTTTTGTGTTAAAGGGTATGGGGGGGTGGAAATAGAGTGTTTATTGTTTGAAAATTTTGTTTTATTTGACTTAAGTTTGGTTAAGATAATATATTTAAATAACATTTATGATATTAATATACAGATATTTATGAAAAAATTTGTATTTTTAAGAAAAACATATTCTATGTGTAAGCTGTAAGCAGACTATTTTATTTATGTAAAATATGTATATTTGAAAACCAAAAATAAAATATAAAAAAAGAATACTACAGTTGTACATGATAGAAATGGGTCCTTCAGTCATTGTTGGCCATCAAATACCTCATTTTCCAGAACAGAGTGCTTCAAGCGTTCATCCAACTACACAAGTGCTGTGGGAATATCTGCTTTCACCACCACCACCTCAGACAAAAATGCTTTACAGAATTCAACCATCATCTAAATGAAAAAATTCTTCCTCATATCCCTTGTAACTCTTCTACCCCATCTGAAAGTAATGCACTCTGCATAAACAACCATGCCAAGGGGAAAACATTGTCACTATCTACCCTCTGCATTTCATTCTTGATTGCTGACTATCCTAGGCAACACTATGGAGAGCAAACAATGAGCTGTTGGGGGATCTGTAGGTCAGGCAGTATCCATGGGCAGAAATGGTCAGTCATTGTTTCAGGTTGTGACCCTTAATTGAGAATCTCCTCTGGCAACCAGAACTGCATACTTTTTGGTTAGCATAGAGGCAGAATTACTGAGTCACTGCCACCCAGTACCCAAGACCTGTGTTCAATCCTGTGGGCAAGTTAATTGGCTACTATAAATTTATCTAGTGTTAGGAGGTAATTGATTGGAATAGGAAAGAGAGAGCAGGCTTCTGCAAGTTGGGGGGAGATAAATAAAAGAATAGCTCTGAGCAATGGCAACGCCTATATAGTTTGAATGGCATCCTATTATATCATGAGAAATATGTTTTACAGTTGTAAACTAACCCTCTATTATCAACAACAACAATTTTCACAACATATGATAACATACTGATCATCTTTCTTACATTCACATTCAAATGGTTGATTTTTGAAACGCACATCATAGGTCCAAGCATTAATTTCTGCTTGGTGTACTGCTTACAGACAGTACACCAGAGGTCATAGACTTCCTGTCACAAAAGGCGAGGTCATAGACTTCCTGTCACAAAAGGCAGCCCTTGACCATCATCCTTTGCTTCTATCACCAAACTATTTTCTTTTGCAACCTTGTAAAAGTCTACACAGACCACATCAAGTGGCAATCCTTCTACTTCCTGAGGGAATGTACGTCGCTCCACGCACAGACGTTAAGCTGTCACTGAAGAATTTATACCCAGTAATCAACAAACAACTTCAAAGTTCATTCAAATTTTGGGATTCACCCCTTCCTAGTATATTTTTTAGCCAATATGCAATCTCTGGAGAATAAATTGAAATAAAATTTCTGTACCAGAGAGACATGGGGATTTGTTCCATACTCTGCTTCACAGAGAGATGGCTCACCACCAACTCCCTGGACTCGATCTTTCAGCCAAAGGTTTTTTGCATGGGCCTCAGATAAAGGAAAAAGCAGCAGTGTAATCTTTATGATTAAATCTTTGTGATGCTCAGACATGGCAATCTGTCCCAGGCTGCTCCCTCATCTGGAACATCTGGTACTCAAGTGCCACTCCTATCTCCTGAGGGAATGTATCTCCGTTGTACTGATTGCAGTCTACATCCCTACACATGCAGACGTTCAGCTGGCACTGGAGGATTTGCACGCCGTGATCAACAAACATGCAGCGTATTCTGATGCCTTCTCAGTTATTGGTGGGGACTTCAATCAGGCCAGTCTAATGGAGATACTTTCAAATTACCACCAGCGTGTCTCCTGCAACTCCAAGGGATTGAACACTCTCAACCACTGCTACACTTATCTAGGATGCCTGTTGTTCCATTCCATGCCCACACTTTGGAAAGATGGACCACCTGTTTTTGCTCCTCTTTCCTGTATACAGACAGAAGTTGACAAGTACTCAACCTGCAGTGAAGGCTACAGAGATGGTCTTTGATTTTGTCAGAGACAAGAATGGCAAAAAACAGTTGCAAGGCTCATCCTGCCAGCAAGCATTCATCACGCAAAAAAGCCCTATCAATATCAGAGATGAAGCTTTATAAAAATATTTGTAAAGATAACTTGATCAGGCTTTTTCCCTTGAGGGTAGGTGAGATTGGAATGAGGGTTCATGTTATGGGTTAGGGGGCAGAACTTTAGAAGTAACATAAGAGGAAGCTTCTTCACTCAGAGTGGTGGCTGAGTGGAATGACCTTCCAGAAGAGGTGGTTGCTGCAGGGTCAATTTTGTCACTTAAGAGAGGGTTGGATGAGTACATGGATGTGAGGGGACTGGTGGGTTATGGAGAGGGAGCAGCTAGGTGGGACTAGTGGAGTTCACTTAAATCGGGGTGGACTAGAGGGGCTGTAATGGCTTGTTTCCATACTGTAATTGTTATATGGTTATATTGAGAACTCCCTAAATAGATTCTGTAAATCATAAATGTATTTGAAAACCCATTACCTTGGGCTTTCCTTTAGATCTATCTGTTTATGATTTTTGAAGAGGTAGATGCCAAGAATGAGTGTACAGTTACATCATCCATTGTGTGAAATTTTAGTTATTTAGCCTACTGGACATCTGCTTGAAATATTGCAGAGCATTGCTCCATTGAAAGAAATTGGTCACATAAAGGAAAATAAAATATGATATTGTGGAATTCCATTACTTTGCTAAAGAAGCTCTCTTGGTTGATCGATATTCATGAATATCTCTGTGGCAAAATTAGCATGTATAAATAATTCAATTTGAAATTGCTTCCAATTATTGAAATGCTTAACATTATTGTAAAGGTAGAAATATTATATAACAATGCACAATGTTTTATCCCCTTGTTAAGTTGTTATATTACTTGAAGCTACTGAGAATGAATCAGAATTTGTGGCCTTCTATACATCGGAGAGACTGGTCGTAGATTAGGAGATTGCTTTGCACAGAACTTCCTCTCCGTCCGCCACAAAAGTGACCTCCCCATAGCCAACCCATTTCAATTCTGAGTCGTACTCTCAGGCTTATGTCTGTCCATGGCCTTTCACACTACCCCACCACTGTCCAGCTGCAGATTGGAGGAATAACACGTCATTTTTCTCTGGACACTCCCAACTCCAGTATTCCATGAATTACCTTGCCTTTTCCCCCATCTCCCCTTTTAACCAGTCATTCCAGTTCCTACTTCCTTTCTCACTCCACCTAGCCTAGATACCTCCCCTACTTCCTGCAGTCTTCCCCCCCCCCCGCCCTCTCCCCCTGACCTATCATCTCCGACCCTCACCATCTACCCCCCCCCCTTTTGTTCGGACATCTCTCATGTTCCCCCACACCTTGATGAAGGGCTCAAGCCCGAAACGTTGGTGATCTATCTTTACCGTTGCTACATAAAGGCTGACTTTCTCCACCATTTTGTGTGTTTTTTTCAGAATTTGTTTTCAGGTAGGAAAGTCAATTCCTGCCTTTGTGGCTCTTTATAGTAAGTATGGGCTGCACTTACAATAGAATGAGATCTGGTGTGTGTGATCAAAGGAATCAAAAGTTCATGCACATTGTTAGAAGTTTCAAGCCTGACCAAAGCATTGCCATTTGCCAACTAGTTTTCTTCTTGTTTAGCCAGAAGGTACCTTCTCCATGGAGTACCAAACAAAAAGGGTGGCATCAGAACGGGTGGCCACACAAAGCATCCTTTCAGTGATAGGAGAGTGCATTGATCAATTTGTCCCAGGATGTACAGGAATGCAAAAAATACTCAATGCTCGGTGCCCATTGGTGCGGTTTTCTCATCAGCCTTCAGGATTTCAGTGTGATCTCACTGCCAATAATAGGTGAGCAATGCCAAAGACAAGGTATATGCAGGTTTTATTTTATTTCTGTTATCTGTATTACCACTTGACTCTGTTCATTTTCCTCAGTAACTTTTCTCATGGCAGATGTTTGGAGCTGGTAAGCAGTTGTTGCTCCACAGTGATTATTGTAAACCATTGCAAGTGAATCAGTGTCAGTGTCCTTTCTGAAGGCTATATATGAAACTCAAAAGTGACTTTGAATTATCAACAATAAGTATGCCATTTTGAATACTGTTGGTGGGGATGACCTACCAGGGACAAGTTGTAGTGGTCAAGTCTCTTGACACTGAGCCTGGATCCCCAGCTCAGAAAGGAAGGAGAGAGAAGAGGAGCGCAGTAGTGATGGGGGAATTCAATAGTTAGGGGGACAGAGAAGAGGTTCTGTGGGAGAGATTGAGAATCCCAGATGGTCTGTTATCTTATTGTTACCAGGGTCCATGAGATCTCGGATCAAGTTCTTGGTATTCTCAGGAGGGAGGGTGAACAGCCAGATGTCGTGGGTCAAGTAGGGAGCAATGATGTGGGTAGAAGGAGTGAGGAGATCCTGTAAAGAGAGCTTAGGGAGTTAGGTGCAAAATTGAAGGACAGGACCTCCAGGGTTGTGATCTCCCATGCTACCCATGCCACGTGCTACTGAGGCTAGAAATAAGAAGTTAATTCAGCTAAAGAGATGGTGCAGGAGGGAGGGCTTCATGTTTCTGGACAATTGGGCTCTGTTCCAGGGAATGTGGGACCTGTTCCGATGGGATAGTTTGCACCTGAACTGGAGGGGGACTAACATCCTTGTGGTAGATTTGTCAATGCTGCTCCAGGGGGTTTAAACTAGATTGGAAGGGGGATGGGAACTAGAGTGACAGAGCAGATAATGATTTGGAGATGGATGTTGATTATTAGTTCTTAATGTCTCACTGAACCTTTATATTTTTGTACAGAATTGCTATGAAAAGCACAGAACTCCTTTATATTTATTCTAATATGGACCCTCGGGTACGGGCCCTGGTGTTTGGCATTCGATGTTGGGCTCGTGTTCAGGGTATCACCAGTAGAATTCCTGGTGCTTGGATCACTAATTTCTCCTTGACCATGATGGTTCTTTTCCTGCTGCAGAAGAGAAGTCCACCAATCATCCCAACACTAGACCAACTAAAGGACCAAGCAGGTAATGTAAACAATATAATGCTCTTTATCAAGCGTTTCAGTAGGTTGATTGTTGCTTTTCTAAAAGAGCTATGCATTCTTGCGACAGTGGCCCTATTCTTTATCAACAATCCTCAAAATGTTCTTTAATATTTAGAGTTTAGTTTATCGTTATGTAGTCAGTTAGAACAACTCAAAGAAGCTTATCCAGTCATTGCAAAAATGTTCCCGCACTCCATTGCCACTTTGGATTGAAAAGTTCACAGAAAACAGTAAAAGCAAAGTAAGAAGATTAAACATTGATAATGTCAAACTCAGTTTTTAGCATTAACAAGCAAATCAGATTGCTTCACAGAGGCTTCCTAGTGTGGGTTCATTTTGGATATGATTCTCCTCACTTCAGCTTCAGCTATAAAAGGAGCCTGTTCTTCTCTGGTAGACAGAGCTTTCTTTGGCCTAAGCCTACTCTTCTCGTAGAACTATGTGTAGAAGATGTTCTGTCTATCAGGAAGGGAGATGTTGTTATCATTGACTCCCAAGGTTGTCTTGTCACCTGCTATTGTTTTCATCCCTTGCCTTGTGGGCCTCATGTTGCCACTGTGGCACAGTTGATTGTGGATCTTCTGTGACTATCCACACTTTGCCTTCCTGATTGCATGGGAGATTTCAGCCTTGGCTGATCTTAGTGCCATCTTTTCTCCTGTTCTGAAGGCTGCATCCCTAGCTCTGAATGTGGAAAAACTTCTGTGTCCATCTATGATTTCTGATTAGTGCTGGTTGTGTGGCACAATTCAGTTTGAGGCAAGACACTTGGGAGTGGGTTAATGCCTTTTTCACAAGAAATGCTGCCTCATTGAAGTGTTAGTTAGCCAGTAGTATCACACATCATTTATGGCCTGCTTCTATGGTTCAGGTTTTGCAAGGATGATATCTGGATATAAACATCTTAAATTCCTTCATACTAAAAATGGGATGCATAGTCCAGCAAAGCTGTCCCACTTTCATCAACCCTGTAGATAACTGGATTGTTAGGTGTAGAATAATGCAGGACATAAACAGGCCCTTCTTGTCCATGCCAAACTATTATTCTCCCTAGTCCCACTGACCTGCACTCCAACCATAGCCCTCCATACCCTTCAATCAACGTATCTGTCCAACTTCTTTTTATAAATTAAAATTGAGCCTGTATTCACCATTTCAGCTGGTACTTCATTCCACCTACCATTCTCTGTGGTAAGAAGTTCTCCCTAATGTTCCTGCTAAACTTTTCCTTTTTCACCCTTAACCCATGTCCTCTGGTTTGTATCTCACCTACCCTCAGTGGAAAAAGCTGATTTACTCTGTCCAGACCCCTCATAATTTCAGATACCTGGTACCTCAACCCCCTCATTCTTCTACACGCCAAGGAATAAAGTCCCTCCCTGTTGAAGCTTTACCTGTAACTCAGTTCCTGAAGCCCCAGCAACATCCTAGTAAATCTTCTCTTTTTATCTTATTGATACTTTCCTGCAGTTTGGTGACCAAAACTGTGCACAATACTCCAAATTTGGCCTCACCAATGTCTTGTACAATTTTACCATAATATCCCAACTTCTATGTTCAATACTTGGATTTACGGAGGCCAATATGCCAAAAGCTATCTTTACAAATCTATCTACCTGAGACACCACTCTCAGGGAATTACGTATCTATTCCCGAAGCCCTCTATTCTACCGCACTCCTCAGTGCCCTAACATATACCTTTCAAAATGTAACACCTCGCATTTTTCTGCATTAAATTCCATCAGCTATTTTTCAGCCCATTTTTGCAGCTGGTCTAGATCCCTCTGAAAGCCTTCCTCGCTGTCCACAATGCATTCTATCTTCATATTTGCTTTTTGTGACCAGTGCATAAGTACACCAATATTACCATTTAATTAATTTTCTGCATTTCAGTGTTTTCATGCTGAAAGTGGATAACTTTGCAATTATTCATATTTTATTGCTTCTACAATATATTTGCCCACTTGTCTAAATCGCATTCAACTCCTTACAACCCAGTTTAGTATTGTTGGCAAACATAGAAAATAGGAATGGATTATTGCACTCCACTCTCTTACTTTCCACTCTCCCTAGTTTATCATGCCTATTAATTTGTGGATTAATTTTAAAAGGACTAATGCTTTACTAATTCATTGCAATTGTTTTTTGATGTGTAAGGGCCTTGAAAAAATGGTTGAATTTTTCGTACAGGAAAATTTCGTTTGGCTCATTGGACTTTTTAAAGGATTAACTGGAACCTGGATTGTCATTAGTCTTCCCTGCACTTTTCCTATATTCTGTAATAATTGTACCACTGATAATGACACTGATTTGTTCTTTTTTAGAAGAAAAAGATAAGCATATCATTGATAATCACGACTGCACATTTGTTTCCGATATTAAAATGAAGCCTTCTCAAAACACAGAGACTCTGGGTAAGATGATGTGGAATTGGTCAGATGAAGTACTGTGTAGTTATGGTTTGCAAATCAAATAATTTTCAAATAAAATTTCTTTGCAGAGGAACTCCTACAAGAATTCTTTGAATTTTATGGCTCCTTTGCTTTTAATAGAATGTCTATCGACATCAGAAAGGTTAGTAGCTTGGCAGCTTTGTTTTGATGATCCCTGTGATCTGTTTGCTTGATATTGCAACATTGTTATAATGGAACTTTTAGTAAGATTGTGGAACATCAAAATAATTGGTTTTGGGAGTTTATATGAATCACAAGGACAGCATTGAGCTAGACAAGTCATAGCTAGATTAATCCCGAGTATCCAAAGCCATACAATTGAACACTTGCTCTCATCTTCACTTGCAGGCAACCATAATTTGAAAACAAACTTGATTTTTCTTGTATCATTTTTAAACTTTTATTAGATACCTTATGTTCAGATCTAAATCATTGGGCATAACCTATAACCATAAGGAATTGATTGCTGAGGCTCTTGGAATCCACTCATACCAACCTTCCACAAACCATTACGTATTGCTCCCTGTAGATCCAATGTACCACTTTCCCATGGCATCCTTTTGTCTTAAATGAGGAAGTTTGTAAGAATCCTTGCTGAAACCCATGTAAGATGCATTAAACACAATGTCCTCATAATCCTTCCTTATTACTGCCTTTAAACATTCACTGAAGTTCAAATACCAATCTTCCCATAACAAATTCACACTGGTTCTCCATGACAATCAGTGAACTTTTTAAGTAAAGATTTAATCTGTCTTGAATTGATTCTAATGAATTTCCCCCCCCCCCCCCAACCCCAACCCAGAACTGAATTTTAACTAATTATCTGCTAATTTCCTTCCATCCTTTTTAAATTATGGTATAATGCTATCAATGCTCTAGTCCTCTGACACTGCTCCTGCAGCTGGGCAGGAGCCCAGCATTATTTAAAAAATAAAGTAGAAAAGAATGAACCTAACAAAATGTTAGAAAAAACGAGCAACTCTAATTTTTAAATATTTGAAACATGTAACTAACTGCAGATGATTCTGCAATAAAATTGAGGGTGCGATGGAGCCTTTGTTTAGTGCTTGATTTTAGGTGCATCCAGAAGCTGTATGTGGGTTTGCACAAAGAATGCTGTGACAAGCTGTGATAATAGTTGGGAGTGAACTGTGGGTCCATTAGATAATGTCTAGTGTTTGAATGTCCTAAAAGCCTACACCTTAATATTTAAACAAGCTTCAAATTCCACAGAGCAGCCAGTTCATTTTGGGCAATAGTTCAATTTATTTATACAATGCTACTTCAGGATTTTGCTTTAAGTTGAGCATTTTCTCTTTTGAAATATGTAAATAAACATGGATTACAAGATGTCTTGTTATTGCTTTTGATCAAGAGTGTAAAAAGAGAATCTAATTATTAATTATGTTAAGTCAAATTTAATATTTATGAATTAATTTAGACTGGAAGTTCTGCAGTTTTGGAAGTTCATGATGCAGTTGGGTCTTTGCTCTCATCTTCACATCTACAGGGCAGGATGGTTGGCTTTGCAGTTAGCACAACAACTTTACAGCATCAGCTATCGGAACCAGACCTAGGTTCAAATCCTGTGCTGTCTGTAAGGAGTTTGTATGCTCTCCCCATGTCTGCGTGGGTTTTCTCCGGAGATTCCGGTTTCCTCCCACCCTTCTAAAACATATCAGGGTGTAAGTTAATGGGGTGCAAATTGGGTGGAATGGACTCATTGGGCCAAATTGGCCTGTTACAGTGCTGTATTTCTAAATTTTAACCATATAACCGTTTACAGCACGGAAACAGGCCATGTCGGCCCTTCAAGTCCGTGCCGGTTCACTTGAACAACTCCACTAGCTCCTCCGCAAAGTCCTGAGGAAGTAGAGGCTTAATTCATGATGCCATTGGCTGTTCCCTTACACAAGGCAGAAATAAATCTACAGACTGAAGTACTGGATAATATTTTAAGATCCATATGTCAATAATGTTTTTTTTTGTGTTTTGGATAATATTAAATATTATAGATGTTGTAAGTTTTTTCTTTTTTCCCCTGCAATGATTCTAGGGAAAAGAACAAAATAAACCTGAAGCATCGCCACTACACATCCAGAATCCATTTGAACAGGCACTCAACGTTAGCAAGAATGTCAATCAAACCCAGCTGGATAGATTTGTGACAGCAGCTAGAGAGAGTGCCTGGATCTTACAGCAGGAAGGTCTAAAACACCCGAAGGCAAACCCTTGGGGATTGACGGCCCTGCTTCTTCCTAACTCCAAGTTATCTCCGGCAAGGAGCAAAAAGAGGAGACGGCAGCCAGCTAGTGAAAGGATTAAATTTTTGTTGGATTCACTAAAGCCAAACAAGCAATCCACTGACTGTTTGAACAGGCCAAATGGCATCCAAAAGTTTATTTCCACAGTTGCACAGTAGGAACCCTGTATATAAATAAACAATGATTGTGTCTGGAGAAATATTATTCACCTAAGATGTCAAATATCTCAAGACTCTTAAGTTCATGGATTGTACAGTGTTTCAGAAATTGATCAAAGCAATCAACTGCAAATAAGTTTTTAAGTTTCTAAACTTTTGGATCGTGTTTTAAGAAGAATAGTACATGATCTGAATTTCACTGTAGCTAATAATTTGAAGACAAACTTTTGAACAGTATTAGCCGGGATTCCAAAAAACTATCTAGAGAGTCATGAGAGTTATATAGCATGGACAAAGGCTCTTTAGCTCAAGCACGTTGCCTATCTGAGCTAATCTCATTTGGCCCACATTCTTCTCAACCACTCCCAGGCACACATCTGTTCAAAATTCTTAAATGCTATGATTGTAGCTACCTGTATCACCTCCAATGGTAGCTGTTCCACATATCAACCATCCTCTATGGAAAGAGTTGCTCCTCAAGTCCCCTTAAAACCTTCTTCTCTCATCTTAATCCATGTCCATAGTTTTATGTTCCCTACCATGGTATAATGACTGTGACCATTCTATGTTTTGCATGAGATTGTATGTCTAAGGTAATTCCTCACTCATGGAAAAACCCCAGCATATCAAGGGCTCTCCCTGTAACTCAAGCTATCTGCCTTGTTAATATCCTTGTAAATATTTTCTACATCCTCTTCAAACTGGTGACATCCTTCCTGACACTAGGCAACCAGACTGCAAGTAGTACTCCATATGGTCTCACCAACATCTTGTGCAGTTGAAACATGATGTCCCAGTTCTTGCACTTACTCTCCTGACCTGCAGAAGGCAGATGCAGCAAAAGCCTTTTTTACCACCCTATCTCCATGGCCTTTTATATTTTTGACCAGCCTAGAGTGAGAAATTCTTGCTGAAATCCATTTAGGCTGCATCAAACGCACTTCCCTCATCATCCTTTCTTTAAAGTGCTTACCCATAGCATAAACCCACACTGGCTTAATTGGTTCCTTTTCTAAATGCAGGTTTTTACTGTCCTTCTCAATTAATTCCAGTAATTATCTCAGTACTGAAGTTAATTTAATTGATTGCATTATCGTATAAAATTATCGAAGGAATTAACAATGTGGCGAGTGCTGCAGTCTTCTGGCACTGCTCCTCCAACTGGGGAGATATGAAAATAAGATTTCAAGTATGATCTGCATAAATGTTGCTAAATTTTGCATAAATTCACTGTTACATGGTGGTATCTGTAAAGCTGAAGTCAAGATTGCAAACTTATTTCAAATTTATATAATTTTCAATGATCATTAATTTGCTTTAATGTTTAACCAATAGATACTTTGAAATTAAGTAATTGCTATGGGGAAAATAGATTTACTCCATGAGGAATCTAAATGACAGATGAGTAAGTAGCCTTGCAATTCTTCCAGGTTAGTTGGGGGCTTGATTTAAGACATTAGGTGTGAGTCTTATTATTTATTAAAAATGATCACAAAAGTCCATTTGAACGATTAGGGAAGATGCGTGAAATTTAGATTAAATTTAATTTGTATTAAATTCAGATCAGCCATAATTTTATTTCATTGGAGAGCAAACTCAACAAGTCAGATGGTCTCCTCCAGCTTTTATTATATTTTTATGATGAATGTTTCAACTTAAAGGGAGAATAACTAATAATTTTGTCAAACTGCCAATAACGTGATCAAACTTAAGGGCAAGGTAAGTAATCTCTCCAAATATGCACAATTCCTGCATGTTAGGGTGGCGTGGTTAGTGTAGCAGTTAGCACAATGATGTAATAGCGAACCTGGCGCTGTCAGTAAGGAGTTTGTACATTCTCCCCGGGTTTCACCCTGGATTCTCTGGTTTCCTCCCTCCCTTCAAAAATGTGCTGGGATTATAGGTTAACTGAGTGTAATTGGGCTTCACGGGCTCGAGGGCTGAAAGGGCCTGTTACTGTGCTGTATGTCAAAATAAATATTTCTGCTCATCCAGCCCAGGTATTTTTTTTTTTAGAAAGTTGATGAATCTACAAATGTTTCGATTTGTAATTTTAAATTGCCAGTAATATATTTTTTAACTGAACAACTGGATGGTGACCATTAATAGTTTACAAACTTTTTAAACATTTGTGTCCTTTGCATTGTTCATTTTTGTTAGCACCTAGGTTCATAAAAATGTGATTACTATTAAGCATTTTTTAAATTGCCACTCAATTGGATTTGGTAATCTTATCAAAATTTTCTTTAGCCTGTTGCTCTTGGTGGGAACCCATATCAATCCTTTATCTCAAATAGGTTGTTGAAGAACGAAAACCATTTCTCCCAGCTTTGTACAAATCAACTCAATTCTTGGAGCCCAAGACAAACATTCCACTGTAAAACAAGTCATATCAGGCTGTTTCCTTCTTCTTTCTTTGGCTTGGCTTCGCGGACGAAGATTTATGGAGGGGGTAAATGCCCACTTCAGCTGCAGGCTTGTTTGTGGCTGACAAGTCCGATGCGGGACAGGCAGACACAGTTGCAGGGGAAAATTGGTTGGTTGGGGTTGGGTGTTGGGTTTTTCCTCCTTTGTCTTTTGTCAGTGAGGTGGGCTCTGTGGTCTTCTTCAAAGGAGGTTGCTGCCCGCCGAACTGTGAGGCGCCAAGATGTACGGTTTGAGGTGATATCAGCCCACTGGCGGTGGTCAATGTGGCAGGCACCAAGAGATTTCTTTAGGCAGTCCTTGTACCTCTTCTTTGGTGCACCTCTGTCACGGTGGCCAGTGGAGAGCTTGCCATATAACACGATCTTGGGAAGGCGATGGTCCTCCATTCTGGAGACGTGACCCACCTAGCGCAGATGGATCTTCAGCAGCGTGGACTCGATGCTGTCGGCCTCTGCCATCTCGAGTACTCGATGTTAGTGATGAAGTCGCTCCAATGAATGTTGAGGATGGAGCGGAGACAACGCTGGTGGAAGCATTCTAGGAGCCGTAGGTGATGCCGGTAGAGGACCCATGATTCGGAGCCGAACAGGAGTGTGGGTATGACAACGGCTCTGTATACGCTTATCTTTGTGAGGTTTTTCAGTTGGTTGTTTTTCCAGACTCTTTTGTGTAGTCTTCCAAAGGCGCTATTTGCCTTGGCGAGTCTGTTGTCTATCTCGTTGTCGATCCTTGCATCCGATGAAATGGTGCAGCCGAGATAGGTAAACTGGTTGACCATTTTGAGTTTTGTGTGCCCGATGGAGATGTGGGGGGGCTGGTAGTCATGGTGGGGAGCTGGCTAATGGAGGACCTCAGTTTTCTTCAGGCTGACTTCCAGGCCAAACTTTTTGGCAGTTTCCGCAAAACAGGACGTCAAGCGCTGAAGAGCTGGCTCTGAATGGGCAACTAAAGCGGCATCGTCTGCAAAGAGTAGTTCACAGACAAGTTTCTCTTGTGTCTTGGTGTGAGCTTGCAGGCGCCTCAGATTGAAGAGACTGCCATCCGTGTGGTATCGGATGTAAACAGCGTCTTCATTGTTGAGGTCTTTCATGGCTTGGTTCAGCATCATGCTGAAGAAGATTGAAAAGAGGGTTGGTGCGAGAACGCAGCCTTGCTTCACGCCATTGTTAATGGAGAAGGGTTCAGAGAGCTCATTGCTGTATCTGACCCGACCTTGTTGGTTTTCGTGCAGTTGGATAACCATGTTGAGGAACTTTGGGGGGCATCCGATGTGCTCTAGTATTTGCCAAAGCCCTTTCCTGCTCACGGTGTCGAAGGCTTTGGTGTGGTCAACAAAGGTGGTTGTTTTGTTCTCTGCACTTTTCTTGGAGCTGTCTGAGGGCAAAGACCATGTCAGTAGTTCCTCTGTTTGCGCGAAATCCGCACTGTGATTCTGGGAGAATATTCTCGGCGACACTAGGTATTATTCTATTTAGGAGAATATCCACTGATAACTGTCTTGAATATTTTCCTGATCTTGAGATTTCAAAAGGTAATGCTTAGCTTGAAGCTCTGAAGTGGAAATGTAGGATGTTAGGATTGGACCTTGCCTGAAGAGTAGAACAGTATATTATTCATAGCTTTTAAATAAGTTCTCAGGTGTTTTGCAGGAGGATTATTAGCTAAGATTTGGCAAAGTCCTTTGAAAGAAGATATTTTTACAGAAAATCAAATGATTTACAGATGGGGATTGGAAAGGGAACCAAAATACTGGTGCAAAAGAATCAGCTGGTCAGGCAGCATCTGTCATTCCTTGCTGATATCCTGTTGATGACGACTGAAGGGGGAATGTACATCAACTTGCATTCTGACAGATATTGCATGAGCTGATGTTTTCTAAACATTCTGGGTTTTTTTTTGGTTATTCTAAGGAGTTTTTATGATGTCACATTCCGAAGTGCTTTACAGCCATTGAAGTATTTTGTGTTGCACAGTGGTACTGTGGAAGGCTAGGCAATTTGTGAACAAAAATCAAACATCAAGATGTATGGCGCTGTGGGATATTCCAATGATGTTAAAATGGACACAAGATTACTTAACAAACAATAATACAACTGCAAAAAATTTTTAATTCACTTTGCAAAGCGTGAGAACTCTGTTCAGCAAGAAGCATTGCCACAAGCAGCTAGACTCAGCACAAGGGAATCTGCCTCATGGCTCACATTTATACAGGCAAATCTCCAATTTTCCAGAACATTCAAATAAACTTTTACAAGTGCATGTTTCTTAGAATTCCTTTGGGATTTGTTAACCAGGCTCGTGTCCCTTACCCAAAGGTAAATAATCTTTTACTGTCTTTGCTAAATAATGAATTCATAATCAGCCTTAGCCTTGTTGAAGATCAGGAATGGGATTAGTCTCCCTTTCTCCCAGTCAACATTTTAAAACTCACATTCTCAAGGAAAGAAGTGATCTGGTCGAATGTCTCATTTGAAAGATGACACCTCCAATGGTCCAATGCCCCTGTGGTACCTATTTGAATTATCAGTCCAGATTTTTGTGTCAAACCTCTTGGAGCTTCAATCCACATTCCTGTGCCCCGATCACCCCCTGAGCCATAACTCTCATATAGGTAACACCTATAATCCTCAGATTATCACCCTTCAGTCATCATCAACAGGATATCAGCAAAGAATGACAGATTAAAAGCATCACTTAGATACTGGAAGATTTCAATCTAAAAGAAAATGTTCAACTTGTTGAAAGAAAATTGAATATGATGAATTTGCATGTTTTCATGGTAATGACTTTCTGATTAGTCTCCAAGGACATTTCTAATACACCTGAAATGTAACTCCAAGCATAAATAAGATAGAAACGCAAGGTAAAAAAGGGAGTTGGTTTAAAGGCATCTGAGGACTAAATTTTTCGCACCAAGAGGAGTTGGTTGGTATCTGGAATAAGCTGACAGTTGAAGTTGGAAAAGTTTAAACGCTTGAGAAGGATCAACAAGTACTTGAATGAACAAAGCAGAGGGACATGTAATTAACATAGGCAAATGGATTGATATGGATAGGCAAGATGCACCTGAACCTGTTCCTATGTTGTACAACTCCAACTATTTTAATGCTAATTAATACCAGTTATCCCGGTAGGCACAATTGCAAATTAATTATTGATGTGTTGACAAAGTTGAGTTTGTAGCTGATCCATCATGTGCTGGGTGTATTCTAAGATGTTCACTGTCATCTGGAATTTTTCTAACCTCACAGGGGATTTAACCTTGTTAGGAAAAGTCTGAACTATAATGATGAAAATTACCATGTTGAAAGTGTGAAAATGCAGAGGGCGATCTATTACCCCCAATTCACTGCCACAAATAGATGCAATGATGCAGCTACTTTCTCATTAGAATTTCACACAAGGCAAGAGGTATTTAAAACCAGTGTTCAATTGAGGCAATGAGGCCCTCAATATATTTGTTTCAATTAAATTTGCTGCCAATTGTTTTTGTCTGTTACCTAAAGTGGATTTTGCCATTGTCTTTCAGAAGGGAAGTTTAGCAGAAAAAAGTATTCAATTAGACAACTATGACTTGATTTAGGGTTTCATTCACTTTGAACTAGTAGGAGCCTAAAGATGAGCACTCAACAGCAAAAGGACAGCTCCTTCCTTCCCTGCTGCCATCGGATTTCTAAATAATCAATGAACCAAAGACACTGCTTTACTTTTCCTGCACAACTATTCTCATGATATAATGTAAGATGGTTGTAATATGAATGCATTATTTTTTTTTTCCCTTTTGTCTTTTTATTATTCGAAGAGCATGGCAAAAATAACTTTAGATTCTCGGAGTCCTGAAGGCCATTCCCACTGAAGGCTGTGTGACCTGAAGATTTGACAAGCTGCCAAAGTCCAGCAACTTCAACATCTCTTTGGTGTCTGGGTCCACCTCAATCATCTCCTGATCCAGAGCAGAGACCTCTGGGACATAGTTATCCCTCCTCTCTCGCTCTTCTTCCTGTAGTTTGATGGAGATGCCTCTGACAGGTCCACGCTGGATCCGCTTCATTAAATGTGTCACGTACCCTGCAATCTTATTGCGGAGTTTCTTGCTTGGGATGATAGCAATCTCCTCACAAACCCTTTTGTTTGTGTGGAAGTCATTGCCAAGACGGGTGTAATATTTCTCAATGATCACTCGAGCGGCTTTCTTGACTGTCTTAGTCCTGACTCGACCCATCTTGGATCCAGCGGCTGAAGAGAGCGCATATGAATGCATTATTGATGCTGCCACAAAACACCAAATTTCATGATTTGTTCCTGGCAATGAATTCTGATTCTGATCATGGATGGTGAAAATAGCTTTTGCTACTGTTAGCTGTAGCAATTCATAGCCCCAGATCCAGCTCTAGCAAAGGTTCTGGAAGACTACATCAGGATATAGATCAACTGCGGAGTTGGGCAGAGCAATGGCAGATGGAATTTAAACCTGACAAGTGTAAATAGAGGTTGGATATACAAAGTAAGTAGTCGGGCTCTAAGAAATATTGATGAGCAGAGAGACTTTAGGGTACATACAGGTATTCAAAGTTTCCTGAAAGTTGCACATTGGTTAACAGGGTGGTGAAGAAGGTATATGCCATGCTTACCTTCACTGGATGGGGCATAGAATATAAGAGTCCTGATATTATTTGCAATGATACCAAATGCTGGTTAGGCCAGATGTGTGCAGTTTTGGTTGCTATAGGATGTGATTGCATAAGAGAGACAGTTCAGAAGAGATTCACCAGAATATTACCTGGATTGAAGGGCTTTAGTTATGAGAGATTGGATAGGCTCGACTTATTTTTCCTGGAGCAAAGGATGCTGGGCAATGACCAGATCGAGGTATATAAAATTGAGAAGGAGACTTTAGGTAAAACCATAAGTCATTCTGTAGGAGTGGAATGAGGCTGTTCAATCCATCATATTTGTCCTGCCATTTAATCATGAGCTGATCTGTTTTTTCACTCAGCCCCACTGCCCAGCCTCCCCTTAATTTTTGATGCCCTGGCTAATCAAGGACCTATCAATCTCTGATGGTGGATAGTATTTTTTTTCCCCATGCTGAGGTCTAAAACAAGAGGACATGAGTTTAAGGTGAGAAGGTAGTGGGTTAAATGGGACCAGAGGGGAAGTTTATCACACAGTGGTTGATTTCTGAAACATTTTGATGTTAGAGGCCATTGAGACATTTCATAGTATCCAGAGAGGCACTTAAATAGCTGAAGTCTTCCTGAAGGCTACAGAGCTGCTGCTAACAACTGGGATTTCCAAAGATAAGAACAATGGTGGAATATGATAAGCGAAGATGGCAGGATGACCAAGAATTCAGGAAGAGAGTGGTTTGGCGAATAGGTTTTATCCCCTAGGAGCATGAATGCATTTTCCAAGCTGGTTTTCCACGGTTGTTTGTTTATCTGGTTTTCATCTCCCCAGATGATCACATGGTTTTGTTAGTTACAGAAAGGTTTGGATGAATAGATCAGAGAGGCTTGGCCTCGTCACTGTTCGTGAAAAATGACATTGAATAACTTTATGGAAATGTGCAAGAAGGCGTGGAGTGTGGATAATTAGATCTATTACAGTAAAATATCTGGCATTCAGATATGTACTGCCACCAGCTGTTGAATAGACACATAGCAACCGTACCAGGAAGTCATGCACTGTATGTGAAAAGGGAAGTGACAAGTAGAAAGATTGCCCACAATAAATTTTGTTACATCAAAATATTTTCAAAGGCCCATGAAAAAGTGAATTGTGATTTTGTATTATACGGGGCAGAGGGGTTTGGCCTGTGTTGTATTGGACGGGCAGAGGGGTTTGGCCTGTGTTGCATTGGATGGGGGAGATGGGTTTGGCCTGCGTTGTATTGGACGGGGCAGAGGGGTTTGGCCTGTGTTGTATTGGATGGGCAGAGGGGTTTGGCCTGTGTTGCATTGGATGGGGCAGATGGGTTTGGCCTGCGTTGTATTGGACGGGGCAGAGGGGTTTGGCTGTGTTGCATAGGATGACAATAATGGATTTGTACTGTTTTTAGCATGGGATGAGATAGATTTTCTGGATTTTTTTCTGTTGTGTGGGCTGGATGGGCAAACTGTGCAACTCCTCCACAGAAAAATAATGCAATGATGAGTTTCAATGACAACCACCCAGAGGCTTTGACATTCAGAATCATGAGGTGCTTTGAGAGGCTGCTCATGGATCACAGAGCTAGTTATAGACTTTAGGGAGAGGAGTAGCATTCTCTGTCCACTTCACTGGTGCTCAGGTGGAGGTAATAGAATAGCATTTGGTTACCAGGAGTCAATACTTCCAACGACCTGTCCTGGACTAACCATATTGATGCAACACCCAAGAAAGCACACCAGTGCCTTTACTTCCTCATAAGCCTGAGTAGATTTGGCATGTCCTCAGCATCCCTCAACAACTCTACAGATGAATCATCGAGAGTATCCTATGTCTAAATGCATCTCGAACTGGGTTGGGAACTGCACCATCCAAGTCTTCAAGATACGGCAGAGAATTGTGAACACAGCTCAGAACGTAACAGCAAACCCCTCCCCTCCATTTTCATCTCCTTATGATTCAGATAAGCAAACAGCCTTTGCTTCACTCTCTTCTCCCTCCTCACATCAGAAAGAATATTCAAGAGTAGGAAATCATACCAGATTCAAAGACAGTTTGTTTCCCATTTTTTCAGAGTCCTGACAAACCTCACACAAGTGAAATAATGTTCCCCTTTCTCCATTCAAACAGATCTCTCAGTAACTACTCCCTGTTGTGCAGTGGTTCTCAACCTTTTTCTTTCCACTCACATACCACTTTAAGTAATCCCTATGCCATAGGTGCTCTGTGATTAGTAAGGGGTTGCTTAAGGTGGTATGTGGGTAGAAGTAAAAAGGTTGAGAACCACTGCTGTAGTGTGTTTTATTCTGCTGTACTAATGAACTTCTCTGTGGATTGTCACCTTGTCGTGGTGGAGAACCTTGTGTGGTCCTGAGATCCTGAGAGCGATGCCGTCTGGAGCTTTTTTCCTGGTTGGGCCACCCATGCGGTAAGGTCAAGGGTGGGGTCCCTGACAAAGAACATTCCAACCAAGACCTCAACAGTGGAACAAGCAGATAAAGTTACTTCTAACTCAACAGCCGTGAAGGCAGATGAAGGCGAATAAATTCCAAAAACTTACCTTGATCCCATTCATCATGGGGCACACGACCCCTATTGAAATGTGTAATGAAAAAAGAAATAACGGTGGAATTGCCATTCATTCACATTATTCAACATTCTCACTAATTTAAATATCTTATTCCTGTCCTTTTACATCTATTTAGACCAGTGGTTCTCAACCTTTTTCTTTCCACTCACATACCACTTTAAATATTCCCTATGCCATAGGTGTTCTGTGATCAGTAAGGGATTGTTTAAGGTGGTCTGTGGGTGGAAAGAAAAAGTTTGAAAAACCACTGTTTTAATTGTACCTCATTGACTCGTTATGTGCACAGTTTCATAACTCCAAAGGAACTAGGCCAATGACAATTTTTCTCAAGCAAAATATTTCAGTAGCAAATGGGTCTAGAGCAGTGATTCTCAACCTTCCCTTCCCACTCACATACCACTTTAAGCCATCCCTTACTAATCACAGGACACCATTGGCATAGGGATGACTGAAAGTGGTGTGTGAATGGAAAGTAAAATGATGAGAACTGCTGATTTCGACTGTGTTACATTGGACTGAGTAGGTGAGTTTGGACTTTATTATATTGGATAGTGGGAGGATTTGGACTGCAGCATATTGGATGAAGATTACTGCATTCTGTGGAGTGAATGGATCTAAATTTTGGGGCTTCTAATATGGTTGGTGGATTTTGATTGATCTGCATTGTTTCCATTGTGTTAGATCTGCTCAATGTATTATGATTGTGGTTTGGACAAATTGAAGTGAACAACTATCCAAAAGCTGACGGCAGTTCTATCAATCATACTAATTATTAGTATTAAAGGTCACTTGTAACATAGTGAGAAATTTATGAACTGTTGCTAGGCACATTGGAATGTAATCAATTTAACAGCAAGTTCATAATGTGATCAGGGTTAGCCCAGGCTTGTGAGTGTTACACACAAAGCCAAATAGATCAAGCTGATGTAAACCACAAACTTTTGTTCCTTGTTTAAATGGAATTGAGCATTCACTAACTACCCTCCCACTGTGATGCATTTGCTTGTGACTGTGAATTTGTTCTGCCACCCATAGTGACTCCTTATTAATACAGCAACAGGAAATGTTTGTCGCACTAGGAAAGTAGTTGGCATGGCGAGGGAAAGCTGGCATTGGTAGAGTTCAGCATATGTGGGCAGCAGGGAACCTAATGCAATGACATCATTTCAGATTTTGCTGATTACATAGTTTGACAATATCTAACTTGCACAGCGAAATACTTGGAAGTCAAGGGATCTTCCCTGTACACGTAATAGGAAGGTGCATATTCCAGAGGATGAGAAGATATTGTCATTCTTCATAAGCACAATGTTCAGAAATTCTTGCAACAGCACACAAGTATGGAAGATGCATCAACAACAATGGTATAAATTAAAATAACCATAATATGCCATGATACAGGAAAGGAGATAATAAATATAAAAGGATAGATAAATGAATGTTCACAGTAGCAATTAGTGCAAAATCACCATGTGTTAACAGTGCAGACAGATCTTTAGATTGTTCCTGATTTTTTTGTGGCTAGTGTTAGGGTAGCACAGGGAACTTCAAGACCATGTCAACTATTGACAAAAATGTTCTTAAACTGAAAATCAGTAAAGTGCAGACCAATAAATTCAAAACCATTGGTATGATACACTAAATTTTCTGGTTAATAATAAGCATGAAGACAAGGAGGTAAGACTGAACGTACAAAGTGACTTGGCACAACTTTGGCTGCCTTGCAACCATTGTTTTCTTTGGCAACAGAGTGCAGCTGAACAGTGATTTCCTGATTACTGAAGTGGAAGATATGAATGTTGAAGGTACACTTATTTTCTTGTGAGAACTCATGTTTCCACCCTCCCCCACAAAAAACACTATCTTGACACATACAGTATCCCAAATCTGTCTAACTTTTAAATGAAATCATTTTATCACCATCTTCACGCCATCCCTATATTGTTTCCAGGTCCCATAGTGAATGCAGAAATAAAACAGCAGGAATGTTTGAAAAAAGCCTATTAATGCAGTCACAGAGAGCTGTAGTCAGCTAGCACCATTGGTCATTACTCTTCATCTTTCCTAACTGCCCCATAAATTACTTGCTCTCTACTGTCTTTCCAATTCTCTGTTGATGGTACTGATTGATTCCATTTCCACCTCTTTTATGTGCAGAAATCCAGACCATGGCCACTTTCAAAACTTTTAATTATTTTTCTTTGACTGGAGACATTGCTGGCAAGATAGAGTACATCTCTCTCCCCTGGTTACCAAGAGATGTTGGTGACAGACATTGCTGAATTACTGCAATTCTCTGCCGATTTTTATTTAATGCAACTGAATGGCTTGTGTCGTTATACTGGAGTGAGAGGTCGCACAGGGCAGAACAAGAACTACAACACGCAAGTCTGCAGACATCGTGGTTGGAGTAAAAACACAATACTGGAGAGGCTCAGCAGGTCCTTCATACAGCAAAGATAAAAATAGATAACTGACGTTTCGAGCATGAGCCCTTCATCAAGGTATGGTGCAGATCAAGAGCAGCAGATTGTCTCTCTTATAAGCAAGGATAAACAGGCAGATTTGTTATAAATATCTAAAAGGCTCATGGGGCAGTGGTGGTTAAAGTTGGTACCTTCAAGTGCCTGGTGTCTAGATTTATGCTCAAGTTTATTGTTTCATGTATCAAGGTGCAGTGATAGAGGTTTTGCGAGTAAACCAGTGGACTCCTCATAAATAGTATAAGTAAGACACAGAATAAAAGTGAAGAGTTACATGAAACAATCAGTTGTTGTGGAGCATAGGTGACATAATTTTTCTGTTTTGCCATTCCTGCTAACAGCTGGAAAGAAACTGTCCTTGAATCTCATGAATCTTCTTCCTAGTTGGGAGGGAGATGTGTTGAAGAGAATGTAGCCGGAGTGATACAAATCTTTCAATATGTTGACTGCATTTCCAAGACAGCAGGAGTTTGAGATGGAGGGGTAGGTGTGTGATGAGCAGTTATGATGTTGTCACGGTGATCCACCCTGACAAGATGCAGTCAGTGGTGCACCTGTAGAAATTATGAAGGGATCTTGTTAACATTCCAAATTTGCTCAAGCTTCTGAGGAAGTAGAGATGCCGACGGGCTTTCTTGGCCATTGCATCAGCTATGGGTGGACCAGGACAAATCACTGGAGATGTTTACCTCAAGGAACTTAAAGCTGTCACCACCTCCACACCATTGATGCAGACTAGGGAGTGAGTTCCACCTACCTTCTGGAAATCTCTAACCAGCTCTTTATAGTCTTGCTGACATTGAGGGAGAGGTTGTAGTTTGGGCACCAAGCCACAAGTTGCTCTTTCTTTCTTCTGCACTCTGCTCTGGATCGCCCATCCTGGAACTATGCAAACGTGAAGAAGGCCCACCATTGTCTCTTATTTCTCAGGACTCTGAGAGGATTCAACATGTTATTGAATACTCTATTGAACTTCAATAGGTGGACTGTGGAAAGTATACTGACTGGCTGCAGCATGACCTGGTTTGGAACCTTGAGTACTACGGAATGCACAGGGCTGCAGAAAGTGGTTAATCTAGTTGGGTCCATCACAGGGACCAACATCCCATCCATTGAAGATATCTATGCTGTCTCAAGTAGGTATCCAACAACATAAAGGACCACAATCTCTTCTCCCTGATACTTTCAGACAGAAGACTGAAATCCAGCCCATCCAGGTTCAAGAACAGTTGTTTTTCCAACAGGTATTAGGCTCCCTATATTCTTCTTTCTTTCTTTGGCTTGGCTTCGCGGACGAAGATTTATGGAGGGGGTAGAAAGTCCACGTCAGCTGCAGGCTTGTTTGTGGCTGACAAGTCCGATGCGGGACAGGCAGACACGGTTGCAGCGGTTGCAGGGGAAAATTGGTTGGGGTTGGGTGTTGGGTTTTCCCTATATTACCCTAACTATAACAGTACCACCATCTGTCTACAAAATTGTAAAAGTGTGGTGATGTGCACAGTTGTAGCGGTGAACCGGCCCTGCTTGTCACACGCGGTCAGCGGGGCAGCCGCAGCAAAGATGGCGTCATGGGACTTTCTCTTCCGATCCAGAATGGAACAGCATGTGTGCGCTTGCATCAGCGTGGCGCAAATTCTGAAATGCGAAGGACAGGCAAGACACAGCCTTAAAGGCTGCAGCGTGGAATTCAAAGTAAAGCAGTTGTGTTACTTGAGCTCTCAGCCTGTTGTCTTAGTCTTTTTGCTGCCCTCGTGCACAACTCACTACACTGGTAATCCTGATGAGTCTCCATGTCCTGAAGACTCGGCACAATGGAACCCACATTGCCATTCCATTGAATCTGCCAACTTTCTGGATGAAAAGGTTCAGCACTTGGTTTGGCCAGGCGGAGACCCAGTTCCAGATCAAACAGATGACCTCCGATTCGACAAAATACTTCTAAGTCGTCAGCTTGTTCAACCAGGAAGCCGCTTCATGGGTCAATTACCTCATCCAGGCTCCGCCAGAGGAAGGTAAATAATTGGCTCTTAAAAACCTCCTTATTAGCACATATGGACTTTCATGGCACGAGAGGGCCGCCAGGCTCCTTCACTTGGACGGCTTAGGCGATAGGACACCGTCCGCCCTCATGGACGAAATGCTCACCCTGGCAGAAGGGAACAAGCCCTGCCTCATGTTCAAGTAGGCATTCCTTCAGCAAATGCCCGAAGACATCAGATTCCTATCGGCTGATGTGGATTTTAGCGACCCGCACAGGGTTGTGGCACGAGCAGACGTTCTCCACTGCTCCATGCATGAGACCATAGACTCAACTGTGTTACATGGCTGTCGCCAAGGGCTACGCCCAAGTCCAGTCCAGGCCCCTTCCCACCAGAAAACAGACCCAAAAATGTTGCTTCTCCCATCAGCATTGGGGAGCGTCAGCGCACATGAGCCGCCAGCCTTGCTAGTTTCTGGGAAACGACGGGGCCATCTGTCATTAGTAGCTGCAGCGGCTGGCCAACCGAACAGCCTTCTCCACGTCTGGAACAAAATATCAGGCTTCAGGTTCCTTGTGGACAAGGATCATCCCCCTACGTCACACAAGACATGCACAAGACCTCATGACACCTCTCTGTGTGCAGCCAACAACACTGCCATTAAATCTTTTGGCAAGAGGCAAATTCCTGTAAGTTTCAGTGAGATCACTTTCAATTGGGCATTCATGCTGGCTTCAGTGGAGACAAGCCTCTATTAGGCGCAGATTACCTTTGGGCACACTGTGGTGCACAGCTAGCCAGAATCAGAAATACACAAGGCAAAGTCTGTACAACAGGCTTTTTTTTTTTTTTTTTTTTTAAATTTTTTTATTTTTCACACCATAAATCACAATAGCCATGATATACACTTTTTCTTTTCCACACATTTACAGTGACTTTTTCTCCCTCCCCCCTCCCTCCTCCCAAGCCACCCCCCCCCCACCCCCCCCTCTCATCCATTTTAGGTATACAATCTAGGTTGCATTAATTCAGTTAGACAATGTTGTCATTCAACAAAAATACACCAGAAATTCTACTGAGTCCATTCTTTTCTTTTCTTCTCCTTCCATCAACTTAGGTAATGTTTGTTCCCGGTAGGTTTTCGCTATTGTATTTAATGTAAGGCTCCCATACTTGTTCGAATATTTCAATATTATTTCTTAAACTATATGTTATTTTTTCTAATGGAATACATTTATTCATTTCTATATACCATTGTTGTATTTTCAAATTATCTTCCAATTTCCAGGTTGACATAATACATTTTTTTGCTACGGCTAGGGCTATCTTGACAAATCTTTTTTGTGCATCTTCCAAGTCAATTCCAAATTCTTTATTTTTTATGTTACTTAGGAGAAAGATCTCTGGATTCTTTGGTATATTGTTTTCTGTTATTTTATTTAATATCTGATTGAGATCATCCCAAAATTTTTCTACTCTCTCACATGTCCAGATTGCATGAATTGTTGTTCCCCTTTCTTTTTTACATCGAAAACATCTATCAGATACTGTTGGGTCCCATTTATTTAACTTTTGCAGTGTAATGTATAGTCTGTGTAACCAATTATATTGTATCATACGCAGCCTCGTATTTATTGTATTTCTCATCGTTCCAGAGCATAACTTCTCCCATGTTTCCTTTTTTATCTTTATATTTAAATCTTGTTCCCATTTTTGTTTAGTTTTACCATTTGTTTCCTCATTCTCCTTTTCTTGCAGTTTAATATACATATTTGTTATAAATCTTTTGATTAACATTGTATCTGTAATCACATATTCAAGGTTACTTCCCTCTGGTAAACTCAAATTGCTTCCTAATTTATCTTTCAAGTAGGACTTCAGTTGGTAATATGCCAGCGCTGTATCTCCAGTTATATTGTACTTATCTCTCATTTGTTCAAAGGATAAGAATCTACTTCCTGAAAAACAATTTTCTGTTCTTTTAATCCCTTTTTTTTCCCATTTTCTAAAGGCAAGGTTGTCTATTGTAAAAGGGAGTAGCTTATTTTGCGTCAATATTAGTTTTGGTATTTGGTAATTTATTTTATTTCTTTCTACATGAATCTTCTTCCATATATTGAGGAGATGGTGTAATACTGGAGAAGTTCTATGTTGTACCAATTTTTCGTCCCATTTATATAATATGTGTTCAGGTATCTTTTCCCCTATTTTATCTAATTCTAGTCTCGTCCAGTCTGGTTTTTCCCTTGTTTGATAAAAATCTGATAGGTACCTTAATTGTGCGGCTCTATAATAATTTTTGAAGTTTGGCAATTGTAAGCCTCCTTGTTTATACCATTCTGTTAATTTATCTAGTGCTATCCTCGGTTTCCCCCCTCTCCATAAAAATCTCCTTATTATTTTCTTTAACTCTTTGAAGAATTTTTCTGTCAGTTGTATTGGCAATGCCTGAAATAAGTATAGTATCCTTGGAAAAATGTTCATTTTAATACAGTTTATCCTTCCTATCAGTGTTAGTGGTAGCTCTTTCCAATGCTCTAAATCGTCCTGTAATTTTTCCATTAGTGGATTGTAATTGAGTTTATATAATTGGCCTAGATTTTTGTTTATTTGCACACCTAGGTATCTTATTGCCTGCGTTTGCCATCTGAATGGGGATTCCTCCTTAAATTTTGAGAAATCCGCGTTATTCATAGGCATTGCTTCACTTTTATTTACTTTTATCTTGTATCCCGACACTTCTCCATATTCCTTCAATTTCTTATATAGTTCTTTTATTGATAGTTCTGGTTCTGTTAAGTACACTATCACATCATCCGCAAACAGACTGATTTTATATTCCCTGTCTTTTATTTTTATTCCTTTTATATTGTTATCTATTCTTATCGATTCTGCTAGTGGTTCTATAGCTAGCGCAAACAATAATGGTGATAGTGGGCATCCCTGCCGCGTTGACCTGCTTAAGTTAAATTGCTTTGATACATGTCCATTTACTGTCACTTTCGCTAACGGTCCCTCATATAATGCTTTAATCCAATTAATCAACTTCTCCGGTAAACTGAATTTTTGCAATACTTTGAACAAGTAATTCCATTCTACTCTGTCGAAGGCCTTCTCTGCGTTTAAAGCAACTGCTACTGCCGGCGCTTTATTTCCTTCTACTGCATGAATTAAGTTAATAAATTTACAAATATTGTCTGTTGTGCGTCTTTTTTTGATAAATCCAGTTTGGTCTAAATTTACCATTTTCGGTACCTGTTCTGCTAATCTGTTTGCTAATAGTTTAGCTATTATCTTATAATCTGTGTTTAGTAAAGATATTGATCTATATGACGCTGGTGAGAGTGGATCTTTCCCTTGTTTTAGTATCACTGTAATTATTGCTGTTTTACATGAATCTGGTAAGTTTTGTGTCTCATCAATCTGGTTGATTACATCCAGGAGGGGCGGTATTATTAGGTCTTTAAATGTTTTGTAGAATTCTATTGGGAGTCCATCCTCTCCTGGTGTCTTATTATTTGGTAAATTTTTTATTATCTCTTGTATTTCTACTGTTCCAAATGGTTCTGTTAATTTATTTTGTTCCTCTATTTGTAGTTTTGGTAGTTCAATTTTAGTCAAAAATTCATCTATTTTCCCTTCTTTCCCTTCGTTTTCAGTTCGGTATAATTGTTCATAGAATTCTCTGAAGTTTTCCTTAATTTCTTTTGGATTATATGTAATTTGTTTGTCTTTTTTCCTTGTTGCCAATACCATTTTCTTAGTTTGCTCTGTCTTAAGCTGCCATGCTAAGATTTTGTGTGTTTTTTCACCTAGTTCATAATATTTCTGTTTTGTCTTCATTATATTCTTCTCCACCTTATATGTTTGTAATGTTTCATATTTTATTTTTTTATCCGCCAATTCTCTTCTTTTGGTTGTATCTTCCTTTATTGCTAATTTTTTTTCTATGTTTATTATTTCCCTTTCCAACTGCTCTGTTTCCTGATTATAGTCCTTCTTCATCTTGGTTGCATAATTTATTATTTGCCCTCTAATGAATTCTTTCATTGCGTCCCATAGTATAAACTTATCTTCCACTGATTCCGTATTTACTTCAAAGTACATTTTTAATTGTTTTTCAATAAATTCTCTAAAATCCTGTCTTTTAAGTAGCATGGGGTTTAATCTCCATCTATACATTCTTGGAGGGATGTCCTCTAGCTCTATTGCCAATAACAGGGGTGAGTGGTCCGATAATAGTCTAGCTTTATATTCCGTTTTCCTAACTCTCCCTTGAGTGTGGGCTGATAACAGGAATAGGTCTATCCTTGAGTATGTTTTATGTCTAGTCGAGTAGTATGAGTATTCCTTTTCTTTTGGGTTTTGTTTCCTCCATATGTCCACAAGTTTCATTTCTTGCATTGATTTAATTATAAATTTGGTTACTTTGTTCTTCCTGTTAATTTTTTTCCCCGTTTTATCCATATTTGGATCCAAATTCAGATTGAAATCCCCTCCTATTAGTATGTTCCCTTGCGTATTAGCTACCTTCAAAAAGATATCTTGCATAAACTTTTGATCTTCTTCGTTAGGTGAATATATATTAAGTAGATTCCAAAGCTCTGAATATATCTGACATTTTATCATAACATATCTCCCTGCTGGATCTATTATTTCCTCTTCTATTTTAAATGGCACATTTTTGCTAATTAATATAGCCACTCCTCTTGCTTTTGAATTATACGATGCTGCTGTTACATGTCCTACCCAATCTCTCTTTAATTTCTTGTGCTCCAATTCAGTTAAGTGTGTTTCTTGGACAAATGCTATATCTATTTTTTCCTTTTTCAGTAAATTTAGTAGTTTCTTCCTTTTAATTTGGTTATGTATTCCATTAATATTTAGAGTCATATAGTTCAGCGTAGCCATTTTATATTTTGTTTATCTTCTCTTTCCGTTTTTCCATCATTACCTTTCCTCCTTTTCCATTTCTGTTTTCTTATTTTCAACTCTTTACCAGACAACATTCCTACAACATCCAACATTTTCCTTATTCTCCTATTTCTATCTTCTTTATCCCCAATCTCCCCTTCCCCTCCTGAATTGTCCTTTATCCCTTGTCGGACAACCACATCTCCCCTCTCCATTTGGATTTGCGAATCCACTCGCAAGCGTCAACTGATTTTGCAGTGACCGCTCTTTTCCCCCACCCAGCCCCCCCAGAAAAGATTTCGCTTTTTATATGTCACAAAGGTCACTCTTTTAATTCCCTCCTTATTCTCTCTATTCCATTACCTTCCCTTATTAATTCTTGTCTATACTCTCTATGTTTTCCTCTAATTACAGATACTTTCACATATGCCCATTGTCTCTATTCACTCTTATACCTCTTTACCCGCATGCTTATCAATCGTGGTCATTTTTACCCTCATTACCCGTCTTCATCCCTCAGTCTTATTTTGTCTTTACCCACATACATATCAATCGTGATCATTTTTGCTCTCATTACCCGTCTTCATCCCTCAGTCTATTTTTGTAATTGTTCTGCAAATTTTCGTGCTTCTTCTGGATCCGAGAATAGTCTGTTTTGTTGTCCTGGAATAAATATTTTCAATACCGCAGGATGCTTCAGTGTAAATTTATATCCTTTCTTCCATAAAATCGCTTTTGCTGTATTGAACTCTTTTCTCTTCTTTAGGAGTTCAAAGCTTATATCTGGATAAATGAAGATTTTTTGCCCTTTATACTCCAGTGGTTTGTTGCCCTCTCTTACTTTTTCCATTGTCTTCTCCAGTACCTTTTCTCTTGTAGTATATCTTAGGAATTTTACTACAATAGATCTTGGTTTTTGTTGTGGTTGTGGTTTAGGGGCCAATGCTCTATGTGCCCTTTCTATTTCCATTTCTTGCTGTAGTTCTGGACATCCTAGGGCCTTAGGGATCCATTCTTTTATAAACTCCCTCATGTTCTTGCCTTCTTCATCTTCCTTAAGGCCCACTATCTTTATGTTATTTCTTCTGTTATAATTTTCCATTATATCTATTTTTTGGGCTAGTAATTCTTGTGTCTCTTTAGTTTTTTTATTAGATTCCTCCAATTTCTTTTTTAAGTCTTCTACCTCCATTTCTGCTGCTACTGCCCGTTCTTCCATCTTGTCCATTTTTTTCCCCATTTCTGTTAAGGTCATATCCATTTTATTTATTTTCTTTTCTGTGTTGTTTATTCTTCTTCTTAAATCATTGAATTCCTGTGTTTGCCATTCTTTAAATGACTCCATGTATCCTCTAACAAGAGCAAGTATATCCTTTACCTTGCCTTTCCCTTTATCTATTTCACTGTATTCTTCCTCTTCTTCTTCCTCTGGGTTGGCCATCTGTTGTTTCTTTGCTGCCCTTTCCTCCTCTTCTTTCTTGTTTCCATTGTCTTCTGTGGTCCCTTCTTGCTGCAGGTGTTCTGCAGCTGTCGTTGCCGGCTGTGGAGATCGACTCCCCAGCTGGTCCCCCCTCCCGTCGGTGTATTTTTTTTCATGCGCGGTTGCGCACTTTTACTCGGCTCTGTGAGCCATTGTTGTAGTTCTTTTTCTACCGACCTGAGGTAGTGGGGTCTTCTCTCCACAGCGGGCCTCTTCGGACAGGTAAGGCCTTCACCTTTTTCGTCCGTTGTCTTCTCTTCCTCTCTTCTTTCCGTTGATTTTGATTTTTCTCCTTTTGTCTCCATCTTCTTTCCACCTTTATACTCACTTTTCTTTAACTTGTATTTCTGTGCCTTTGTATTTTCTCTTGTTTTTCCCGACTTTTCTGGAGAGGGCTGGAGTTCACCGTCCGGCCACTACTCCATCACGTGACTCCTCTACAACAGGCTTTAATCCACAAAGACTTCCACAGAACTAGGCTGGCTGTAGCTGCAACAACTCTGACTGAGGCCTCGGGAGGCCGGCACAGGCTTATATCCCGGAGGGTGATTGACACCCGACCGGGTGGGGCTTGATCCATTCAGGCTGACTGATTGACAGCCGGCCAAGTGTTGTCCTGTCCCCTTACACTCATGCAGGTACAGAGGTTGCCCCCTGCAGTAGGCCAGCGGTACACTCCTGCAGGTACAGAGGTTGCCCTTCTTTAAAATTGTCTCAGGGTGGGGGGGTGGTGGCAGTAACAAGGAATCGTACCCACTATACAAAATCCAATATTTACAGAATGAGATGATCCAGCAGCCGCTGTGGTCTCTGTGACTGTCGTAGGACTGGCTCCTGGTCATTGGTCGGAGGGGAAGTGGGGGGTGGGGGCTGGGGGCTAGCAGAAGGGGTCTGTGTGACTGGTGTGGTGCTGCGTGGAGGGGTGGCCAAAGTGGCCAGGGTCGACGTGTGAGAGTTGTATTGGATGGGTGGGAGGGCAGGTTTGTCCCCCAGGGCTGAAGTGGGCCCCTGGTGGTCAAGGAGGTCTTGCACGCCTCATAGCTTCCTGGGGATGGGGATGTATGCCCGGTCAGCGTCGTCCTTGGCTGAAGGATGCTGTGCAGTGGTGGGTGCTCCTGCTCCTGCTGGTCCCTGGTTGAGTCAGTGTCCTCCCTGCCACTGTCATACCTAAAGTAGGCGTAGTTGTGGTTCGCAGGTAGGAGGAAGACCTGCATGACCAGGGGTTCAGCCTTGTGTGTCCATACGTGCTTTCGCAGGAGCACCGGTCCTGGGGACGTGAGCCATGCTGGGAGGGACATTCCAGTCACCGACTTCCTGGGGAATGTGAACAGACACTCATGAGGGGTCTCGTTGGTAGCTGTACATAGCAGCGACCGAATGGCATGGAGCGCCTCGGGCAGGGCGTCCTGCCAGTACTCAACGGCCCACCCTTTCAACTTGAGAGCCAGGAGGACTGGCTTTCAGACCACCCCGTTTTCGCATTCCACTTGCCCATTGCTTCTCGGGTTATAACTCATCGTGCGACTAGTCGCGATGCCCCTCGCCGTCAGGTACTGGCACAGCTCATCACTCATGAAACTAGACCTCCGGTCGCTGTGGATGAAAGCAGGGTAGTCAAACATGGTGAAGATCTGTCCCAAGGCCCTGATGACGGTGGCCGTGGAGGTGTCCAGGCAAGGGATAGCGAAAGGAAAGCGTGAGTACTTGTCCACTACCGTGAGGAAGTAGACGTTTCGGTTCGTGGAAGGCAGGGGCCCTTTGAAGTCCATGCTGAGACGCTCGAAGGGCCGAGTGGTCTTTACGACATGGGCCTGGGGTGGGTGGAAGAAACGGGGTTTACACTCCGCGCAGACCCGGCAGGCCTCGGTCATGTCCCTGACATCCCTGATGGTATATGGCAGGTTCCGGGACTTAATTAAGTGGTACAACCTGGTGACACTCGGATGGCAGAGGGACTCATGCAATGCCTGCAGCCTATCGTCATGCATAGAGGCGCCAGTATTGGATGTCGTAGCTGTAGGTTGCCAGCTTGACTCTCCAGTACTGGATCTTGTCGTTCTTGATCTTGCTCTTGTGGGTAGTGTTAAACATGAACGCCACGGCTCGCTGGTCGGTGAGGAGGGTGAATCTCCTGCCAGCCAGGTAGAGGCGCCAGTGGCGAACCACTTCCACAATCACTTGGGCCTCCTTTTCAATGGCAGAATGCCCGACCTTGGAGCCGTGGAGGGTCCTAGAGAAGAAAGTGACGGGGCACCACCCCCCTTGGTTGAGGGTAGTAGCAAGGGCTACCTCGGAGGCATCGCTCTCCACCTGGAAGGGGGAGTTCTCATCCACGGCCTGCATCGTGGCATCCGCAATGTCCTGCCTGATGCGGATGAAGGCTGCCTGTGCCTCGGGTGGGAGGGGAAAAGATGTAGCTTGGGCCAGTGGGCAGACCTTGACTGAGAAGCGAGGGACCCACTGCGAGTAATAGGAGAATAGGCCAAGGCCACAAAGACTTCCACAGAGCCAGGCTGGCTGTAGCTGCAGCAACTCTAAATGAGGCCTCGGGAGGCCAGCACAGGCTTGTATCCCAGAGGGTGATTGACACCCGACCGGGTGGGGCTTGATCCATTCAGGCCAACTGATTTACAGCCGGCCAGGTGTTGTCCTGTCCCCTTACACACTTGTAGGTACAGAGGTTGCCCCATGCAGTAGGCCGGTGGTGTACCACCACACACACTCTCTACTGGTGAATCTCCAGTCTCAGATGAGACTTGCCCTTCCTTTTCATCTACTTTGACAATATCCTGCTAGCCAGCAGGATGCCCGAGGAGCAAATTACACACCTTCACCAGCTTTTCAACTGCCTTGCAGAGTTCGGCCTCACCATTAACCCAGCAAAGTGCCAGTTCGGCCTCGAAGAGATTGACGTTTTGGGCCACAAAATTACCAAAGACAGTTCGCCAAACCAATAACACTGAAGGGCCCACTAGAGTTTGTGGGCATGGTGAATTTTTACAAGTTTCATCTCTACACCACCAAGATTATGCACCCTCTCTTCGCTCTAATATTGGGCTCACGTGGACAGATGAAGCTCACAATGCTTTTGAGGAGACCAAGAAGGCCCTGGCTCATACAACAATGCTAGTCGACCCACGAATGAACGTACTGACGGCCCTCACAGCCGACGTGCCCAACATAGCAGTAGGCGCTGTCCTGGAACAGTTCATTAACAACTCATGGAGACCTCTCGCCTTTTTCAGTCGCTACCTGCAACTGCCTGAACTGAAGTACAGTGCATTCGACAGAGCTGCTAGCTCTCTACTTGGCTGTCCACCATTTCCACTACTTCCTGGAGGGGCTGCCGTTCACTGTCTACACGACCACAAACCGTTCACTTTCGCCTTCTCCAAGTCCTCCGACCCATGATCTGCCCGCCAACAGAGGCACTTATCCGATGTCTCTGAATTCAGCACCTCCATCCGTCATCTCTCAGGCAAACAAAACGTTGTCACTGATGCACTCTCTAGGACAGCGGTCAATGCCTTGTTACAAGGCATCAACTACCATGACCTGACTTGGGCCCAGCAAGGCAATCCTGAAACGCACAGCTTCAGGACTGCGGTCACGGGATTGCAGCTCCAGGACTCCCACTAGACGCCAATGGCACTATGCTCCTCTGCGACTTCTCCACGGGCCAACCCTGACTTCTGGTCCCCGCCCAAAGGAGGAGAATGGTTTTCAAAACGATCCACAGCTTGACTCACCCTTCCATCCAAATGACAGTCTGGATGGTATCATCCCGATTTGTCGGACATGGCCTATGCAAGCAGATCACAGAGTGGGCAAAAACCTGTATGGACTGCAAAGGTCCAGCAACACATCAAGCACCAAATCCAGCAGTTTGACGGTTCAACCTGCAGGTTCCAGCATGTCCACCTTGACATAGTGGGGCCCTTACCAATCTCCCAAGGGGCGCACCATCTGCTCACAGTGGTGGACAGGTTCACTCAATAGCCAGAGGCCACTCCCCTCACAGACGCCTCCACCGATATGTGTGCCAGGGCTTTCCTCTCCACCTGGGTCTCCCGTTTTGGTGTCCCAGCACATATAATGACTGACTGAGGAGCCCAGTTCACCTCTACCTTGTGGAATGAGCTCTCCAAACTCCTGGGCAACCAACTACATTGCACTATGGCTTACCATCCTTAGCCCAACAGGCTGATTGAGTGCTTCCATCGGCACCTGAAATCACCACTGACAGCACGGCTCAAGAGGCCGAACTGGGTGGATGAACTGCCCTGGGTTCTCCTGGAGAAACACACAATGCCTAAGGACAACCTCAAAGCATCCTCAGCCAAACTGGCAAGACCCTTGCAGTCCCAGGCCAGTTCCTTCCCTCAGCACCCAATGAAACCACCGACACCACAGTCGCACTGGAGAGATTGTAAGACAAATTGGGCTCATTCACACCACCGCCACCATCGTGACACTGTCAGCCACCTTTCAACTACCCCCCACCCCAGACTTATCCTCCTGCGAGTATATGTTCGTGTGAAGGGGCACACACAGGACTCCCCTTCACCGCCCCTATGAGGGAGCCTACAAGGTGCTGCGAAGAAACGCATCCACATTTACACATTGAGAGCAAGGAAGAACTGTTCACACTGGACCATTTGAAACCAGCCCATCTGGACTTGTCACAACCAGTACAGGTTCTCCCACCAGTACATAGGGGTCAGCCGCCGAGACAGCAGACCTCACCCTCGACACATCATGAGACCATCAGTGCCTGCTCTGTGGGTGGGTTGCGTGGTGACACATATAGTTGTAGCAGCGAAATGGCCCTGCTTGTCACGCGCGGCCAGTGGGGCAGCCACTGCAAAGATGATGTTGCTGGACCTCCTCTTCCAATCCAGACCGGAAGAGCGTGTGTGCACTTGCATCAATGTGAGGCAAGCTGCGGAACACGAGGGACGGGCCAGACACAGCCTTTAAGGCTGCTTATGTTACTCTAGCTCTCAGCCTATTGTCTGTCTTTTCGCTGCGCTCACACATAACTCGCTGCAAAAGGACATTTTCTGCACTAACTGCATCTGTGAGTATTTATCCTTTTATATTTATCCTTTTACATTTTTTATCAGTTTTTTTTACATGTTCATCATGTTTATTATCTCGGTAGCTGCGATAAGCAAGAATTTCAGTGCATCTCTTAATATTATACTTATGCATATGGCAATAAAATCTCATCTCAGTGAATTAAGGAATGAACCAATAAGATGGATAAAACCATATAAGTATGCAAAATGCAAGCACATGAGATTAGGAATAATACACTGGTAAATACTGAAATTTGGTTGATGGACAAAAAAGAGAATATAGAAATAAATGGAAATTCTTCAGGATGGCAGCTGGTAGCTAGTGAGGTTCCACAGGGATCAATGCTTGGGTCTCAATTAATCTCATTATGAGCCATTGATTTGGATGAGCGAGTTGAGTGTATTATTTCTTTATTTGGGGAAGAAATGAAATTTGATTTAATTGTACATTGTTCTTTGGCTTGGCTTCGCGGATGAAGATTTATGGAGGGGGTAAAAAGTCCACGTCAGCTGCAGGCTCGTTTGTGGCTGACAAGTCCGATGCGGGACAGGCATTGTTAGAAGAACACAAAAAGGCTTCAATGTACTTTTCAGGCAAGTTGGGTGAAAGGCCATATATAAGGATGAAGCAATATAGCATGGAAAATGTGAGTTCTTCATTTTGATCCGTAAAAACAGCAAGTACTGTATTAATGAAATGGTAGGAAATTGACAAATGTTGATGCACTCACAGAAAGAAAACACGCAGCAGCAAGCTGTTAAGTAAATATTATGTTGACCTTTATGGGAAAAGGATATGAGTACGGAAGTAAAGATTTTTTTAAACCACACTTAAAGAGAACCTTGATGAGACCTGCAAATTGTGTGCAGCCAGAAGCTGTGTTATAGTGGGAAGCAGTTTAGGGTTGAATCAGTAAATTTTATATCGGCCCATTGAGTCATCCTGCAAATGATCAGCCGGTATGAAGTCCATTGAAAATGTGCACTGTCTGTCTGAATGCTGCCTGAAATTTAAAGGATAAACCACATCCTTCCTATATGTGGCTTTAAATTATGGCCCAGCTACGGAAAGGTTGTGATTAAACTCAAGAGGGTGAGGAAAAGATTCATGGGAATGATGCCAGGGTTGGAAGGTTTGAGTTAGAAAGAGCAGATGAGCCATAGTCAGAGAGATAAAGAGACACAGCACAGAAACAGGCACTTCAGTCCAACTCATCCATGCCAACCTAGTTAGTTATCTGAGCGAGTCACTCTTATCCACACGCTGTCCATATTCTGCTAACCTTTTCCTATCCTTGTACCTGTCCAAATAGTTTATAAATGCCTTGGCTTATAACTCAAGCTTGCCAATCCCAGCAACATCCTGGTGAATCTTTTCTGCATCCTTTCCAATTTAATGACATCCTTTTTTTTTCGAAACTTTATTTATTAATTTTAACATATGAAGAAAGTAAGTAATTCACGTACAGAAAAAATACAAAATAAAGTAATACAAGTACAAAGTAACATAGTTAATACAATACCAATCTCGGCATCTCCCCCTAACAACTAAAAACTAAGACTAAAAAACAAACTATTTTTAACTCCTAACTCCCCCCCACCCCCACGATAAAGAGTGAAGAATTAATACTATTAGTATAATAAAAAAATAAAATATATATATCTTTAAAAAAAGATTGATATATATAAAAAACAAAAAAAAATAATTAAGTATTAATTATTAATCCAAAAAATTTTTATTATATAAGAATATATATGAAAAAACAAAAAAAGAACTTAAACGAAAAAAAAACAACTAATAATAAAAAAAATTTAAAAAAAGAAAAAAAGAAAAAAAGAAAGAAAAAAAGAAAACATATATATATAAAAAATATATAATAAAAAAAGTTTTTTTTAAGAAAAAAAAATGATTAATTCAAACTTATTTAAATTGTATATAATCAATAAATGGGGTCAACTTTAACTCATAAAAAGACATCTTATCTTGTATAGAAAAAGATATTCTTTCCATAACCAAACAAAACTTCATCTCTGAATACCACCTATCTAAAGACAATACATTTCTATTCTTCCAAGTAATCGCTATACATTTCTTGGCCACTGCCAGCGCTAAGTAAAGAAAAGAGATCTGGTAATTATCTAATTCTAAATCAATCAATGGTTTCCTATTCCCAAATAAAAATATATCAGGGTCTAATACAATATGAAGATTATATAGATTATTAAATACAGATTGAATACCTTTCCAAAATTGTTGTAACCGATCACACAACCAAACAGCATGTAAAAAAGTACCAGAAACCTGATCACAACGAAAACAAAGATCTGACTTACTAAAACCAAATTTTTTTAATTTTTCGGGTGTTAAATATAATTGATGTATAAAACTATAATTAATCATCGCCAATCTAGCATTAATCAATTTTCGAACACTATTATGCCAGATTTCAGACCAATCTTCTTCAGTTATTGTTAAACTTAAATCTTTTTCCCATTTCATTTTATCTTTATCCCAATCTATTTTACTTTCACTTTCCAACAAAATACGATACAAACCTGATATATAAACCTTTTTTGGAAATGAGAGCACATATTTCTCAAAATCAGTTTCAGACAGTAAATTCATTTGACGACTGCATACCTGTTTTACGAAAGATCTTAACTGATAATACACAAATATAGAATAACCACTTATATCAAATCTCTTTTGCAATTCTACAAAAGAACAAAAATGACCTTCTAAAAAACAGTCAGATAAATTATGTATTCCTTTCTCCTCCCATTGTTTCAAAATAGTATTAGATACCGTGAAAGGAACAAGTTGATTATTATATAATGGTAATCTTCCCGACCACTTATTTTTCAATCCCATTTTATGTAATTTACTTGTCCATAAATTCATTAAATGTTTCAATATTGGTACATCATAAGTTCGTAACAAATTTTTATTCCATCGAAATAAAAATTCATTCGAAAATTTTTCAGAAATAACTGCCAATTCTATCTGTGCCCAACTAGGGATATCTTGTGTGGCCATTAATGCACTAAGATATCTAAATTGAGCTGCTTAATAATAAAATTGAAAGTTAGGTAGCCGTAACCCTCCAAATTGAAAATCCCACATCAATTTTTTCAACGCCACCCTAGGAAATTTTCCTTTCCACAAAAAATCCCTAATTACTTTATATAAATCCTTAAAAAATCTTTTTTTGTAAACAACAAGGAATTGATTGAAATAAATATTGTATACGAGGAAAAATATTCATTTTTATAGTATTATAGTAGGTAAATCTTTCCATTTAACTAAATCTGCCTTAATCTTCTTCATTAAAGGAAGATAATTAAGTGAATATAAATTTTGGTAGTCAGTATTAACATTAATTCCCAAATATTTAATTTGTTTCGTCCACTTCAAATTCGTAATATTTCTAAACATTGAATAATCATCTTTACTAATTGATAAAATTTCACTTTTAGTCCAATTAACCTTATAACCAGATAATTGACCATAAATCTCTAAGGAATCTTGAAGTGCTGGCAGAGAAACATCAGGATCCACCAAATACAGCAAAACGTCATCCGCAAATAAATTTATTTTATAATCTTCATTCAAGACTCTCATACCTTTGATACTATCATTCTGACACATTAATTGTGCTAGAGGTTCAATAACTAAAGCAAACAAGGCGGGTGATAATGGACATCCTTGTCTAGTAGATCTTGTTAAATTAAAGGATTCTGAAAGCAAACCATTAGTAACAACTCTAGCTTTCGGACCATTATACAGAGCCCTAATCATACCAATAAATGAGAGACCAAACGAAAACTTTTCAAGTACTTTAAATAAAAACTTCCATTCTACTCTATCGAATGCCTTTTCTGCATCCAATGAAACCACCATTGGATAATTCTTCTGAGATTTAGATCTATTTATCAAAGTAATTAATCGTAGAATATTATCCGAAGTATACCTATTTTTTATAAAACCTGTTTGATCACGATGTATTATCTTTGGTAAATACTGAGCCAATCTATTAGCCATAACTTTAACCACTATTTTATAGTCTACATTTAACAAAGATATAGGACGGTAAGAAGCTACCTGTAAGGGATCTTTATCTTTTTTTGGTAGAACTGTAATTATAGCATTAGAACAGGACTCAGGTAATTGAAAAGTATCATAAAGTTGTTGTATTACATTCTTAAATATGGAAGATATATCAACATAAAAAGTCTTCCTTCCTTTGAGCTTCCTCATATGAATGACCACCACTTTTTATATGGCTGAAGGCAGCAGTAGAATATAACATTGAAAACTTTGAAGACATTCCCTTTGAAAAAATAAATAGAAAGGTGGAATGATTTTTAAGTTGTGAAAGGTATGAGTGTTTCAAGAGGTTATGTTCCAACGATGGGAATTCAACCCTGCTAAAGAGTTGTTGTGGAAGAAAGGTTATAAGGCAACCTTTAGATATCCTGCTGTTTTGAAGGTTTTTCAAGATGGTTACCAACCAAAGTTCTTTGATTCTCCAAAGGAAGCATAGCATTTGCTCAAGAGCTGCCAATCACTCAGTTTCAACAGAGATATAGTCCGCCGCGATCTCTAAGGAGACAAGAGATGGAAGAAAAGAGCCGTGCTTCAAGAAGGAATGGTCGTAATGGTGACTCGGCAGTTGGAGCTGATTAAAAGAAGAGTTGTCCTTTTTTTTCTAATGCTTTTTTTCAAAAAAAAGGGATATTAAATAATGATGATGTAAGTTTAGGATGAAGTGAGAGTTGGGGGAGAGAACTGGATAGGCACTATTTTCTGAAAGTCATCTGCTACGTGTGAGTTATCTCACACCCATTTTTTGGGGAGTTACTGCATTGCGCGATTTAGACGGGAGGGGGTATTTTTAACCTCCTACCCATTTTTTTCTTTTTTTTTGTATTATTAGATTAAAGAGTGAAGGGGTTTTTTTTGTTTATAATAAAAAAAATTTTTCCTTTTTTTTTCTCTTCTTTTTTTTCTTTTTTTTGATCGTATTAAGAGAGGGTAAGGGGGTAAGAGTTGGGGTTTTTTTCTAACTGTTGTAAGACATGTCAAAATTTAAATTTGCTTCTCTTAATGTTCAGGGTTTGAATAATCCTATAAAGCGTAAGAAAGTACTTGCTTATTTAAAAAAATTTTAAGTAGATGTGGCCTTTTTACAGGAAACTCATTTGACAGATAAAGAACATTTGAAACTTAAGCGGGACTGGGTTGGACAAGTCTTCTATTCTTCATTTAATTCAAAGGCAAAAGGAGTTGCGGTTTTGGTACATAAGAATTTACCGTTTCAATTGCAAGATGAGGAGAAAAATGGAGGAAGACTACTTAAGTTGAATTGTATGATCTCTAATGAAGCCTGGACTTTGATTGATGTTTATGCTCCAAATGTTGAAGACACTGCTTTTATTACAGAAATATCTTTATTATTGGGACAAGCTAATTCCAATGTGATGATTGGGGGGGATTTAAATATGGTATTAGAACCGTTATTGGATAAGTATCCAAATGTAATTAAGAAATCTAAGATGGCGAAACATATGGCTAAAATTATGAAAGATTTGAATTTAGTTGCTATTTGGCGTAGATTTAATCCTACACAGAAAGACTTTTCTTTTTATTCTTCTCGACATAATTCTTTTTCAAGACTTGATTATTTTTTAATTTCGGCACATTTACAGGATAAGGTTATATCTGTGGATTATAAGGCAAGGTTAGTCTCGGACCATTCATTGTTATTACTGGAATATCAAAGTTCTCAAGTTACACAACATACTTTAAGATGGAGATTTAATACTATGTTACTACAAAAGCCAGAATTTATTGTTTATTTGAGAAAACAAATTGAGGATTTCATTGCTAATAATGTTCATTCTGTTTCTGATCAGTTTGTTTTGTGGGATGCAATGAAAGCTTTTTTACGAGGTCAAATTATCAGTTATGCATCCAAACTGAAGAAAGAGAGAGTTAGAGAAACTGAGGATTTGGAGAAAAAATAACAATCTGTGAAAAAGAATTTCAAAAGAAAGCTACTGAATTCCAAAAGATCCAATTAACTAATTTAAAGTTGAAGTATAATAAGTTACAGTCATATCAATTTGAATGTCTGTTGAATCGTTCAAAAATTAAATTTTATGAATGGGGTGAGAAAGCTCATAAAGTATTAGCTTGGCAATTAAAAAAAGAACATTTATCTAGGATTATACCAGCTATTAGAAATAAATCGGGTATTACTTTTAGTCAAAAAGAAATTAACGATGAATTTTGTAATTTTTACAAAAAACTTTATTTGACTGAATGTAAAGAGATAAAAGAAGATGCAATAGACTCTTTTTTGAAAAATATTAATTTACCACAGTTATCTCAAGAAGACAGACAAGAGTTAAATAAACCTTTTACGGATAGTGAAATTGAAATGGCTATAAAAGATATGCCAAATGGAAAAGCGCCTGGTGGAAATGGTTTTTCTATTGAGTTTTACAAGACTTTTTATGTTGATATATCTTCCTTATTTAAGAATGTAATACAACAACTTTATGATACTTTTCAATTACCTGAGTCCTGTAATGACATCCTTCCAATAGCTAGGTGACCAAAACCACACACAGCATTCCAAAAGTGGCCTTGCCAATGCCTTGTACAGCAGTAACATGACATCCCAACTTCTGTATTCAATGTCCTGACCAATGAAAGCAAGTGTGCCAAATGCCTGCTTCAACACTTGACATTTTCGGGGAACTATGTCCTAGAAGGGCTGGGTTTCTCTGTTCTGCGACCCTCCCCATGGACCTACCCTTTACTTGTAAGTCCTGGTCTTGTTTGACTTACCAAAATGCAATACCTCACACTTGTCTGAATTTAACTCCATCTGCTATTTCTCAGCAATTTGATCATTTTATCAATATCCTGTTTTAATCTTGGACAACATTTCTCTGTCCAATTTTACTATCTTCTGCAAGCTTGCTATTGCCACCATCGTTTTCCTACAGCACTACCTATCAGAGGTCTGTAACCTGAAAAATGGCTCTCTACCACCACCCTGTGTCCATTGTAATGAAGTGTTTTGAGAAGTTGGTTATGAAGCAAAATAACTCCTGGCTCAGGCCCCATTTTGATTAACTTACCATCACAACAGGTTAACAGCTGACACTATCTCACTGACTTCCACAGTATTAAACCACCTGGACCACCCTGGGTTTCATCAGGTTGTTGTTCATTGACTACAGCTTGGCATTTAATACCTTTGTACAAACAAAACTGAGCTGGGTTCGTTTGGCGAGGCTAGTCCATTTTGGATCTCCCGGAGTTTGCGCTGAAGATGGCTGCATGCGCGACGGAAGGCTCGTTTCTTCTCTGGCCAGGACGGCTTTGCAAGGTGAGCCTGGTGGGCAGCTCGCTTCTTTGCCAGCAGCTCCTGGATTTCCTGGTTGTTTTCGTCGAACCAGTCCTTGTTTATCCTGGAGGAGAAGCCCAGTACCTCTTCAGTGGATTGCAGTATGGCAGTCTTCAGCTGATCCCAGAGGGTTTCAGGGGACGAGTCCATGAGGCGGATTGCATCCTCGAGCTTTGCTTTGAGGTTTGCCTGGAAGTTTCCTCTCACTTCGTCTGACTGCAAGTTTCCAACATTGAACCTCTTTCTGGGGGCTTTACTATTCCTGGACTTTGGCTTGAAGTGACGGTTGAGCTTGCAGCGAACCAACCGGTGGTCAGTGTGGCATTCCGTGCTGGGCATGACCCTGGTGTGGAGCACATCTCGTTTGTCTCTTTCTCGCACCAGGACGTAGTCCAGGAGGTGCCAGTGTTTGGATTGGGGATGCATCCAGGTAGTCTTCAGGCTGTCCCTCTGCTGAAAAAGGGTGTTTGTAATGACAAGCCGCTGTTCTGCGCAGAGCTCCAACAGGAGGCGCCCATTGTCATTGCACTTGCCGACACCATGCTTGCCCAGGATTCCTGGCCAGGTTTCTGAGTTTTTGCCGACGCGAGCTTTGAAGTCGCCAAGGATGACAACCTTGTCAGCTGTAGGGGTGCGTTGAATGAGGTTGCGCAGATCAGTGTAGAACTTGTCCTTTTCTGCTCGTTCCGCCTGGAGGGTTGGAGCATAGACACTGATGAGGGTGATGCGACACTTGTTTTGAAGGGGGAGTCGCATGGACATGATCCGGTCCGAGTGGTCTGTCGGGAGGTTTTCGAGTTTGGAGGCAATGGAGTTCTTGACCATGAAGCCTACACCAGATAGGTGTCGTTCATCCATAGGCACCAACCCTCTTTTCAATCTTCTTCAGCATGATGCTGAACCAAGCCATGAAAGATCTCAACAATGAAGACGCTGTTTACGTCCGGTACCACAGGAATGGTAGTCTCCTCAATCTGAGCCACCTGCAAGCTCACACCAAGACACAAGAACAACTTGTCCGTGAACTACTCTTTGCAGACGATGCCACTTTAGTTGCCCATTCAGAGCCAGCTCTTCAGCGCTTGACGTCCTGTTTTGCGGAAACTGCCAAAATGTTTGGCCTGGAAGTCAGCCTGAAGAAAACTGAGGTCCTCCATCAGCCAGCTCCCCACCATGACTACCTGCCCCCCACCCCCCACATCTCCATCGGGCACACAAAATTCGAAACGGTCAACCAGTTTACTTATCTCGGCTGCACCATTTCATCGGATGCAAGGATCGACAACGAGATAGACAACAGACTCGCCAATGGAAATAGCGCCTTTGGAAGACTACACAAAAGAGTCTGGATAAACAACCATCTGAAAAACCTCACAAAGATTAGCGTATACAGAGCCGTTGTCATACCCACACTCCAGTTCGGCTCTGAATCATGGGTCCTCTACCGGCATCATCTACGGCTCCTAGAATGCTTCCACCAGCGTTGTCTCCATCCTCAACATTCATTGGAGTGACTTCATCTCCAACATCGAAGTACTCGAGATGGCAGAGGCCGTCAGCATCGAATCCACGCTGCTGAAGATCCAACTGCGCTGGGTAGGTCACGTCTCCAGAATGGAGGACCATCGCCTTCCCAAGATCATGTTATATGGCGAGCTCTCCACTGGCCACCGAGACAGAGGTGCACCAAAGAAGAGGTACAAGGACTGCCTAAAGAAATCTCTTGGTGCCTGCCACATTGACCATCGCCAGTGGGCTGATATCGCCTCAAACCGTGCATCTTGGAGCCTCACAGTTCGGTGGACAGCAACCTCCTTTGAAGAAGACCGCAGAGCCCACCTCACTGACAAAAGACAAAGGAGAAAAAACCCAACACCCATCCCCAATCAACCAATTTTCCCTTGCAACCGCTGCAACCGTGTCTGCCTGTCCCGCATTGGACTTGTCAGCCACAAACGAGCCTGCAGCTGACGTGGGCATTACCCCTCCATAAATCTTTGACCGCAAAGCCAAGCCAAAGAAAAAAAAACAAACAAAACTAATAATAAAAAATTCACGGATCTGGGATGCTATTCATCTCTCTGCAGCTGGTTCCTTGACTTTCTCGTGGGCAGACCCCAATTAGTATGGATTGCCAGCCTCACTCCCTCCAAGCTGACCATGAACACAGGCTACTCTACATCTACAATTGTGCAGCCAAGTTTGGCTCCTACATGATGTATAAATTCACTGATAACACCGTCAGTATGGACTGAATAGCTGGAAATGAGGAGTTAGAAGATAGGATGTGTACTGACAATAACCACACCAGCAGTGCGAGTATAAGACAGCTTTAATAAACTAATATGTACACTAAGAGGTCTTGTCTCTCTGCAAGCAAACCTGGAAGGCTAGATTGTAGCTCTGGACTGCTTTAGATACAAGGTCACTGGGATGACCCCTGGTGACCTAGTGGTGTAATTACATATCACCACAGGATGGAAATTGCAAATCTGGTTGTGTGATGTCAGAACAACAATCTTTCTCGCAGCAGTGGTAAAACCAAGGGACTTATTATGGACTTCAGGAAGAATAGGTCTAGGGATCCCTCAACTGTCTTCATTGACAGTACAGCAGTGGAGAGGTTTAGGACCTTCTAAGTTCCTGGGGATCCACATATCAGAGGATCTCTTCTGGGACCAGTACGTCGAAGGAACTTTGAAGAAGACACAAAGCCTCCACTTTCTGAGAAATGTGAGGAGATTCAGCTTGATATCGAATATGCTATCAAATGTCAATAGGTGTACTGTGGAAATTATAGCAACAGGTTGCATCATGGCCTGGTGTGGAAGCTTAAGGCACCGAAAACACAGGAGGATGCAGAAAATTGCAAACCCAGCTAAGTCCATCACTGACCCCCAATTCAGCGAAGGCAACCAACATCATAAAGGATCCCCATCACTCTCACCATGTTCTCTTTTTGCTGATAACTTAAGGTGGAAATTACAGAAGTCTGAAAGGAACAATTTTATTTTTACAGGTATCAGAACCTCCAAAAAAATCTGCCTGTACTATGGAAATATTTTTGCACTAACTGCAATTATGAATATTTATATATATTTTACTTTTTAAAAAAATTAAATTTAGTTTGACATATAAGTCCTATATACAAAGTATTTAAATAAAGCAAATAGCTCATATCATGAATATTTATATATCTATCCTTTAATATTTATTATAATTTTTTGGTGGCACATTTTTAATTTAAACTGTTCATATAGCTTACATACCTGTGTGGCTGTATTAAAAGAATTTTGGACATCTGTACATTGTACTTAAATTCTAATCTTATACCAATGGTTCTCAACCTTTTTCTTTCTACTCACATACCACTTTAAGTGCTCCGTGATTAGTAAGGGATTGATTAAGATGGTATATGAGTGGGAAGGGAAGGTTGAGAATCACTGCTCTAGACCCAATTGTTCCTGAAATGTTTTGCTTGAGAAAAATTGTCATTGGCCCATTTCCTTTGGAGTTATGAAACCGTGCACATAAGGAGTCAATTAGGTACATTTAAAACAGTGCTACAGTCAGCAGCAGCAGCTGGGACTGGAACAGGACAAGCTGGAAAGCTTGTGAAAAAACCCCATTTGGAAGACGGGTTGTGAGTGCTTCGTAAAGCCTGGTCAAAGACCTTTTGGTTCATGCAAGAGGAGAGGACTGGCTGCCAGACACTCTGTGGTGACCTGAAAGAAAGAAGTTATCATCTGGAAAACCCTGATGGGGCAAGTTTCTTCAGCAAGACACTGATGTGGTCAATTAAAAGGGATCAATTTGTGTCCAGGTTTTCTCTGAAAACCGACAAGAACCTTCCTGAGTGGTAACCATTTTCCTTTCAAGCACTAAAGCCTGGTGAACTTTATAAATGTTAAATTCTGTGCACAGCATAAGAATTGCCTGCGACCAGTGAACTTGGAGGAATGGGAAGTGAGATTGGACTGTGAATCAAATAACTTTTCTGAACTTACATACACATTACATACACATGCACTTAGAATTGAAAGGGGGCTAAGTTAGGTTAGTTAAGTTAATAGTGATAAGTTAAAGTGTGATCCTGTTTTCATGTTTAAAGATAATTAAAAGTAACTTTTATTTAAGTTTTCATTTGTCGGTGAATATCTATTGCTGCTGGGTTTTGGGGTTTTCTGGGCTCGTACAGATGCCATCATGAGGCGATGAAGTGCATTATGGATACACTCATGAGCTGTTGATGGTTCTCCAGTAGAAACAGGAGAAACGAGTTCTTAGCACTGAGTGATTATAAACTGCTGTTGTGCCCTTCGGCTCACAGGAGCCAGATAGAAGATGTCTTGGTTGCTCAGTTCAAAGGACGGCCAGAGAAATAAATTGCTCTCTGGCAATGAATGGAGAGATAGCATAGGAACCTGCCCCCACCTCCCATGGAATATAATTCTTCATAATGAGCAGAGTCCTAATTTGGGGATGCAAACTTACTCCAAGGAGAAGTGCAAAAACAGCAAGGATCAAAATCCTGAGATTCATTTTCCAGGTAAAATGGTTGCCAGAAGAAATCAGAGTGACATCATTTTTATGCATTGTGTAGCAATGATCTAGAATCGGAAGCATGTAGCTGCTTATTGGAGGCTTAATCAAACCGGCTCGGGAGGTTCCGAATGACATCATGACATCGTTATGCGATGACGTTATTTAGAACACGTGGGGTTTTACAAGCTGCTTGTGACTGTTTGAATAAATGACTTTTACTGAATTTCATCTGATTACGTCTGATCATTTTCTCGTTTTTCATTTCACACTGTGACACAGTTACTACATTGATGACCCTGATGGGCCTAAATGGATCTTGGTTCCAACATGAACAATGCAGCGGTTTCACTCAAACTGCCTGTCTTCTGAACCATTCAACTCGAAGTTTGGTTCAGGCAGGTTCCACATTCGCAAGATGGAAGTGGTCGCCACTAAGTGCTATCATGTGGTAAGCACCCTCATCCAGGACACAGCCAGTCGAGTAGGTTAGGCAGCGAAAGTAAAAAATCAGAAAGAGCAAGGAGGGTGAAAAAAGCAAATCTGAAGGCTTTATATGGTAATGCAAGAAGCATTCGGAACAAGGTAGATGAATTAGCTGTGGAAATTGAGATAAACAAATATGATTTGATTGGGATTACAGAAACATGGCTGCAGGTTGGGCAAGCCTGGGAACTTAACATCCCGGGGTATACGATATTTAGGAGGGATCGGCAAGAAAGAAAATGGGGTGGGGTAGTATGATGGTGAGAGGAGGGACCGACACGATTGACAGAAAGGATATCAACTCAGAAGATGCGGAATCTATATGGGTAGAACTGAGGAATAGCAAGGGGTGGAAAACGTTAGTGGGGGTGGTATATAGGCCTCCAAATAGTAGTGTAGAGATGAGGGAAGGCATTAAAAGAGAAATTAGAAAAGCGTGCAATAAGGGAACAGCTGTCATCATGGGAGACTTAAATTTGCATATAGATTGGACTAGCCAAATTAGTAAAAATACTGAGGAGGAGGAATTCCTTGAATGTTTACGGGACGGTTATCTAGACCAATATGTCGAGGAACCAACTCGGGAGCAGGCCATTTTAGATTGGGTATTATGCAATGATAAGGGGCTAATCAACAATCTTGTTGTACGAGGCCCTTTGGGTAGGAGCGATCACAATATGATCGAATTCTCACTCGACATGATGAAATTAAAACCAAGACTAAGGTCCTGAATTTAAAGAAAGGGAATTATGATGGTATGAGACGGGAGTTGAGTAAGATTGATTGGGTGGTGTTTATGGGGGAGTTGACTGTGGATAGACAATGGAAAGCATTCACAGATCTAATGGAGAAATTGCAAAAATCGTTTATACCGGTTTGGCATAAAAATAAACCAAAAAAGGTGACTCATCCGTGGATAACAAGGGAAATTAGAGACAAAATTAGGTCCAAAGAGAGAGCATATCAATTGGCCAAAAAAAGTACCACAACCGAAGACTGGGAGCAGTTCAAGATGCACCAAAGGAGGACAAAGGGATTAATCAAGAGAGCAAAAATAAATTATGAAAGTAAGCTTGCGGCAAATATAAAAACCGACTGCAAAAGCTTTTATAAATATGTCAAGAGGAAAAGATTGGTGAAATCCAGAGTAGGTCCTTTGCAGTCAGAATCAGGGGAATATATAATGGGGAATAAGGAAATGGCAGACCAATTAAATTCTTACTTTAGTTCTGTTTTTACAAGAGAGGATACAAATAACCTCCCAAGGATGTTGGGAAACATAGAGACTAATGCAAGGGAGGAACTGAAAGAAATCAGTATCTCTAAGGACATGGTCTTGGGGAAATTGATGGGATTGAAGGCAGATAAATCCCAAGGGCCTGATAATCTACATCCTAGGGTACTTAAGGAAGTGGCCATTCAGATAGCAGATGCTTTAAGAATTATTTTCCAGAACTCGATAGACTCAGGATCAGTTCCCATGGATTGGAGGGTAGCTAATGTTACCCCACTATTTAAAAAGGGGGGTAGAGAAAAAGTGGGGAATTATAGGCTGGTGAGCCTTATATCAGTAGTGGGAAAAATGATGGAATCCATGATTAAGGAAGTAATAGCGGAGCATCATGACTAGCAGAGAAGGGATCGGACAGAGTCAACATGGATTTACAAAAGGTAAATCGTGCTTGACAAATCTATTGGAATTCTTTGAGATGGTGACAGGTAAAATAGATGGGGGAGAGCCAGTGGATGTGGTGTACCTGGACTTCCAAAAGGCCTTCGATAAGGTCCCGCATAAACGACTGGCTTCCAAAATCAAGGCTCATGGGATTGGGGGAAAAGTATTGATGTGGATTGAGAACTGGCTGGCAGGTAGAAGACAGAGAGTTGGGATAAATGGCTCGTTTTCTGAGTGGCAGGCGGTGACCAGTGGAGTGCCACAGGGAACTGTACTGGGACCCCAGCTGTTCATAATTTACATTATTGATCTGGATGAGGGGATTGGATGTAATATCTCCAAATTTGCAGATGACAATAAGCTAGGAGGGGTTGTGTGCACGGAAGAGGGGGTCAGGAAGCTCCAGTGTGATTTGGATAAATTGAGGGACTGGGCAGATACATGGCAAATGCACTACAATGTGGATAAATGTGAGGTTATCCACTTTGGTAATACAAACCGGAGGGCAGATTACTATTTGAATGGCAATAGATTAAGAGATGAGGAAGTGCAGAGAGACCTCGGGGTACTTGTACACCAGTCTCTGAAGGCGAGCATGCAGATACAGCAGGCGGTTAAAAAGGCAAATGGTATGTTGGCCTTCATATCAAGAGGGTTTGAGTATAGGAACAAGGATACCTTACTGCAGCTGTACAGGGCCTTGGTGAGACCCCACCTGGAGTATTGTGTGCAGTTTTGGTCACCTGATCTAAGGAAGGATGTTCTTGCAATGGAGGGAGTGCAGAGGCGATTCACCAGGCTGATACCTGGAATGGCAGGAATGACTTATGAGGAAAGATTGCACAAATTGGGATTGTACTCGCTGGAGTTTAGAAGATTGAGAGGGGATCTCATAGAGACCTATAAAATTCTGGCAGGACTGGACAGAATGGATGCAGATGGGATGTTTCCAATGATGGGAAAATCCAGAACCCGGGGCCATGGTTTGAGGATAATAGGCAAACCATTTAGGACTGAGATGAGGAGGAATTTCTTTACCCAGAGGGTGGTGAATCTGTGGAATTCATTGCCACAGAGGGCAGTAGAGGCAGGTTCATTAAATATATTTAAGATGGAATTAGATATATTTCTTCAGTATAAGGGTATTAAAGGTTACGGAGAGAAGGCGGGGACGGGTACTGAACTTTAAGATCAGCCATGATCTCGTTGAATGGCGGAGCAGGCTCGAAGGATCCTGCTCCTATCTTCTATGTTTCTATGTTTCTATGAGTAGTGGATTTCCTTCTGGACCCACAAGCTCACAGCAAGTATGAAGCCCTAAAAGCCCTCCTTCGGATTTACAGTCTCTCACGGCATGAGCAAGCTGCTTGGCTTCTCCCTATCAATGGCCTGAGGGGCCCATGCCCTTTCAGAGTTAATGAATGACATGTTGGCACTGGCAAACTTGCTCTCTGAGCAGTTTTTTTTTTAGAGGATATACTAGAAGACATGCATTACATATTGGTTGACGAGGACTTTAATAACCCTTGAACAATAGCCGCCTGTGCAGACATTCTGTGGCATGTGAAACAGCAAGGCGCAAGGCCCACAGAAGTTAGTGATGTGTTACACCCAAAGGCCCAGGCTCCACAAGCACTTGCGATGAGGGTGCATGTTCCACCATACAAGCGTGACTCCATGACAATGGCTATGGCGGCTTGGCACCGTAACAGCCTACTCTACATCTGGGATGAACTCTCCCAGCACAAATTTCTAGTCAACATGGTGCAGAGGTTTGTGTCCTTCCTCCTTTGGGTTTTGACACCCGTACAGGAGTGTGGGTCCGGCACTCACTGTGGTGAATAACAGTTCATACGGCACTTGGACTACACCCCTGAAATTCAGCGACAATAAGTTCACAAGGAGGTTCATTCTTGCTGCTGTTTCTCGGCCATTGTTGGGTGCTGACTTCCTCAGAGTCCACTCACTGAATGAACACTACAATGTTCCAGACTTTCCGCTTTGGAAAAATCAAACCTGCCCCACACCTAGATGCCATGGAATACTCGAACTCCCCAGTTCGCCACTGCCACACCTAAACATGGCGTCGTAAATCACATCCTCACCCAAGGACCTCCTCTACACATCCGAGCCCGATGCCTGGCACCCAACAAGTTGTGACTTGCAAAACAAGATTTCCACAAAATGGAGGAACTTTGAATCATACACAGGTTTGTTAGCCCATGGGCTTCCCGCTACATATGGTGCCCAAAGCCATGGGAGGCTGGAGAGTTTGCGTCTCAATAATGAGACGCCACTGCAGACTGCTACCCTGTGTTCCATATACAGGACTTTACAGCTAATCTTCATGGGGCTAGGAAATTCTAAATTTATAAAATTGACGGTGTGTAGGTACCTGCAAACCCACAGGATGTACCCAAGACCGTCATCATGACACCATTCGGCCTCTTCGAATTTTTGAGAATGCCTTTTGTGCTCAGAAATGCAGCACAAACATTCCAGTGACAATGGGCGCAGTGGGGCGTGGCATGGACTTCCTTTTCGTTTACTTCAATGACATGTTCACCTCCAACCACTCCCACAATGAGCACCTGCAGCATCTGGGTTTACTCAGCCGCTGCCTACAGGAGTTCAAGCTAACTGTGAATCCTGCCAAGTGCAAATTCGGGCAGTCCTCTATTGAATTCTTGTGTCATCAGATCAGTAACTGGGGTGTTGTTCCTTTGCCTAGCAAGGTGGAAGCCATCCTCAAATTCACAATACAATCAAAGGACTGCAGGGATTTGTGGGAATGGTCATTTTCTATCATTGCTTTCTACTCTCTGCAGCTCATATTATGAAACCACTCTTCAACCTCATGTCCAGTGATGCCAAAGAACTCATGGGCAAAGGAGATGACAGTAGCATTCCAGCAGACCATATATGCCCTAGCAAAGGCAACATTGCCAGTCCATCCACAAATGGATGCACCAACTCCCTGGACAATAGGCGCATCTGATGTGGCAGTAGGCAGGGATTTGGAACAGTACTCCAATGGGCAATGGAAGTCTCTATCATTTTTTAGTAGGGACCTCCACTCTCCAGAAACAAAATACAGCACATTAGCTGCTGTACCTAGCGGTCGGACACTTCCGCTATTTTTTGAAAGGCAGGGACTTCATGGTTTTTACTGACACAAACTACTAAGGTTCACCTTTGTGAAGGCATCAGATCCCTGGTCAGCCCACCAGAAACTCTACCTATCTTAGGTAACCGAGGTTTCAACCAGGATTAAAATATCTCCAATAAGAGTAATGTGGTGGCTGATGCCCTGACCCATTCCTTTGTTCAAGCAGTACGTGCCCTCTCTCCGGGTGTAGACTACATAGTAGTTGCCAATGCTCAGTGCCAGGACGACAAACTCCAGGCTTATAGAACTGCTGTCATGAGCCTGAAATTCGAGGATGTAGCCTTTAGGCTCTCAGTTACCACTCTTCTGTGCAAAGTTTCCACAGGTCAGCCTCACCCTATCATCTCTGTTGTGTGGAGACGTTGTATTTTCAGTGCCATTCATGGACTGTCCCACCCCTCACTTCGAGTGACGATAGCTAGAGCTTGATAGCTGACAAGTTTGTATGGCATGGACTCAAAAACTAGGTCACAAACTGGCCAAAGATATACACGGACTGCCTATCTGTAAAAGTGCAAAGGCACATGAAGGCGCTGCTTCAGCCTTTCCCACCACTGCAGCACAGATTCGACCAAGTGAATGTCGACATTGTCGGCCAACTTCTGGTGTCATGACGATCTAGGTTCTTGTTAACGGTCATCAACAGATTCACTAGGTGGCCAGAGGTGGTTCCTATGGTGGACTCATCGACTGATCATGGACCAGAGCTTTATTTCTGCCTGGGTATAATGGTTCGGCCTACCAACATTCATCACCTCCTACAGAGGCCCACAGTTTACTTCCACACTCTGGGACGATTTGTCGTGACTGCTGGGAATGCCTGTCGAATGGCCTGCTGGAGCAGTTCCATAGGCACATGAAGGCTGCACTAATGGCCTCGCTCCAGGGACCTGATTGGGTAGATTAGCTGCCCTGGATCTTCCTGGAAATAAGAACAGCACCCAAGGAGGATCTCAACTCCTCATTGGCAGAGTTGGTTTATGGAGCCCCACTCATTGTACCTGAGGAGTTGTGCCCGCTGCACACGGGCAGGAGGTGCCACCGACTCAAGTCTTAGGCAGACTGCAGGAGCGGCTTGGAAAATTGGCCCCTGTTCCCACGTCAAGGCATGGAACAATGACACCCTTCATCCTAAAGGAACTCTGGGACTGTGAGTTTGTGGTTGTGTGTAGAGATGCACATTGGCCACTCTTACAGAGGTCGTAAGAGGGCCCCTTCAGAGTGCTACGAAACAATTGTACAACTTGTGTACTGGACTTTTGGGGACTTCCAGAGACATTTACAATTGACTAACTAAAGCCTGCTCATTTTGACCTTGATAGGCCCTTGCCACGATCCCAGATGCAAAGGCCCGGACAACTGCCCAAAAGCAGTGCACTGTAATGGCACTAGATGTTTCACGGTTCTGGGGGGGGTGGGGGGGGGGTTCCATGTAGCAGCTCACCATAGGTTTAATCGAACCAGCTTGGAAGGTTCCGAGTAATGTCATGACATCACAATGTGATGACGTCATTTGGAACATGGGGGAGTTTCAAAAGCTGCATGTGACTTTTACTGAACTTCAACTCGACTACGTCTGATCATTTTCTCATTCTTCATTTTGCACTACAACACAGTTGCTACAAGCAGATTTTCAAAATGGATAATTCTGAACCAAAAATTATTAAGGAACGAGATGAGAGAGAGAGAGAAATTAGTGTGGACATCCTCATTGTTTCTGCTCCTTGTTAATGATTTAGATTCAGCTCTGTAATTTAGTGCTGAATATAAAAAGAAACCAAGTCTGAAGAATCAAACAATTACAGAGAGACAAGGAAAGAGAGCAAGTGGGCAGGATCAAGTTCAAAACACACTCAAGGAGGAATGTGAGGGAATGTTATTACTCGGCGAATGTGATGAGCTGGTTGAGAAGGAGAGCAGTTGTGAAGAATATATGAGCATTGACTTTGTCCGGTCACACCAGAGCAGCACCCTGAGTTCTATTTCCAACCTGGAATTTCTGCTCCCCATTATCTATTTCACTGATATCAGTTGGGCAGTTAAGAGGCACAGTTCTGTACCAGCATAATTTTGCCATTTTTTACACTGCAATCTGTAACTGTTAATGCAAGTTGTTTAAGACATGCAATGCTAATATCTCTATATTTATCACAGCAAGTATAATTTTTTTTCTACTTAATGACACCTTTCCTCTGCAGGCTTCTGTTTAATGAAGTGGTTATCCTGTAGAAATGTACCAGTTGAGAGTGCATGTGTGCAATGTCAGAGGTGCTGGCAACTTTGCAGATTAACATCAGTCACACAGTAATGACAGTATCAAACACATTCTATGTTACAACATGACACATGCTCTACCCCAAGATAAATTACAACCATTCAAACTCTGCAAAGCTTAATTGGACAAGTCTTTAATTGGCATAATGTTAACCACTAGAGGTCAGAAGAGTACTTTTAAAATGAAGGAAATGTTACAAATCAAGCACAGGCCATTTGGGTGTTGAGAAGTCTGAAATTTGTGGAAGAAATTACAAGGCGACCAGCTCATACCTCTATTGCAAAGTAAATGAACAACATTGATCTGTTTTAAGAGATTTCAATGACTAAGCCTCCACATCCTCTAGTGCAGAAAATTCTATGCACAAACGCCAGGTCGAGCAGTATCAGTGGGAGAAAAAGAATGGTGAATGTTTCAGGTCGGAGACTCTGTTGTATATTAGAATCATTTGCACTTAAGTATTCTCTTTCCATTAGGAAAACAGTGCAGCAATAGGATAAATATTTTTTAAATCTCATCTTCTATCATTAGGAAAACAGAGCTCCAGAGACATGATGGGACTTAAATTCTGCCTCTGAGGTGAGCTACATTGAAGTGTAATTTTCAGGTATGTAGGCATCAGAACCATATGAGGAAGGGAAGACATGCCTGCTGCAACCTGACCGAGGATGGTGTGCTGAGCTGCCACGTTGTTCTATCAGAAGCATTTTAATCTTCAGATGATGGGAGTTGAAGGAAGATATACCCAGTGAGTAAAATCTGCATAACTTGTGCATCAGCTTGAAAAGAAGGTATAGATACCAGAAGATTATTTATTACCTCTAGGTTCAAGAACAGTTTCTTTCCAACAACGACAGTGTACTTAATAGTGTTTGGGAAAGATATTTTGTTCTTTTATTTGCCCCTGTTCGTCACAGTTTTTAATTTGTAATCAAGCAATTCACATGTAATTAAAGTGCACATTCCAGTTTTTATTCAAAGTTATTTGACCATGTAGAAATTACAGCATTTTTATACATAGTCCCCTTATTTCAGGGCACCATAATATTTGGGTCATTTGGCTTCACAGGTGTTTGTGAGTACTCAGGTATGTTTAATTGCTTTATTGGTGTGGGCATAAGAGAGCTAAGCTTGCTTCTAAGCATTTGATCATTTTTGTAGTTGCCATTTTTCTATATGAGGACCAGATTTGTGCCAATGAAAGTCAAAGAAGCCATTATGAGGCTGAAAAGAAGAATAAAACAGTAAGAAACATCACCCAAACCTTAGTATTACCAAAGTCAAGTTTGGAACATCATTAAGAAGAAAGATCGTACTGGTGAGCTCAGTAATCACAAAGGACTGGTATTTCAAGGAAGACTTACTGTTGATGACAAGAATTCTCATCAAAATGAAGAAAAATCCCTAAACGTATGTCCGACAGATCAGAAATACTCTTCAGGAGGCAAGTATGGATATGTTAATGACTACTGTCTGCAGAAAAATTCATGAACAGAAATACAGAGGCTACACTGCAAGATGCAAACCATGGCAAAGGTGATATGTTTTGGCGGCAGTTCCTTTACACCTCCACACTTTGCTCTTGCCATCACTCTGATACGGGTTAATCTTGGTCTCACATGTCCACAGGACCTTTTTATAGAATTCTGTGCGCTTTTTAAATACTTCTTGGCAAACTAATCTGGCCATCCTTTCTGTGGCTAATTAGTGGTTTCCATCTTGCAGTGTAGCCTCTACATTTTTTGGAGGTAATTCACATGGTCACAGGGAGACTGTGCAAACTCCACACAGACAGCACCAGTGATCAGATCAAACTAGGGTTGCTAGAGCTGAGAGGCGAGGCAGAGACTCTAATAGCTGAACCAGTGCACTGCCCAGTTTTTGCCACCTTACCAGATCTGGGTCCTTGTCTCCCAGGTCTGTAGTGTCCATGCCACTGTTTCTGATGTGGCCCTTAAAGTATTTCTTGGGGTTCTTCAGTTCTTTCTCCATTGGTAGATTGGGCATGTAGCAAATATTTTGGTGCATGGAGCATGAACTCCACTTCAAGTGATACTGTATAATCAGGATCTCCACAATGACCCTAGCATTGCAAACAATGGTCTGACAGGATCTTCACTCCAAAGAGTTCTAACTGCTGTAACACACGTGGTGTAAGTTATATTGCCTGTTGTTGTTTTAAGCCCGTACCACTTTAAGGACTGTATCACGTGACTAATTGCTTTCTGTTGCTGCAGACTTCTGCCTGCTTCTGAAAGGAATGCAGCCCTAACATTGTAAATTGTTTAACAAAGTACCCTTGATCTTAGCTTGAATTACCCGCTATTTTCCAATATCTTACAGACAGCTACATTCTCTATTGTGGTATGTAGCTGAGCCAACTTATCTCGTAGCATTGAAGAAACAGCTGCTCTGAGTTCCTTCATGCACATCCCCAAATTGTGCAAGTTTCCTGATATACACCCAAATGACGTTTGTGAGTTACTGATGTTCAACCCCTAAACTGTGTTGTGGGTGATTCTGTGACTTCCAAACCAGTTGTTGATATCTCGGCAATGATTTTCCAGGTAGAAATCTACTCCTCCCACCTATTCTGCAGCACCCGGTACATCCTTTCTCTTTCCCCATGAAAATCCGACAGTCCCTTGCGTCATTGCAAGCACATCTGTGCCAGTGTCTTCCAACCACCACTTTGCCATTTCTGTCAATTATTTGATGCCAAATAATTTCTAAATTTTGTTGAGCATTTTGTTCCTTGCCATTATTCGGGTGGTTGCTGCAAAAGCACTCAAATCTTGCTTTCACATAAAGAACTCCAGTATGTCTTGGCTTTAATTACCTGTCACGTAGGAGCAGTTCAGCTAAATATTCCCTCTGAAGGCAGAACAAAAGAAAAGACCACAAGCCTATCTAATCACAGTGTAACTCACTTCCTACAGAAAGTTCCATGAATTGTTTGTGCTATTGTGCAAATCCCAAGACGTGTTTCCTACACCTTCATCTTCTGCTGGGAAAATCAAACACAAGTTATTTGTTGTTTAAGAAGTGGATTATCTCGATGAGATAATGTACTTGTAATACAGTGGAAAATATTATAGCATTTGATTTTGTTTCAAACACCAACTAAATGTTCCTTATTTTTCCAGTAACTATAGCAATAAAAGGCCCTCCTTCATCCAGTGATAAATATGGATTGTTAGAAGAATCTACAGATACACTTGGTCTCAAAGATTAAATATTAAAAATATTAAATGTTTAGTGTGAATGGGCATACATCTTCCCTGAGACACATTCTTTCTTTGTATGAGACTCTAACAGTGTGAGTTAGGACCATGAATATAGAATGAAGCAAAACTAATAACTGTAATGAATATGCAAGACCCCACTCTGTATAATATTTTAAGAGATTTAAAACAAAAGCAGTGCCTTTCCCTAATTACTGATATCGTTCCCGACACTGATGCATTTGATTTATTTGTACTGGTACAACTGCCAGGACTGTGTGTTTCCTGTTGGTCGATCACTTTCACTGCTGTCTCTGAAGTATTTTGGAGGGAAGTTTGACTGTGTTGTGAAGTTAGCATGACCCTTGCAATGCAGTCAATCCAACACCTCAGAGTAAGGTGATTTGGTTTTCTTCTTGGGGCCCTGCTAACATGCTTTGTTTTTAACTGGGATAATCAGGTCAATCAATGTGGTCAAAAATGGAAAAAAAACCTGCATATGCTGGAAATATGAAATAAAAAATAGAAGTCTGGGAATATTTGGCTGGACAGGCAACATCTGTGGAGTGGGAGATAGAGTCAACATTTCATGTTGATGACTTTTGAGGTGTTTGAGTCTTGTGGTTGCTACTTGATTCTGCTCCTGACGATTAACAAAGATATATTTTTGGTTACACTTCATCCAGACCTATTGGGATTCAATTCATATTTCCTGGTGTTGAGGGAAGAGAATTCTTGATCATTTTGGCAGTTTGGTTGTTTTCATTGCATGAAGTACTAATGAACTCCAGTAAGAAATTTTACATTTTTGTAAAGATGTGTGTCACTGTGGCAGCAATGAAAGAAGAAATCATTTGCCTTTGGTAATACCAGGACACTCCAGATCTGGTAGCGCCTAAAGCAGGGGTGTCAAACTCAAATTCACGGAGGGCCAAAATTAAAAACTTGGGCTAAGTCGAGGGCCGAACTAAATATTTATTGAAAATTTTCAACAACATCTGCATGTTTTCTCTTCTTTCAACATATGTAATGTTAAACTTTAGGATATAACTTTAGGAGGATAATGTTACAGGTCAGGAGTAGGTAGCTCAAGTTCACCCTTTGCTTGACCTGAGGGAAACATATTTGGTCCCTGTGGAGATGTAGTCAGCATTCACAGGCTGTGTCCATTTTGGCCTGCATCAGGACTCAGCATTTCCTGCTCGCTCTTCAGGCTCTAGGCCTCTATTCACCCTCGACCCACCATCCCTCTACCTGACCAGTCCTTTACCCAACCTCTACTCACCCCTCACTCCACTCGCTCTGCCTCTACCCACCCCATCCTATACACGCCCTTCTACTGCCTCTCCCCTCAACCTGTTCCTCCCTCTACCCGTCTCTCACCCTCTAATCACCCCTCCCCTACTCGCCCTGCCCTTCCCCTTTTACCTCTTCCCTATCCACCCCTCCTTCTACTCATCCCTCCCTCTAACTGCCCCTCGCACCACCATAACTTCCCCTGCCCATTACTCCTCACCTACACCCTCTGCCCACCCCTGCTTACCCACCCACTCGGGCCCAGCGCACTGCCGATCAGCCTTTGCGGACAGCCACCATCTCTCTCTTCACATGCAGGGCCGATCCAGCCGTCCCTGGGGTCCGCGCGGGTGCAAGCGCTGAAGGCCGTGGCGACCGGGAGAAGTGCGCTCCCGCTGTGGAAGGGCCGTCTGGTGCCAGTCGCGTGGGGTTCGCGCTGCCCGGGGGCCGTGCAGAGCCTGCCATGCCCGTCGCGCCGACAGGAAATCACAGGCGCTCGCCCATCCGCCACACCACTCGACAGGTGGGAGAAGTGACTGATTGTGCGGGGAGCCTTCCAACTGGCTTGCCGGCTGATGACATCGACAGACTTCTCGTGTTACAATTTCTCGTGTTACAATGGGGAAGGATGTGCAATGAAGGGGGAGGATGGTGGGGGTGACATTACCAAAAAACAGCATCGACTCTCACTGCAGGGCGGGCCACCTCTAATACATTTTTGAAATGATCTTGCGGGCCAAATATAATTATATCGCGGGCCAAATTTGGCCCGCGGGCCAGAGTTTGACATGTGTGGCCTAAAGGGTACATTGATGAGAGAGACCATTGGAGATATTGGAATGGGTCAGCTCACCTGAAGACTCATTGGTGCAAATCCCATAAGAATCCAGGTTCATGGCGTGAAGCAAGGCTGCGTTCTCGCACCAACCCTCTTTTCAATCTTCTTCAGCATGATGCTGAACCAAGCCATGAAAGACCTCAACAATGAAGACGCTGTTTACATCCGGTACCGCACGGATGGCAGTCTCTTCAATCTGAGGCACCTGCAAGCTCACACCAAGACACAAGAGCAACTTGTCCGTGAACTAATCTTTGCAGACGATGCCGCTTTAGTTGCCCATTCAGAGCCAGCTCTTCAGCGCTTGACGTCCTGTTTTGCGGAAACTGCCAAAATGTTTGGCCTGGAAGTCAGCCTGAAGAAAACTGAGGTCCTCCATCAGCCAGCTCCCCACCATGACTACCAGCCCCCCCACATCTCCATCGGGCACACAAAACTCAAAACGGTCAACCAGTTTACCTATCTCGGCTGCACCATATCATCAGATGCAATGATCGACAACGAGATAGACAACAGACTCGCCAAGGCAAATAGCTCCTTTGGAGGACTACACAAAAGAGTCTGGAAAAACAACCAAATGAAAAACCTCACAAAGATAAGCGTATACAGAGCCGTTGTCATACCCACACTCCTGTTTGGCTCCGAATCATGGGTCCTCTACCGGCATCACCTACAGCTCCTAGAATGCTTCCACCAGCGTTGTCTCCACTCCATCCTCAACATTCATTGGAGCGACTTCATCTCCAACATCGAAGTACTCGAGATGGCAGAGGCCGACAGCATCGAATCCACGCTGTTGAAGATCCAACTGCGCTGGGTAGGCCACGTCTCCAGAATGGAGGACCATCGCCTTCCCAAGATCGTGTTATATGGCGAGCTCTCCACTGGCCATCGTGTCAGAGGTGCACCAAAGAAGAGGTACAAGGACTGCCTAAAGAAATCTCTTGGTGCCTGCCACATTGACCACCGCCAGTGGGCTGATATCGCCTCAAACCGTGCATCTTGGTGCCTCACAGTTCGGCGGGCAGCAACCTCCTTTGAAGAAGACCGCAGAGCCCATCTCACTGACAAAAGGCAAAGGAGGAAAAACCCAGCACCCCACCCCAACCAACCAATTTTCCCCTGCAACCGCTGCAACCATGTCTGCCTGTCCCGCATCAGACTTGTCAGCCACAAACAAGCCTGCAGCTGACGTGGACATTTACCCCCTCCATAAATCTTCGTCCGCGAAGCCAAGCCAAAGAGAAAGGTAGATAAGGATGGAATGCTGCCTGACTTGAAGTCCATAGCTCCCTGAAAGTTGCAAGTAGAAAGGGTGGTTAAAAAGGCATACCTGGCATATCTGCCTTTATCAGTAAGAACATTGAGTATAAAAGTGGGCAATCCATGCACCAATTGTTTAAAAACTTGGTGCGCTCACACTTGGAGTATAGTGTGCAGTTCTGATCACAGATTGCAGGAAGCATGCCATAACTTTGGAGAGGTTCTTCAAAATGTTGCCTAGATTAGAGACCAATAACTATAAAGATGGTTGGACAAACTTGAATTGTTTTGTTGGAAACTGAGGAACAAGGTGATAGAAGTATACAAAATTATGAGGAGCATAGATAAGGTAATAAGCAGAATCATTTCCTAGGGTGGAAACAATAAATACTAGATAGCATAGATTTAATCTGAAAGTGGGAAACAGGCCATATGCTGGATCTCAGAACAATCCCATCTCCCCCCTCCCCCCCATTAATTTCTCTATTCCTTACACTCTTACAAATAGCTTGATCCTCTTCTTACACAACTTGATTAGGGGGCAGTTTACAGCAGCCAATGAACTAACCAACATATCTTTTGAATGTTGGAGAAACTGAAACACTTGTAAAAGTGCACAAGGACACGCCAAACTTCATGCAGACATCACTTCTTGTCACAATTGAGCTTGGATCTAAGGAGCCGTGAGGCAGCACCAGTACTGAGCCCTGGGGAACCTCACTGGTGTCCAGCCATAAAAAATACCTATCTACTATTTCTCTTTGCTTCTCATCATGGGTCTGGATCAATATTACCTTTTCCAAAGGATCCTTTGGCCTTTCGCTTTCTAGTTTCGGCTTCCATGTGGGACATTGTTAAAAGCCTTGCTAAATTTGTATAGACTACATCAAATGAAGCTGGTGGAGGGCAGGAAGCTGAGGGGAAACGTGAGAGAGAGCTGTATAAAATCACGAGAGACATTGATGGCTGGACAGTCAGATTCATCAGGCAAAACGTCACTCACAAGTTGACGGGAGGAGTCACGTGATGGAGTAGTGGCCGGACGGTGAACTCCAGCCCTCTCCAGAAAAGTCGGAAAAAACAAAGGAAAACACAAAGGCACAAAAATAAAAATTAAAGTAAAGTGAGTATAAAGGTGGAAAGAAGATGGCGACGAAAAAAGAAAAATCAAAACCAACGGTAAGAAGAGAGGAAGAGAAGACAACGGAAGAAGAAGGAGAAGGCCTTACCTGTTCGAAGAGGCCCACGGTGGAGAGAGAAACCCGCTCCCTCAGGTCGGTAGAAAGTGGACTACAAAAATGGCTCGCTGAGCCGAGTAAAAGTGCGCAACCGCGCATGCGCGATGCGCATGCAAAAAAACACACCGATGAGAGGGGTGACCAGCTGGGGAGTCGATCTCCACAGCCGGCAATGACAGCTGCAGAACACCTGCAGCAAGAGGAGAATATAGAAGACAACGAAAACAAGAAAGAAGAGAAAAGGACAACAAAGAAACAACAGATGGCCAACCCAGAGGAAGAAGAAGAGGAAGAGTACAGTGAAATAGAAGAAGAAGGGAAAGGCAAGACAAAGGATATACTTTCTCTTATTAAAGAATACATGGAGTCATTTTTGAACTCCTGAAGAAGAGAAAGGAGTTCAATACAGCAAAGGCGATTTTATGGAAGAAAGGGAATAAATTTATACTAAAGCATCCAGCGGTATTGAAAATATTTATTCCAGGACAGCAAAACAGACTATTCTCGGATCCAGAGGAAGCACGAAAATTTGCAGAACAATTACAAAATAGACTGAGAGATGAAGACGTGTAACGAGAATACAAAAGACTGCGAACTAAAAAGACGCATAAGTTTTGAACTCCTGAAGAAGAGGAAGGAGTTCAATACATCGAAAACGATCTTATGGAAAAAAACTATTCTCGGATCCAGATGAAGCAAGGAAATTTGCAGAACAACTACAAAACAAACAGAGAGATGAAGACATGTAATAAGAGTCAAAATGACCACGATTTATATGTATGTGGGTAAAGAGGTATATGTGTGTATATGTATAATGTGCATACATGAATGTATCCGTATTTAGAGGAAAATATAGATAGTATAGACAAGAATTAATAAGGGAAGGAAATGGAATAGAGGGAATAAGGAGGGAATTAAAAGAGTGACCTTTGTTACATATGAAAAGTGAAATCTTTTCCGGGGGGGGCTGGGTGGGGAGGAGTTACGGTCACTGCAAAATCAGCTGACGCTTGCGAGTGAATTCGCAAATCCAAATGGAGAGGGGAGATGTGGTTGTCCGACAAGGGATAAAGGACAACTCAGGAGGGGAAGGGGGGACTGGGGCTAAAGAAGTTTTAAATAGGAGAATAAGGAAAATGTTTGATGTTTTAGGAATGTTGTCTTATAAAGGGTTTAAAACAAGAAAACAGAAATGGATAAGAAGGAAAGGTAATGATCGAGAAACGGAAAGGGAAGATAAACAAAGTATAATATGGCTACGTTGAACTATATGACTTTAAATATTAATGGAATACATAACCAAATTAAAAGGAAGAAACTGGTAAATTTACTGAAAAAAGAAAAAATTGATATAGCATTTGTGCAAGAAACACATTTAACTGAATTGGAGCACAAGAAATTAAAGAGAGATTGGGTAGGACACGTAACAGCAGCATCGTATAATTCAAAAGCAAGAGGAGTAGCTATATTAATTAGTAAAAATGAGCAATTTAAAATAGAAGAGGAAATAATAGATCCAGCAGGGAGATATGTAATGATAAAATGTCAGATATATTCGGAGTTTTGGAATCTACTCAATGTATATTCACCTAACGAAGAAGATCAAAAGTTTATTCAAGATATCTTTTTGAAGATAGCAGATACGCAAGGGAACATATTAATAGGAGGGGATTTCAACCTGAATTTGGATTCAAATATGGACAAAACTGGGAAAAAAATTAACAGAAAGAACAAAGAAACCAAATTTATAATTAAATCGATGGAAGAAATGCAACTTTTGGATATATGGAGGAAACAACACCCAAAGGAAAAGGAGTATTCAAATTACTCGGCTAGACATAAAACATACTCAAGAATGGACCTATTTTTGTTATCAGCTCGTATGCAAGATAGAGTAAAAAAAACGGAATATAAAGCTAGAATACTATCGGACCATTCACCCTTAATATTGACAGTAAAGTTAGAGGACATCCCTCCAAGAATGTATAGATGGAGATTAAACCCCATGTTACTTAAAAGGCAGGATTTTAGAGAATTTATTGAAAAACAAATTAAAATGTATTTTGAAATAAATACGAAATCAGTGGAAGATAAGTTTATACTATGGGATGCAATGAAAGCATTCATTAGAGGGCAAATAATAAGTTATGTAACCAAGATGAAGAAGGACTATAATCAGGAAACAGAGCAGTTGGAAAGGGAAATAGTAAATATAGAAAAAGAATTAGCAATGAAGGAAGATACAACTAAAAGAAGAGAATTGGCGGATAAAAAATAAAATATGAAACACTACAAACATATAAGGTGGAGAAGAATATAATGAAGACAAAACAGAAATATTATGAACTAGGTGAAAAAACGCACAAAATCCTAGCATGGCAGCTTAAGACAGAACAAGCTAAGAAAATGGTATTGGCATCAAGGAAAAAAGACAAACAAATTACATATAATCCAAAAGAAATTAAGGAAAACTTTAGAGAATTCTATGAACAATTATACCGAACTGAAAACGAAGGGAAAGAAGGGAAAATAGATGAATTTCTATCTAAAATTGAACTACCAAAACTACAAATAGAGGAACAAAATAAATTAACAGAGCCATTTGGAATAGTAGAAATACAAGAGATAATAAAAAAATTACCAAATAATAAGACACCAGGAGAGGATGGATTCCCAATAGAATTTTATAAAACATTTAAAGACTTATTAATTCTGCCCCTCCTGGAAGTAATCAACCAGATTGATAAAACTCACAAGTTGACAATTTCAGGTGAGGGAAAGAAGTTCAAGGGAGATGTGCAGGGCAGAGTGTGGGGGCCTGAAACAGACTGTCAGTAGCGGTGGAAGCAGATATAAAGGTAGCATTTAAATAAACTTCTAAATAGACACATAAATATAAAGAGGATTGAGGCATATTTATTAAGGTCAAGCGTCAGATTTTTTGATTGATTTGGGGATCATATTCGGCACAGACATGAGGGCTGAAAGGCCTGTTCCTGTGCAGTACTGTTCCATATTCTATGTTCTAAATGCATCACCTCTTCATAACATCCATTCAATGTAGGCAGACACAACCTTCCGTTAATAAGACGTCCTGTTCCCCTCCTTTCCCCAAGAGGCTCTCTTGATGTTGATGAATATTTCTGGAGCACTATGTCCATACTCTTGGAAGTTTGTTGGTTGCTATTGTTCATGTGAGAGCCCAGGAGGAATTGTCATGCTATTTGGCAACCAGAACCATCAAACCAAAGCTCAATTCTGTCAACAGTTCACATTTTGAGAGAGAATCACTTGCTAAGTCATCCTTGATGCTGAGGGGCTGTCTCAGTCTACTTCCCACACACAAAGAACAGCCCTGGTTGAGTCCTCTCACAGCTCAGAATGGTGAAAAATACAATAAAACCCCTAGTATCTGGAATTCAAGCAACCAGCAACAAAAAGAGAAAAATACATAAAAAATTAAAATAAACAAGAATAAAATAACAGGTAAAATATGTAAGTTTAAAATTGTAAAAATAAATGTTCTCTGAAGTAACACATAAACATTTGGGGAAGATGGGAGCAAATATTCAGCCAGCTTTGATTGTGCAGTTCTCATAGCAGGTATTTGAATAAAGTTGTGTGAAACAGCGATGAAGAAGCTCACTGCTGGGGTGACTCTCTTAAAGTGTCTCCTTATCCCTGATTAGTTAGAGACGCCCCGGTCAGAAGCTAAACTGTAAACTTGGGGGAGGAGAGGCTAATTATCTCTAATGTTATTAAGAAGGGAGAGGAACCTGCAAATGCAGCAACATTTAAATATTTTCAAATAATGTGCTTGAAAATAAAGCAAAATGCTTTAAGGTTTATGTATTCATGCAAGTGAAGTTTGTTCAGTGTAATTTGTTCAGTTTAGTATTTTTGTCCTTTGTCTTTTAAACGGTTTATTCTTCATGCAGGTGTATCAGTTAGGCATTGTAAGTCTCAAGCAACCGGAAAATACTTATCTGGCATCTAACAATCCCCATAGGTGCCGGAAACCAAGGATTTTACTTTATTCTTTCATCATTACTTACAATCACTGTCAAGAAAATCACTATTCAGCTCAGTAAGATCAAAGAAAGTTAATTATAAGCAAGTACACTGTTCAGCCCATTAAGATATGTTTTATTTAATACCAATGGACTCATCAAATCAGGACCATTAACTTATGGATGGCTTAAAAACATAAAAGCAGGACTTTTTCCAAACTAGGCTAAAGGGTTAACCAACACCTCCACATCACTTTGGGAGGTTATGGTACAGTGTAAATTTTAGAAACAGCTATCTCTCCAAAATCCGACTTGAGGAGAAGATTAGCCTCCATGTGTGAAGCAGTTTGGAAATGTAGGGTTTTTAAACCTGGCTACCTTGGTGCACTTTACATATTCAATCATATTTTTTTCAGAATCCTCAATCCCAATAAAAGGGTAAACTAATAGTGGGCGGAGGAATATTTGACCATTTGAGTAGAAACTATGAAAATAGTTTTTATAAACAGGGAAATTGTTCACTATCATGTCAACTAATATTTACCAAAGGAATAATTGCCATTGTAGAAATACCAAAACTGTCTCAGGAATAAGTAATAATCACAATCCAAATAAGTTCACATAACTTTGTTCAAGGAAGATCAAAAGATCTTAAAATGCTTCAACTATTACCCGAAAGGAACATTATATTTTTGAAACGTATGAATTCTATTTTCTCTCTGATAAAGTGTTAATTATTATTTGATCATGCTGTTAAGTGTCATATTTTTAAAAGGTGGTTTTAATAAACAGAAAGGTTACAGCGAGAGTTCTTATCAAAGTTCTACTAAAACTACTGAATGAACAAGAGAAAGGGAATCAGGGTCACACCTATTGGCTTTAAAATTGCCTCATGGTCTTTGGCAGTGAGCTCCAGTGTTGACTGCAGCCTTCTTTCATCATTTTGATCAATCTTTGAGATATCCATTAGTGGTTGTACTGCAAAAAAAATCTTCTGGGGAAGATTGCAACATTACACCACCCCCCCCCACCCCACCCCCCAAATCTGACTAAAGATAGCAGTAGGTAGGTAGCAAGTTAGGAGGAAAGAACTTAGACCTCGACTTTCCCATCAGCTGAGAAACAGGAATCAGGCTTAATCGTTGATGCTCTTTATCGCCTTAAATGCAAGGACTTGTTCGAAAGGTTGGGAGTTGATGTGGATCCTGAGCTTGTACCATTTCACATTCCCCTTGTGACTTAGTGTATTGTGAAGAAAACCAGCAAAAATAATGGAACTGACTTCACTGGCCTCTTATATTAATGTCAAATGTATTTGCATCCTTGGAATCCAATCTGTGAGACAAATAAAACTTGAAAGCACCTACATGTAATTTGACTGTCATCTCACAGAAATACCGTGATTGTAAATATCATGCATTTCCAGGTGAGTGAGTGCCGACCAAATGGAACATTCCAGAAAGTATGTTTTTATTTTATATCTGTAAACTCTCAGTGGATCAGACTGCATCTTCAAAATTCAACAGTTCTAAAGGATCCTTTTAGTGTCATTTTATAATACAATAAACATGATATACTTCAACTTTTTTCTGCCAGCCCCCAATAATAAGAGAAAGAGAAGCAAAAGAGAGTCTCTTCATAATACTGAGTGCCTGTGCATTGGCCTCCACTGCTCCCACTGCCTCTGCAGCCTCACTGACTCCCGTTCAATCCATTGGTAACCTGAGTTCCAGATTCAAAACCTCCAAAATAATAAAGAAGCCTCAAGTGCGTGAGGCTCTTCAAGAGCCCTTTTTGCCCTCACCACTCTCTCGAAACCTGGTTCTGATACATGATTCCCGTGAGCCAGTCTCCAGCAGCCCCGCAGCCTGTGCGAGTTCTTTGATCACAAGTAAACAACTGCCCACAACCTGTATGGGTCCTTTAGCCAGTGAGTTCCTCCTGAAATTGCACAATTTGACTTTGAGTCCAGAAGACCAAAACATGCCCAGAGAGAAGATGTTTTGCAAGTTTGCATCAAGCCTCTGCAAAAACACAGGGAGCCATATTGTAGCTCAGAAGCTGCCTTATATTTTGAGTCAGTGAGAATCCAAATATAAGAAGATTAGAAATAGGAGCAGGAATAGGTTATCTGGCCCATCAAGTCTGCTCAGCCATTCAGCAAGATCATTGATAAGATGTCCATGGATTCTCTTTACCCACCTTTTCCCCATAACCCTTAACACCCCACCATGCAAAAGTATCAAGATCAAGATTCAATTTATTATCATGGTAATAAAACGTGTTGTATTACATTAAATTCCTTTTTGCCTGCTACAAAGCAGACAGGTTCACCACTGGCAGGAATTGACTAAACACCTCTTACAGTTCCTACAGTCTGGGGGTCGCAATGTGATCATTGTATTTTTCTTGTAACCTTGATTAGAGGGAGGGGTTAGATTAGTTTTAGTTTCATGTCTTCTTTATCTTTTTCTTTTTGGTAAGTGGATTTATGGGGTTTAATTATGATTATCCTGGATATCTCTTTTCTTAGACATTGCATTAAGGTATAATGCGGTTTGTTGTAACATTATTTAACTGAATTTTATGTTTGGCTCCGAATCATGGGTCCTTTACCGGCATCACCTACGGCTCCTAGAACGCTTCCACCAGCGTTGTCTCCGCTCCATCCTCAACATTCATTGGAGCGACTTCATCTCCAACATCGAAGTACTCGAGATGGCAGAGGCCGACAGCATCGAATCCACGCTGCTGAAGATCAAACTGCGCTGGGTAGTTCACGTCTCCAGAATGGAGGACCATCGCCTTCCCAAGATCGTGTTATATGGCGAGCTCTCCACTGGCCACCGAGACAGAGGTGCACCAAAGAAGAGGTACAAGGACTGCCTAAAGAAATCTCTTGGTGCCTGCCACATTGACCACCGTCAGTGGGCTGATATCGCCTCAAACCGTGCATCTTGGCGCCTCACAGTTCGGCAGGCAGCAACCTCCTTTGAAGAAGACCGCAGAGCCCATCTCACTGTCAAAAGACAAAGGAGGAAAAACCCAACACCCAATCCCAACCAACCAATTTCCCCTTGCAACCGCTGCAACCGTGTCTGCCTGTCTCTCATCGGACTTGTCAGCCACAAACGAGCCTGCAGCTGACGTGGACATTACCCCTCCATAAATCTTCGTCCGCGAAGCCAAGCCAAAGAAGATTTAACTCAATTTTATGTATAATCATTTTAACAATCACATTTAATAATTAGAGATGAAATTTAAAATTTGTTGTACTGAACATTAATTATATGCTATGTCTATGTTATCATATTGCTTCACTATGTCAATAACTATATTAATATGGATAATTATGTTAAACACAATAAAATATTTTAAAAAGAAAAGAAAGACACAGTCAGTTAGAGAGAGAGAGAGAGAAGCAAAAGAGAGTCCCCCCCAGAGACACCGAATGTCCGTAGATTCGCCTCAAGATACTGGGGGTTTTGCTATATTTTGTTTCAAGAGAGACCGCATAAGCTAACATAACATCAGAAAATATTGTAAGCATGCTATGCCGACTTTAAATTTGGTTTGGCTTGAAACTGATTATAGAAGCAGAGTGTTCATAGTGGAGGTTTGAAAAAATATTTATTTCGTATTCAGCTACTAAAATGTGTTAAAAACCGCAGTGACTGGATGCAAGACAGATATAACCTATTGAGATAACACATGGTATGTGTGGGCAAGAGAATACTATATTTAGTTTTCCTTCATTGACTAGTACAGCATTCACAAGCATGTTGGAAGATGAAGCAGTTAATGGTTTCAGAACTTGATGTAAGCAACTTGCCATATCTACGGAAAGAATAGTAGAAGAAATTTACTCTCTCTCATCAGCAAAGATTAATAAAGAAGGAAGACTTTCCCCAATGTTGTTCTGGCTAGCTTTGGAGCCCCTGGCAGCAGCTATTAGAGAGAATGAGAACTTTGTAGGGATATCTGTGGTGAGGACAGGTTCAGAAACTAATGCTTTATGCAGAGGTTATTTTATTATTTGTGTCATGTTGGTCGGTGCCATGTCTTTTGAATATTATAAAGTCTTTTTCTAGATTCTCAGGTTATAAGGTTAATTGGAGAAAATCCGAAGAATTATCATTGATTGCCTACTACCCTGCACCTGCTTTTTACCCTGGCCATTTTCACTGGCCAAAGAAGGGTGTACAATATTTAGGTATTAATTTTTCTCTTCAACTGGAGGATTTAGTAAAGGTAAATTTTGATCCATTATTGCAGAAAATTTCAGGTGATGCAGATAGATGGTCATCATTATACTTGTCAAAATCCAGAAAAGTAATTGCCTTGAAGATGAATAATATTCCAAAGGTTAATTACCTGTTCCAATCGTTACCAGTGCAAAGCCCATTAATATATTTTAAGCAATTCGATAAAATAATTAAGGCTTTTATTTGGAATGGTAAACACCCTTGCTTGAACCTTGATAAATTACAATTGCAAATTGAAAGGGGGAGTGGGGGGGGGGGGTAGGTTTGCCAAAGTTAATGTACTATTATTATGCTTTTACATTGGTCTCTCCCTCCGGAAAGAGGGCTTCTTTGGTATCCTATCTTCCTCCTATTCCTCGATTACAATGTTACCTCCTGAGGCAAGATCTCATCTAATTATATCACATATGCATTTGTTCTGGAATAAGTTAGCCAGATTATTTAAATTTAATTCATATTTCAATGAAGCCTTGAGTATTTGGATGAATCCAAAGTTGTGTGGCAAAGGAAAGGTATAATTAAATTTGGAGACCTTTATAATGGTGACAGTTTAAAATCTTTTGATCATTTAATCCAACAGTATGATATCTCTAGGACATAATTTTGGAGATATCTTCTACTGCATCATATAGAACTTTTGGTTCTACACAGCAGTCCCCTCAAGTTGCTACAATACTGTACCGGCTGCATATGATAAAGTTCACAAAACTTCATTTTATTATGTAGACTTAACACAAATCTCAGGGGATAAATTTCTATTGGGTCTTTTGAGCACGGGAAATAGATGCGAGTGTGGTTTTTGAGATGGAAGAATGGGACAAAATTTGTAAAAATATCAAAATAATGTCAAGATACCTGAGAGTGCGTCTAATTGGTCTCCAGCAAGGTTATATATATTAGCGTTGAAAAGTACCCCTGAATGCTGGCACAGTGAGGCGGATAAAGGGGACTTAGTACTGTACATGCACTTTGGTCTTGACCCAGAATTCAAGAATTTTGGATTATGACACATAAGTATATTGGTGAAGTTTCAGATATTCAAATTCTTTTTTTTTGTCCCAGACTCTTTGTCTGGAGACACCCTTGGGTTAATTGGGGATAAATACTCTCAAAATTGGATTCAGACAAGTATAATGGTAGGAAGACAAATTATACAATTTGGAAGAAATTTGTTGGGGACCGTCATTTCAGGAGTGGGACTTAGAAATGGTTAAAGTGACAGTTTACAAACAATTTGATAAATTGATATCTATATACAAAAATAGGGCAAATATCTATATTTCCTTGGGGGGGGGAAATAGTGGTGGATGTTATGGTAAAGCATATTAATGAACAGCAATTTTTCCTGTTATTTTTCCTGTCTAAATAGACACCCATGATTATTAAATTGATATTTTTTTACCCACATGTTTTGTCTTCAAAATGTTCTTCCCCAAATAGCTTCAGGATCCACTCTTGACAAAAATGAATCACATCTGGTCCTTCTTTAACTTCAGATAGTCTCACTATTTTGACATTGTTCCTTCTGCTAAAATTTTCCAATATATCAATTTTAACCATTAATTTTTCATTCATTGAGATTAGACCAGTCATTGAATCTTCACACATATTAGATCTTTCTTCAATAGCCTGCAAAACACCTTGAAAATTTTCAACTTTATTTTCCAATTTATCCACTCTCTGTGTAACATTTTTCGTTGTAGAGCTTTATCTACTTCAGCTGTCAAATCTGCTTTGACTTGTTTCAAATCCTCTAAAAGTTTACTAATAGTTTCATTCAATAAATTTAAATGATCTTCCAGAGTTGTATTAAATTTAAATTGCAATTTATGTGAATTTCTGATTCAATCTTGTTTAGTTCTTTCTTGGAGATCTTTTTCTTGCCTCTTATTTGTTCCACTACTGAACTTGACACATCCTGATCACTTTCAGACTCTTCTAAAACTTCTTCAACTGGGGGCTGGTATCACATTCATGTTCTGAGTTTGACATGCCGTACTGTCTCTTAAAAATTTGTTGAATTTTTTTTGTGGCTTGATGTTCATCTGTACCATGCAAGCGTTTTCCACCAGCACCATCTTTTCAGGTCGACATGAAGACAGTTCTAGAGGACGTTCCTTCACCTGGGTCTTCTCTGGTGGACCCAGAAGGTAATTCAATGGCCTGCTTCGGCATCAAGGTAGGCCCAGCTTCTTTCTTTTTCTTATCTTCAGGTGTTGTAGTTGTAGTTAATTTAGAGGCCTTTTCTTCTTTTGGGCAACATAGTTAAAGGATAATTAATTGTTTTATAATTTCTTTAAAATATTTTGACTAAAAAAAACTGCAAATAGGTACTTTTTAAATTAAATCCCACGGAAGTCATGAGACTGTGTGTCGTCCCCCACCACTGAACACTGCTGTATAGATTTCAATTCTAAATCTATCAATAATGGATGGTCCAATTTGTCAGAATAAAAAAATCCAAAAAGTTAGATAATGAATATTAACAGCCCAGTAATAAAATCTAAAATTGGATAGGGCCATACCTCCATTTTATTTTCAATTTTTGTAAATGAAATTTATTAATCCTAGAGTTCTTACTCTTTCAAATAAAGAAATAAACTTTTGAGCCAATATTATAAAAAAAAAGACTTTGCGATGAAAACTGGAATCACTTGAAATAGATATAAATACTTAGGTAATATTTTTATTTTAACTGCATGAATACAACCTATTAAAGATTATGATAAAGGAGACCATCTAGTAAAAGACAATCTCACATACTCAAATAGAGGAGAAAAGTTCAGTTTATATAAATCTTTTAGTAACTTTAACCCTTATGTATGTGAAATTATCTCTAACAATCTTTTATGGAATTTGAGTGTAGATAGGGACCTGCATATTAATCAGAAAAAGTTCACTTTTATGAAGGTTTAATTTATATCCAGAGAAAGAGCTGAATTGAGAAAGCACAGATAACATAGCTGGGATAGATCTTTCAGGATCTGAAATATAAATTAATAAGAGGTCAAGTGCATGCAGAAAAATCTTATGAATTACTCCATTTCTGACAATACCTTGAACCTCATGAGTATCTCCAAGGGCTATTATTAGAGGTTATAAAGCTAGATCAAATAGCAAAAGGTGAAGGGGACATCCATGTCAAGTTCCCCTAAATAGCATAAATAAGGAGGATTTTTTTTATTATTAGTAACCACCGTAGCTAAGGGGGGTACTATAAATCAATTTAAACCATGATATAAAGCTCATATCAAAATTAAATCTTTAATGTTTGAAATAAATAGTTCCACTCCACTCTGTCAAAAGCCTTTTCAGCATCTAGAGAAACTACACATTCTGGAATTATGTCAAAAAGGGAGTAAATAATGTTCAATAATCCATGGATGTTAAAATGTGAATAATGACCTTTAATAAATCCAATCTGATCTTTAGATGTAACAGAAGGAAGGATATTTTGTAGCCTACTGGCCAAAATCTTAGAAAGAACCTTAAAATCTACATTCAGCAAAGAACTGAGCCTGTAGGAAGTATATTCAGTCAGATCTTTATCCTGTTTAGGGATCAATGAAATTGATGCTTCATAAAAAGTGGCCGGTAAGGTTGCAGAAAAAATGGAATTTTCAAATACTTTATATAGTTGAGAGGCAAGTAAATTAACAAATGATTCTAAAAATTCCACCGTTAAGTGATCCAAATCTGGGGCCTTTGCAGAATGATGAGAAGAAATAGCTTGGGAAATTTTCATTTCTAAAATCGGACTTCCAACAAGTTTTGAGCTTCTGGTGATATTTTGGGAATATTGAATTGTTGCAAGAATCTATCCATTGAAATAAAATTATCAGGAAATTCAGATTTGTATGAATAGAATTTCTGAAACACTTCAACATGATGAAAAGTAAAGTTTCCAGCCTTATTTTGTATCTTTTTAATTTGTCTTATAGAAGCCGCTGCCTTCAGCTGACCATAACCATATAAGCATATAACCATTTACGGAGCGGAAACAGGCCATGTTGGCCTTTCGAGTCCACACCGGTTCACAAGTGACAGTTTGCCTTAGCCAAGGTGAAGGTGGACTGCTGAGAGAGTGGGAGACTGACTGAGCATGTGCAGAAAATGATCTAAAAATTTCTAGACTTGAATGATAAACCACCACTGGGGGTACTGTGGAGTGGAAGAAGGCCCAGAGCATGAGTCATGGCCTGGAAGATTGTTTAGAATCTAGGGATTTCAAAAAGGGATGAACATTCCAAAGGCACCCAGAAGGATCCGGACCAAGCCATTGTTCCTCTCTCTGCAAGCAACACAAGACAATCTCGATTTTTGTGCTCTCTCTCAAAGATCTTTTGGCTTCAGTTTACCAAACAAACTGAATTTTGTTTATGATCTTTGCTTCACTTGAGATCGAAGTTTTGTGAGTCTTGTGTGTTTTGTGTTTGTTTTGTGTCTCACTTTTTTCTGTGGGCTGGTTGGAAATATAACTTAGACTTTAATTACATATGTTATATTTAGGCTGGGGAATTACACTGTTATAGAAATTTGCGTAGTCACCAGTGAGCATTGTTATAAAAGGGGGGACTTTGAACTAAAGTTTGAAGGTGAATTTTTGTTAATAAAGTAATTGTTCATCTTTACCCATATGTGATATACCTTCTTTGTGGTTGCTGGTTTGATCTTGTAACACTTGATCCAGAGTAGTAAATCATTTAGGGTAGTAGTTTGCAACCTTTATCTTTTCACTCACATACCACTTTAAGTATTCCCCTATGCCACAGGTGCTCTGTGATTAGTAAGGGATTGCTTAAGGTGGTATGTGAATGGAAAGAAAAAGTTTGAAAACCACTGTTTTAATCATACCTAATTGACTCGTTATGTGCACAATTTCATTACTCCAAAGGAAATGGGCCAATAACAATTTTTCTCAAGCAAAATAGTTCAGTAACAATTAGGTCTAGAGCAATGATTCTCAACCTTTTCTTCCCATTCACATACCACCTTAAGCAATCCCTTACTAATCACAGAGCACTGATGGCAATAGGGATTACTTAAAGTGGCATGTGAGTGGAAAGAAAATGGTTGAGAACCACTGATTTAGGGGGACCATTCTTTGGGTAAATCTTCAGCCGTTCAGGAAAACAAAGAGAAAGGTGAAGTTGTTTTTGATAGAATTTAGGCATGGTCTCTTTAAATTTCATTCTCTCTGCAAAAATTTCAGGGGCGTAATCTTCCACAATACGAATAGAGATGCTATGAAATTTCAGCATACCTCACCTACGAGCCTCTCTGATTATGGCTTTCTTTGTTGGAACGTAATTGACGCAAGTTAAGTTTTACCTTAGGGTGGGGATTTTGACCACAGAGCACGATGTGCCTGATCCAAAATTGAAGGTTTACTCACAACTCCTTTAAACAACTCAAGCAGGATGTCTGTAAATAATTTAATTGAGTCAGAGGTTTCAATACCTTCAGAAAGTCCAAAAATAGGTAAATTATTTCTCCGATTTCTGCTATCTAGGTCAATAGCTTTACGTTTATATTTTTGCAAGTCAGCTGCAGTCTCTCGAAGCTGTTCTGTGAAAGCATCAACACTTTTTTCCAAAATGTAAATACACTCCAGCTGATCTTGATTGCCTGTTGAAAGCTTGTTATATTGTTTTTCTCAATCTTCAAAATGCCCTTAAAACTTTGTAATTTTCTGATCTAGTGCCGTGTAACACAAGTTGAAAATATCAATCCTAGCCTCCAATCTTGTGAGAATTCAAATGTTTTTGAAGCTTCTGATTTGGAACCTTTTCTTCCATTTTTTTCTGGCATCGGTTCAGGAACGGTCCTTCCACTTCACAAGTCTGCCAATTAGAGGAAAATGAAAAAAAAGATTCCCATAAAGAAATGCTTTTACAGATTAAAATAGCTGTCAGGTAGTGGGAGAAAAGTTAGTTGCTCAGGAGCAACTTCAAAATCGTGTTACTCCATTGACCACCAACTGGAGTCTCCCCATTTGTTTCTATTTTATGGATAAATTTATGTTTTGTAACTAATGATGTACATAACTTTAATACTGACTCAAGTGTTTGGGGAAACTTTTTTTAAAGAACTCAATAAAAAAATTTTAATCATTAAAAAAAATAAAAATAAATAAAGGAGGAAGAAGGGAAGTGAAGGCATTGCCATACTTGGTTAGTTACTGAGAACAAATAGTGAGAAGATGAGAACCATAGAATGTAGAACCATACAGTACAGAAACAGGCACATTTGGCCCTTCTAGTCTGTGCCAAACCATTCTTTCTGCCTTTTCCCACTAATCTGTACCCAGTCTATCTGCCTCTATACCTCTTCCATCTATGTATCTGTCCAAATACTTCTGAAAGCCCACATTCACTACTTCAGCTGACAGCTCATTCCACACTCCCAAAACTCTTTCACATTCCCCCTAAACTTTTCCTCTTTCACCCTTAACCCATGTCCTCTGGTTTGTATCTCATCTACCCTCAGTGGAAAAAGTCTATCTACATTTACACTTGTCTATCATCCTCATAGTTTTTAAATTCCTCTATCAAATCTCCCCTCATTCTTCTATGCTCCAGGAAATAAAGTCCTAACCTTGTAACTCAGTTCCTCAAGTCCGGGGAATATTCTAGGAAATCTTCTCTGCACTCTTTCCATCTTATTGCTATATTTCCTGTGGTGAAAACTGCACACAGTATTCCAAATTTGGCCTCAACAATGCCTTATACAATTTTTCCATAATATCCCAACTTCTATACTCAATGATTTATGAAGACCAATATGCCAAAAGCTGTCTTTAGAACCCTATTCATCTGTGACACCACTTTCAGGGTATTATTTGTCTGTATTCGCAAATCCCTCTCTTCGACTGTACTCTGCAGTGACCTACCACTTGCCATCTATGTCCTTTCTTGGTTTGCCCTTCCAAAATGCAACACCTCATACCCTTCTGCATTAAATTCCAACTGTCATTTTTCAGCCCATTTTTCCATCTGGTCCAGATCCCTTGCTAGTTTTGAAAATCTTGTTCATTGTCCACAACACCTCCACTCTTAGTGTCATCTGTAAACTTGCTGAACCAATTTACCACAATATCATCCAAATCATTGATATAGATGACAAACAACAATGATCCCAGCACCAATCCCTGAGGCACACCACTAGTCACAGGCCTTCGAGTCTGAGAAGCATCATCTACTACTAATCTCAGGCTTCTCTCATCCAGCCATTGTCAAATTCAGTTCACTATTTCACCATGAATACCTAGCCTCTGTATCTTCCTGACTAACCTCTCATGCGGGATCTTGTCAAAGGCTTTACTAAAGTCCATGTAGACAACCTACACAGCCTTTCCTCCATCAAATTTCCTTGAAAAATGCTATAAGATAGATTGATCATGACCTATCATGCACAAAGCCATGTTGACTACCTCTAAGCAGTTCCTCAATATCCAAATAATTGTATATCCAATCTCTTAAAACACCTTCCAATAATTTATCTACTACTGAAGTCAGGTTAATTTCCAGGGTTACCTTTGGAGCCTTTCTTAAATGAACAACGTGAGCTACCCTCCAATTCTCTGGCACCACACCTGTGATTAAGGACATTTTAAATATTTCTGCCAGAGTCTCAGAAATTTCTACTCGAGCCTCTCTCAAGGTCCAAAGGAATACCATGCCAGCCCGAGGATTTAAAATCTCTCCCATCTCTTTTGGCTCCATACAAAGCCGGCCACTCTGATCTTTAAGGGGACCAGTATTATCCATTACTATCCTTTTGCCTTTAAGATACCCGCAGAAACTCTTAAGATTTTCCATCACATTGTCTGCCAAAGCAATCTCATGTCTTCTTTTAGCCTTGCTGATTTCTTTTTTGAGGTTTATTCTCCTCAACTACCTAATTTTCTCAATGTTGCCTATACCTGCTATACATCTCTTTCTTCTTCTGAACCAGATCCCCAATATCCCTTGAAAAGCAAGGTCCCCTATGCCTGCTAACCTTGCCTTTAATCCTGACAAGAACATACAAAATCTGTACTTTCAAAATTTTGCATTTGAAGGCCATCCACTCACCTCGCACATCCTTGCCCAAAAGCAACATCCCAATCCACGCATTCTGGATCTTTTCTCATTTCCTCAAAATTGGCTTCCCTCCAATTTAAAATCTCAACCTGAGGCCCAGCCCTATCCTTCTCCATAACTAACTTAAAACTAATGGCCTTATGATCACTGGACCAAAAATGTTCCCCTACACTTACTTCTGTCACCTGTCCTGCCTCATTCCCGAATAGAAGATCCAGTATTTCACTCTCTCTAGTTGGTACCTCTATATATTGATTTAGAAAACTATCCTGAGTACATATGACAAACTCCAAGACATCCAGCTCTTTTACAGTAAGGGAGTCCCAGTCAATATGTGGAAAATTTTAAATCTCACTACTACAACCTTATGTTTCCTGAAGCTGTCTGCTATCCTTCTAAAGATTTGCTCCTCCAATTCTCATTGACTATTGGGTGGTCTATGCTCCTCCAGTTCTCATTGACTATTGGGTGGTCTATGCTCCTCCAATTCTCATTGACTATTGGGTGGTCTATGCTCCTCCAGTTCTCATTGACTATTGGGTGGTCTATGCTCCTCCAATTCTCATTGACTATTGGGTGGTCTATGCTCCTCCAGTTCTCATTGACTATTGGGTGGTCTATGCTCCTCCAATTCTCATTGACTATTGGGTGGTCTATGCTTCTCCAGTTCTCATTGACTATTGGGTGGTCTATGCTCCTCCAGTTCTCATTGACTATTGGGTGGTCTATGCTCCTCCAGTTCTCATTGACTATTGAGTGGTCTATGCTCCTCCAGTTCTCATTGACTATTGGGTGGTCTATGCTCCTCCAGTTCTCATTGACTATTGGGTGGTCTATGCTCCTCCAATTCTCATTGACTATTTGGTGGTCTATGCTCCTCCAGTTCTCATTGATTATTGGGTGGTCTATGCTCCTCCAGTTCTCATTGACTATTGGGTGGTCTATGCTCCTCCAGTTCTCATTGACTATTGGGTGGTCTATGCTCCTCCAATTCTCATTGACTATTGGGTGGTCTATGCTCCTCCAGTTCTCATTGACTATTGGGTGGTCTATGCTCCTCCAGTTCTCATTGACTATTGGGTGGTCTATGCTTCTCCAGTTCTCATTGACTATTGGGTGGTCTATGCTCCTCCAATTCTCATTGACTATTGGGTGGTCTATGCTCCTCCAGTTCTCATTGACTATTGGGTGATCTATGCTCCTCCAGTTCTCATTGACTATTGGGTGGTCTATGCTCCTCCAGTTCTCATTGACTATTGGGTGGTCTATGCTCCTCCAATTCTCATTGACTATTGGGTGGTCTATGCTCCTCCAGTTCTCATTGATTATTGGGTGGTCTATGCTCCTCCAGTTCTCATTGACTATTGGGTGGTCTATGCTCCTCCAGTTCTCATTGACTATTGGGTGGTCTATGCACCTCCAATTCTCATTGACTATTGGGTGGTCTATGCTCCTCCAATTCTCATTGACTATTGGGTGGTCTATGCTCCTCCAATTCTCATTGACTATTGGGTGGTCTATGCTCCTCCAGTTCTCATTGACTATTGGGTGGTCTATGCTCCTCCAGTTCTCATTGACTATTGGGTGGTCTATGCTCCTCCAGTTCTCATTGACTATTGGGTGGTCTATGCTCCTCCAATTCTCATTGACTATTGGGTGGTCTATGCTCCTCCAATACTCATTGACTATTGGGTGGTCTATGCTCCTCCAATTCTCATTGACTATTGGGTGGTCTATGCTCCTCCAGTTCTCATTGACTATTGGGTGGTCTATGCTCCTCCAGTTCTCATTGACTATTGGGTGGTCTATGCTCCTCCAGTTCTCATTGACTATTGGGTGGTCTATGCTCCTCCAATTCTCATTGACTATTGGGTGGTCTATGCTCCTCCAATACTCATTGACTATTGGGTGGTCTATGCTCCTCCAATTCTCATTGACTATTGGGTGGTCTATGCTCCTCCAGTTCTCATTGACTATTGGGTGGTCTATGCTCCAATTCTCATTGACTATTGGGTGGTCTATGCTCCTCCAGTTCTCATTGACTATTGGGTGGTCTATGCTCCTCCAATTCTCATTGACTATTGGGTGGTCTATAATACTATCCCATGAGTGTAGACATACCCTTCCCATTCCTCAGCTCTACCCATGGAGCCCTCTAGTCTATCCTGCTGAAGCACAGCTGTGATATTTCTCTGATGAGCAATGCCACTCTTCCCCCTTTCAACCCTCCCCCACCTCCCCCTCATGCGTTCTATCACATTTAAAGCAACAGAAACCTGGAATATTGAGCTGCCAGTCCTGCCCCTCCTGCATCCATATTTCATTAATGGCCACAATATCATAATTCCACATGCCAATCGACACTCTAAGTTCAGCTGCCTTTCCTATAATACTCCTTGCATTGAAATAGATGCATGTGAGAACATTTCCACCACGTTCAACCCGTTGACTTCTAATGGTGTGTGCAATTTTCACATCATCTCTTCCCTCCCTCACTCCTCTATCTGCTCTGGCTCAATGGTTCCCATCCCCCTGCAAATCTAGTTTAAATTTACTGGAGTAGCACTAGCAAACCTTCCTGCAAGGATATTTGACCCATCCAGTTCAGCTGCAAACTGCCCCATTGGAACAGGTCCCATCTTCCCTGGAAGAGAGCCCGGGGGGAAGTCACGTGATGGAGTAGTGACTGGTAAGAAAATACCAGCCCTCTCCAGAAAAGTTTAAAAAAGGAAAGAAAAAGCAAAGCCACAAACACAGAAACCATAACAAATTAAAAATAAAAGTGTGGAGAAAATAGCAGCAAAGAAAGAAAAACCAAAAACAATGGGAAGAAAAGAAGAAGGAAAGATGTCGGAAGAGAAAGGTGAAGGCCTTATCTGTCCGAAGAGGCCCACCATGGAGAGAGAATCCCACTCCCTGAGGTCAGTGGAAACCCCGAACTCAGGACTACAAAAATGGCTCACAGAGCCAAACAAAAGTGCGCAACCGCGCATGCACGATGTACAAGACAAAAACAACACCGAAGGGAGGGGGGACCAGCTGAGGAGTAAATCTCCACAGCTGAAACAGACAAGTACAACACAACAGCAAGACTCCCAATAGGAAAACATAGAAAATAACGGGAACAAGAAGGAAGAGAATAAAAATAGGAAATCAGAGAAACAACAGATGACCAACTCAGAGGAAGAAGACCAACACCAAGACACCTTTAATAAAAATAATAAAAACAAAAATACCCAACAAAATAAAATAAACAACCCAACAAGAAAATCAGAAGAGACAGAGGTAACGGACACAGATCCTGGAGTGGACTCAGAAGAAGAGGAGGGAGAACATCAAACTCTACACAGAGAAATGGAAGATGAAGGGAAGGGACAATACATGGATAAAAAAATTTTAATGAATATATGGAAACATTAAAAGAATGGCTGACACAATAATTCAATGAAATAAAAAGAAGAATAAAAGGTACAGAAGAAAAAGTGAATAAATTAGAGATGGTCATGACAGATATAGGAAAAAGAGTAGACAAGGTGGAAGAACGAGAAACAGCCGTAGAAATGGAGGTAGATGACTTAAAAAAGAAATTAGAAGAATCTAATAAAAAAGTTAAAGAAACACAGGAGCTGTTAGCTCAGAAGATAGATATAATGGAAAATTATAATAGGAGAAACAATATAAAGATAGTGGGCCTTAAGGAAGATGAAGAAGGCAAAAATATGAAAGAATTTATAAAAGAATGGATCCCCAGGGTCCTAGGAATGTCAGAATTACAGGAAGGAATGGAAATAGAAAAGGCACACAGAACATTAGCCCCTAAACCACAACCACAACAAAAACCAAGATCCATTCTAGTAAAATTCCTAAGATATACGACAAGAGAAAATACATTGGAGAAAGCAATGAAATAAAGAAGAGAAGACAAAAAGCCACTGGAATACAAAGGTCAAAAAATTTTTTTCTATCCAGACATAAGTTTTGAACTCCTGAAGAAGAGGAAGGAGTTTAACGCAGCAAAATTTATGTTAAAATATCCAGCGGGGCTTAAAATAGTTATCCCGGGGCAGCAAAGCAAACTGTTCTCGGATCCGGAAAAAGCATGAAAATTTGCAGGACACCTACAAAATAGACAGAGAGATGAAGAGATATAACAAGAACATAAATGACAACAAACTATATATAAGGAAGTAGAATAAAGTATAAATAAGAACTAAGAAGAGAAAGAAAGGGAAGAAAGGAAGTAAGGAGGGAATTAAGAGAGTGAGCTTTGTTATATATGAAGATTAAAATCTTTTCTGGGGGGACTGGGTGGGGAAGAATAACAGTCACTGCGAAATCAGTTGACGCTTGCGAGCAGGTTCGCAAATCCAAATGAAGAGGGGAGATGTGGTTGCCCAACAAGGGACAAAAGACAACTGAAAGAGGGGAGGGATAATTGGGGTTAAAGGAATTTTAGATGTGGAAATAGTGGAAATATTTTATGTTTTAGAAGTGTTGTCTTACAGTGTGTTCAAAAAAAGAAAACAGAAATGGATAAGAAGGGAAGGTGGTGATGAGGAAACAGAAAGGAAAGATAAACAAAGTATGAAATGGCCATGTTGATCTATATGACTTTAAATATTAATGGAATACATAACCAAATCAAAAGGAAGAAGCTGTTAAATTTACTGAAGAAAGAAAAAATTGATATAGCATTCGTGCAAGAAACACATTTAACTGAAGTGGAACACAAGAAATTAAAGAGAGATTGGATAGGACATGTAACAGCAGCATCATATAATTCAAAAGCCAGAGGAGTAGCTATATTAATCAATAAAAACGTATCAATCAAAATAGAAGAGGAAATAATAGATCCAACAGGGAGGTATGTAATGATAAAATGTCAGATATATTCAGAATTTTGGAATTTATTCAATGAAGAAGATCAAAAATTTATGCAAGATATATTTTTGAAGATCGGAGATACGCAGGGGAATATACTAATAGGAGGGGATTTTAACCTTAATTTGGACTCAAACATGGATAAAAATGGAAAAAAAACTAACAGAAAGAACAAAGTAATAAAATTTATAATTAAATCGATGCAAGAAATGCAACTTTTGGATATATGGAGGAAACAACACCCAAAGGAAAAGGAATATTCATATTATTCGAGTAGACATAAAACATACTCAAGGATAGACCTATTCATATTATCAGCCCACATTCAAGGAAGAGTTAAGAAAACGGAATATAAAGCTAGATTGTTATCGGATCACTCACCCCTGTTATTGGCAATAGAGCTAGAGGACATCCCCCCCAAGAATGTATAGATGGAGATTAAACTCCATGCTACTTAAAAGACAGGATTTTAGAGAATAATTGAGCGACAAATTAAAATGACTTTGAAATAAATACAGAATCAGTGAAAAATAAATTTATACTATGGGACACAATTAAAGCATTCATCAAAGGACAGATAATAAGTTATGTAACTAAGATGAAGGAGGACTACAATCGAGAAATAGAACAGTTGGAAAGGGAAATAAATACAGAAAAAGAATTAGCAATAAAGGAAGATACAACTAAAAGAAGAGAATTGACAGACAAGAAAATAAAATATGAAACATTGCAAACATATCAGGTGGAGAAGAACATAATGAAGACAAAACAGAAATATTATGAGCTAGAAGAAAAAACGCACAAAATACTAGCGTGGCAGCTTAAGACAGAACAAACTAAAAGAACAGTATTGGCATCAAGGAAAAAGGACAAGCAAATTACATATAACCCAACGGAGATCAACGAAAACTTCAGGGAATTCTACGAACAACTATATCAAACTGAAAATGAAGGGAAAGAAGACAAAATAGATGAATTTCTAACTAAAATTGAACTACCGAAATTACAAACAGAGGAGCAAAATAAATTAATAAAACCATTTGAAATAGAAGAAATACAGGAGATATTAAAAAAAACTACCGAACAATAAAACACCGGGAAAGGATGGACTCCCAATAGAATTCTATAAAACATTCAAAGACTTATTAATTCCTCCTCTCCTGGAAGTAATGAACCTGATTGAAAAAAACACAAAACATACCAGATTCATGCAAAACAGCAATAGTTACAGTAATACCAAAGACGGGGAAAGATCCACTAACACCAGCATTGTATAGACCAATATCTCTACTTAACACAGATTATAAGATAATAGCTAAACTATTAGCAAACAGATTGACAAACTGTGTACCAAAAATAGTAAAACTAGACCAAACTGGATTTATTAAAAAAAGACGAACAACGGACAATATCTGTAAATTCATTAACTTAATCCATGCAGTACAAGGAAACAAAACTCCAACAGTAGCGGTTGCTTTAGATGCAGAGAAAGCCTTTGACAGTGTAGAATGGAATTATTTATTCAAAGTACTAAAAAAATTCAACCTACCAGAGAAATATATTAATTGGATTAAAGCATTATATAAGGGACCATTGACGAAAGTGACAGTAAATGGATATATATCAAACCAATTTAAATTAAGCAGATCAACAAGACAGGGATGTCCACTGTTCGCGTTAGCTATAGAACCACTAGCAAAAATTATAAGAACAGAAAATAAAATACGAAGGATAAAAATAAAAGAGAAGGAATATAAAATCAGTCTATTTGCAGATGACGTCATAATATACTTCTTCTTTGGCTTGGCTTCGCGGACGAAGATTTATGGAGGGGGTAAAAAGTCCACGTCAGCTGCAGGCTCGTTTGTGGCTGACCAGTCCGATGCGGGACAGGCAGACACGATTGCAGCGGTTGCAAGGGAAAATTGGTTGGTTGGGGTTGGGTGTTGGGTTTTTCCTCCTTTGCCTTTTGTCAGTGAGGGAACCAGAAATATCAATAAAATAATTACATAAGATATTGAAGGAATATGGAGAAGTATCGGGATACAAGATCATCGCAAATAAAAGTGAAGCAATGCCAATGAATAATGCGGATTTCACAAAGTTTAAGGAAGAATCACCATTTAGATGGCATACACAAACAATTCGATACCTAGGTATACAACTAAATAATAATCTCGGCCATTATCAGCCATTAATGAAAAAATTACAAGATGACTTAGAGCACTGGAAAGACTTACCATTAACACTGGTAGGAAGGATAAACTGTATTAAAATGAACATCTTCCCGAGGATACAATACCTATTTCAATCATTACCAATTCACCTAACAGAGAAATCCTTCAAGGAGCTAAAGAAAATAAGAAGGAAATTCTTATGGAAAGGGGGGAAACCAAGGATAGCACTAGATAAATTAACAGAATGGTACAAACAAGGAGGCTTACAACTACCAAACTTTAAGAATCATTATAGAGCAGCACAATTAAGATACCTATCAGATTTTTATCAAACAAGGGATAAACCAGATTGGACCAGATTAGAGCTAGATAAAATAGGGGAGAAGATACCTAAATACCTTATATACTCTATAAGTGGGATGAAAAATTGGTGCACCATAGGAATTCACCAGTATTGCACCATCTGCTCAACATTTGGAAGAAGATTCATGTAGAAAGGAATAAAATAAATGATCAACTACCAAAATTAATATTGACACAAAATCAACTAATCCCTTTCACAATAAATAACCTTTCCTTCAGAGGATGGGAGAGAAAAGGGATCAAAAGAATAGAAAATTGTTTTTCAGGAAATAAATTATTATCTTTTGAACAAGTGAAGGACAAATATAATATAACTCACGATACAAGGTTTGCATACCACCAACTGAAAATCTACTTGAAGGACAAATTGGGAAACAGTCTGAGGTTACCAGAAGGAAGCAATTTTGAATATGTGATTACAGACACAATGATAATTTAAAAAATTATAACAAAAATATACATCAAACTGCAAGAAAAGGAGAACGAGGAAACAAACTGTAAACCCAAACAAAAATGGGAACAAGATCTAAACATAAAGATAAAGAATGAAACATGGGAAAAGCTATGCTCCGGAACTATGAGAAATACAATAAACATGAGATTACGCATGATACAATATAATTGGTTGCACAGGCTATACATCACACCCCAAAAGTTAAATAAATGGGACCAAACAGTATCAGACAGATGTTTTTGTTGTAAAAAGGAAACGGGAACAACAATACATGCAATTTGGACATGTGAGAAAGTGGAAAAATTTTGGGAAGATCTAAACCAGATATTAAATAAAATCACAAAAAGCAATATATCAAAAAACCCAGAGATCTTCCTTCTAAGTAATATAAGAAATAAAGAATTTGGACTCGATTTGGATGGAGCACAAAAAAGATTTATTATGATAGCCCTAGCTGTAGCAAAAAAAATGTATTATGTCAACCTGGAAATTAAAAGACAACTTGAGAATACAACAATGGTACATAGAAATAAATAAATGTATTCCATTACAAAAAATAACATATAATTTAAGAAATAATATCACAATATTGAAACAAATATGGGAGCCATACATGAAATACAATCGAGAAATCCTACCATGAACCTTCACCACCTAAAATAACACAAGAAGACAACGAAATGAACTGACTCAGTATATAAAAGTAAAAGATAAATATTTCTTGTTTATTTTATTAAATGACGACATTGTTTAACGGATTTAATGTATCTTATAGATTGAACTTTGAATAAATGGGAAGGGGGGAGAGGGAGGGAGGGAAGGGAGGATGGAAAAAGGGGAGAAAATGACACTGTATATATTCAAGAGAAAAATGTCTGTATGTACTTTGGTCAGTATGGTTTATGGTGTAAAAAATTTTTAAAAAATTAAAAAAAGAAGAGAGCCCAATGGCCAAGAAACATGAAGCCCTCCTTCCTGCACCATGCGTTTGTGGTGCAATCAATGACCACTCACAGGCAGAAGCAAAAGCCAAAGGCTTTATTGTTCATAAGACCCAAACGTGCCTGTACATGCTGCTGTCTCACGACCAAGGCAGGTATGAGGGAGGAGAGTAGGGCTCTCAGCTTTTAATTGGGAATCTTATGGGGAGGGGCTACAAGTACAGAAGGCAGACTGGCCTGTCCAGCCCAGTGAGGACATGCTCTGATGTTGGCCTTTGAAACAGATATCACAGGGTTCTGCAGGGATTCTCACTGGTACAGTTGAATTCTCCTTTTCAAGTGTGTACAGCTCATCAGGGAATGAAGCAGCACAGCCATTTCTGATGGTAGGCTTCTCCTTGTAGGATGTAACAGCCTGAAAGCCTGCCATAGCTGGTGAGTATATGATTCTGTGTCTCGCATCACTTGGAATTGATTCTTCACTGTTAAGGTACCCCTCCATAGATTGTACCTGGTTTTCCTATAGAGATCTGAATCACTGGTCTTAAATGCTATTGATCTAGCCATCAGAAGGCTGTGAATCCTTTGGTTGAGGTGCTCATGGACACACACTCATTCAGAGAGGTCCTGATGAAGTTGGTGGTAGCTGTGGCATATTCATTCAAATTTGAAGATGAATCCTTGAATAGGATCCAGTCTACTGACTCAAAGAAGTCCTGCAGGCACTCCGCTGCCTCTCTTGACCATGCTTGCACTGTCTTCACCACATTCCTCAGTTCCTGCTTGTACTCCAGGAGCAGAAATACAGGCAGCTGATCAGACTTGTAACACTATATTTCTTGCACTAGCTACAACTATGAATATTTATCTATCCTTTTATATTTATTATCTTTCTATTTCTCAAATAGAATTTGAATTTATTAGAGTACATTATGCAGAAAGTAAGAATTTCAGTGCAATTGTATGCTGTGCTTAAATGAATGATAATGAATTCTCTTCATTATTTAATTTAGAGATTCAGCGTGATAACAGACCCTTCTGGCCCGCGAGCCCATAACCAATTAAACTATGACAAAGGTGCAAGAGAAACCCAGTAGGTCATACAGTTTTGACAGAAAAGAAAAACCATTTATTTTGACTGCCTTTTGCTTTCCATGGATGCTGTGTGACCTGCTGCATTCCTTGAGCACTTTTGGATTCTTCGAGCACTGGATCCCAGCATCTGCAGATTGCTTGTTTACCCATTTTACCCCTACATCTTTTAGAACATGGGAGAAAACCACAGCATTTGGAGGAAACCCACGCAGGCATGGGAAGAATGTAAACATTCCAGAAAAACTGTGGTGGAATCTAACCGTGCTGCTAGCACTGTAATAATGCTGGACAAGCCACTACATTAACCATACTGCCCTCATCATGTTATTGACATCAAAAAGTTTGTTACCTGAAAATTATAACTTTGGAGTCTGTGGAATTTGTTGATCTGTGTACATGGAATTCAGTATGAAAAGCAAATGAGCATCTGTTGACTGTCATGTGACAAAGTGCACCAATTTATGTCAACTTTGTCCAAATCCATGTTTGATGAGTTGCTTAGGGGACACCACAATTCTGTTTGCATCATCCAACAGAAGCAAGGAAAGCAAAATGCAGCAGCAGCGAAAAGCAAGGAAGCAGTGTGACAAACTGGATGGCAGAAAAATAAATGTTCTGCTTATGGGAGGCAAGCCTCATATGTAAAAGGTTGCACCAGGTTTCGTCCCAGTGGAGAGAGAGAGGAAAAGGAGTAGCATGCAAAACAGGACCAAGGGTCAAGACCATTTCACACACCATAGTTCCTGTGAGAAGTGAGGGAGAGAATGAGATCAAAGGCCTGACATTGAAACAAAGAGGAAATGGAATAGAAGAGGTGAGGCCAAGTAAACAGTACAGATCACTTCTGCCATGCAGAAAGAGTACATGTTCTTGGTTATCCTCTAATATCAATGAGCAGAAGTTTCCAGATTATCACAGAATTCGATCCACTAGTGACCTGATCTGGGAGAATTGTTCACCAGCCAAATCATTATGTGGTCTTTGAGCAGTTTATATCTGTTACATTGGAAATCTATTGACATTTTACTCAACTGCACAGCTATATGTGATAACTAGTTTAAGATGCATAGATATTAATTTGGTGTTACAGGAATTCTCTATTCCAATAAATGTTGAATTCAGAACTTTGAACAATTCTGAATGGATGTAAGAGATATTGCATCAGAACAAGTTCAAGTTTAATTTTATTGTCATATTATACCTGGTGCAGGGGGAAGGGTTTGTTTCATTATATCATTCCTAAAAATCTCTTACTGTGGGTGGAGGAAATTCAGAAATTGTCCGAACTTTAACCTGAACAGGCTCCAATTTTCCTTGGCCAAAAACATAGCCAAGATAAGTCACCTGAGCATGACAAAATGCACTTTTAACTACATTAACAGTAAGATTTGCTTTCAAAAGTTTATCAAGCAATTTCTCTAGTGTAGAGATATATTCTTCCTATGTGTCCATGTGTCCCTGTAACCAAGTCATCAATATAAGCATCTGTATATTTTAAATCTTGGGTTACAGAATTCAGCATCCTCTGAAATGTCCTAGAGCATTCTTCATCCCAAATAGTAAAACATTGTGTTCATATAAACCTGATGGGGTTACAAAGGATGAAATTTCCCTTCTTCCTTCTGTTAAAGGTGTCTTTTATACACCTATCTTTGTAAGAAATTTAACCTTTCCAATCTTATCCACACAAGCATTCATCCTTGGGATAGGATAAGCATCTGTCTTTGTCACTGCATTAACTCAGTGCAAAATCTAATTGTCCCAAGACCCAAGGTGAACTCCAATCTGAAGCAGAGCATCTAATATTATCATTCTTTAACATGCATTCAATTTCTTTATCTATCAATTTATTTTTTTCAACATTCATTCTATATGGATGCTGTTTGATAGGGGCCTTGAATTTCCAACATCAACATCAAGGCAAGCTATGGAAAATCTCTGTGGAACATCCAGAAACAAGTCTTTAAATTTTAAAATCAGCTGTTTCATTTGTTCCTTTTCCTGAAGTTTCAAATGAGCCAACTTCTCATCTAAATTTTCCAAAATACTTGAATTAGATAAACCATCTGGAACAATATTGTCTTTAAAATGGCTCATCAGAATCAGCTTGCATAGTTTCATGATCCTCAACCCTTTCATTTTCATTCGCAATCAAGACCTCTGGTGAAGGTTTTAACATGCTAATGTGGCATCTCTGTGTTTTACATCTCCTATCAGATGTTTTAACCACATAATTGACATCATTTACCTTAGATTCTATCTCATAAAGTCCTGAACATTTTGCTCTAAGAGGATTAGAAATTGTTGGAAAAAGAATGAACACTTTATCCCTTGGTTTAAAAATTCTCTCTTGATATTTCCTTTTGTACAAAATCTTCATACTATTTTGAGCCATTTTAAAATTCTCCTCGACTAATTTACATACTTTCTGTGAATGATCTTTAAACTTTGAAACATAATCCAACAAATTCAACTGCACATCCTCATTAACCCATTATTCTTTCAACAACATTAAGGGTCCCCTAACTTCATTTCCAAATATTATATCAAAAGGACTTATACTGTACCAATTTTCTTGCTGCAAATAAAAGTAAATGAACACCTTCATCTCAGCTCTTCTCATTCTCACAGCAGTAAGTTCTCAGCATAGTTTAAAAAAAAAAGTTGAATGGAACTTCTCCAAAGATCCCTGAGATTCTGGATGATGTGCAGATGACATAATTTGTTAACTGCTGAAATGCACTTGATATAAATTTATTCCCCTGATCTGACTTCCCCTAGTGGCATAGCTTCTGGAAACCTGGAAGCTGTACTCATAATAGTCAACAAATATTAATTTCCAGCTTTTATTTTGGGCATTGGACCAACATAATCCACAACGACTTTAGAAAACGGTTCTCTAAAAACAGGAATAGGTTTTAAAAAAGCAACTGATGGACCCTGATTAGGTTTCTCCACAACTTGACAAGTGTGGTAGGTCCTACAAAATGTCTTAACAACTTTCCTTAAATTAGGCCAATAAAATTGTTTCATAATTTTACCCCAAGATGACCACCTAAAGGTGTATTATGTGCCAAAGACAAAATTTCATCCCTGTATTCTTTAGGAACTTCAACCTAGTGAACAACTGCCTGTTCTTCATTAGCAGAAATCTCAAGTGACCTCCATTTTCTCATCAATATATCTTCCTTGAAATAATATCCAACTGGCACTTTCTTAATTTCCTCATCAGAGAGTGCTTTACCCCTAACTTCAGCAAGATCAGTATCTTCATTTTGCTCTGGATAAGGACAAATCCTTTTGCAGCTGCTGTGCACTGTCACAGACCTCTGACGCTTTTAAATCGTTTTGTACACCACTGTCTTCATGGGCAAGCTTTTCCTCCATCACCCTTGTTGCTGTACACACTGGGTATATATCTAAATCTGTCTCTGTTTCATTAATGACAGGCTTATCTGCTAACTTCACTGCAGGTACAACTTTACCCCTGCCAAATCATTTCCTAATAACCATGAATGCCATCTACTGGTAAACTTGGTCTGATACCTATTTGAACAAGTCCATTAACTAACTCTGATTTCAGCATGATAGTGTGCAAAGGTATCAACTCCAATTTATGCCCAAACTCCAAATCATATATAAACATAACATAACAATTACAGCACGGAAACAGGCCATTAGGCCCTTCTAGTCCGCACCGAACCAAACACCCCTCTCTAGTCCCACCTCCCTGCACAATGCCCATAACCCTCCATCTTCTTCTCATCCATATACCTGTCCAACCTTTTCTTAAATAATACAATTGACTCCGCTGCCACTATTTCTCCCGGAAGATCATTCCACACGTCTATCACTCTCTGAGTAAAGAAGTTCCCCCTCATGTTATCTCTAAACCTCTGCCCCTTAATTCTTAACTCATGACCTCTTGTTTTAATCTTTCCTCCTCTTAACGGAAATTTGTTTCACCCACGGCAGTCTTATCACTAAACTTCAAAAGACAAGTAAATGAGCAGCCCCTGCATCTCTGAGTATTTTTACTGTTATTTGTGATGATCCTTCCTCTAATTAAACTTTACCCTCTGACATAAAATATTCAAATTCCTTCTGCATTTTACCAGCAGATACATTTTTACTTCCATGTGCTTAATTTCTTTGAATACAAGCATCTGGCACTGTTACAATAGTTACAAAATGGACCAGAAGGTCTGAAAAGCCAATGTTAAATTTCAGTATCAAATATCTTTTTTTTCTTGAAGATTTAAAATCACAGTTCAGAAGTAATTATGAAGCACTTTTAACATCATGTCTTCAGATCCCTTTAAACTCATGAGTCTTTTGATGAGTTGTATTTCAGCAAGGTATTCTTCATATGAGAAGTTTCCCTCTCTCTTGTTAGGGTTATGGAACTGTGATCTTCACAATAATTTCTTTTTAAATCAAGAGTGAAGTGGTCTTACTTTAAAGCCACTTATTTTGAATAACTTCTATGATAATGATAATACAATACAGAACAACATCTCTCCCCCCCCCCCCCCGCTCTCTCAAGAGACTACTGTTTACCCCTGTGTCTTTCACAGGATGGTCAATCTCTTCAGTATAGTTTCAAAATGTCTTTTTCTGCCTTTAGTTATATATTTCTCTGAGATCATGTGACATGACATTACCACTCTTTCAGTTTCATTTTTCCAAAACACAAATCTCAGTAGATAAAAGATGACCTTTCTTCAAATTATCACTTCACATCCATAAAAACATCTGACCTTATCTCTGTCCCAGACTTTTAAGTGGTTATGGCTCCAGAAAGTCTGATTAGTATCACTCAATGAAGAACTTGTTTAATTGATCAGCTGCCGGCAATGATTGTATATATACACAATCATTGTCCACGAATCAATTAAGACCTACTTCAATTCCATTATGATCTTGTTCTTCCAGGCTTGGTGACTCCAAAATAAATTCTCCCTCTGAGTGCAATAGTGTCTGTAAATGTGATGTGACTTGTGTGTGACCCTGTCCACTCATAACTAACTTTACTTAGGTATATATATTAAGCTAAATATTAACACAAATCAGTCGTGAGGCTGAGCACACAACTCTGAGCTGTACCAGCATGATGGTGCTTGACATTCTGCTGCCAACATGGATGGACTGTAGTCCTCCTGTTAGGCAGTCCAGAATCCAGTTACAGAGAGGAGTTTTGAGTTCCAGTAGGGACAGCTTCTCCACCAGCCTCTGTGGTGGGATTGTATTAAACACCAAGCTAAAGCCAATGAACAGTAGCGTGGCAATTGAGACTTTGTTGTCCAGGTGGGTGATGACAGAGTCAAGGGATAATCCTATCACAAGATCACGATATAAGAGTGGAAGTAGACCCAGTGGTCCATAGAGTCTGCTCTGCCATTCTATTTATGAGCTGATCCATCTACTCATTCAGCCCCACTCCCCACTTTTCTCCCCATAACCCTTTAAGCCCTAATCAAATACCTGTCAAACTCTGCCTTAAATACAGCAACAACATCGCTTCTACAGCTGCCTGTAGCAATAAATTCTACAGACACACAACCCTCTGACTAAAGAAATGCTCCCACGTCTCTTTTAAATTGACTCCCTTTTATCCTGAAATTATGTCTTCTTGTCCTAGAATCCCCTGCCATAGAAAACATCCTTGCCACATCCATGCCTTTCAGCATTCAAAATGCCTCTATGAAGTCCCCCCTCATCCTTTTATACTTCTTCGAATACAGTCCAAGAGCTGACAATCGTTCCTCATTTAACCCTTTTATTCCTTGTATCATTCTAGTAAATCTTCTATGAATCCTTTCCAAAATGACAGTACGTCTTTTCTCAATCACAGCACCCAAAACTACACAGTACTCCAAGTGAAGTCTCACCAGTGCTTTGCAGTTTTTCAACATTGCATCCCTGTCTTTCTAGAAATGAATGCCAACATTGCATTTGCCATCTTCACCACTGACTCAACCTGGAGGTCGACCTCTAGGGTACCAGCATGAGGATACCCTAAAACCCCTTTGCACTTTGGAATTGTGGATTTTCTCCCCATCTAAATAATAGTCTGCCCATCTATTCCTTCTACCAAACTGCATGACCATACGCTTTCCAATGTTGTATTTCATCTGCCACCTCTAAGTTTCTTTGCAGCCTTTCAGTATCCTCGGCACCAAGCATGCCCCCCACTCCCGCCATCACCACCTATTTTGGTGTCATCTGCAAATTTAGGAACAAAGCCATCTATTCCATAATCCAAATCATTTATATACAACATAAAAAGAAGTTCCACAAAACTGACCCTTGTGGAATACCACAGGTAACCAGTAGCCAACTAGAATAGGATCCCTTTATTCTTACTCTCTGCTCCTGCTGACCAGCCAATGCTCTAGCCATGAAATTTTCCTTCCTGTAATTCCATGGGCTCTCGTCTTGTGTGTGACCTTTTGAAAGTCCAAATACACAAAATCCACTACATCTCCCCTGTCTATCCTACTTGTGATCTCTTCAAAAAATTGCAATATGTTTGTAAGGCATGATTTTTCTTTAAGGAAACAATGCTGACTTGGGCCTATCTTTTCAAGCTCTTCCAGGAATTCCACATCCTCATCCTTGACAATTGACTCCAACAGCTTCCCAACCATTGAAGTCAGCCAATAGGTCTGTAATTTCCTTTCTGCTGCCTCACTCGTTTCTTAAGCAGCAGACTTACATTCGTGATACTCCAGTCCACCAGAACCACGCCAGACTCCATTGATTCCTGGAAGATTATTATCAATGCCTCCACAATCTCTACAGCTACCTTCTTCAGAACCTGAGGGTGTATTCCATCTGGCCTGGGAGACTTAACTACCCGTAGACCATGTACGTTCCCAAGTTCGTTCTCTCTTACGATCTTGACCACACTCACTTCTTTCCAGGACAGCTATGAGAGTCCGGTATGCCACTAATGTCTTCCACAATGAAGACTGATGCAAAATATTCATTCTGTTCCTTTGCCAGCTCCTTGTCTCCCATTACAAATTGTAGTGCACCATTTTCTATTGGTCCTATGCCTATTTTGGTCACTCTTTTACTCTTTTTATATTTAAAAAAGCTTTTAGTATCCTCTTTAATATTTCTTGATAACCTCCTTTCATAATTCATCTTTTCCTTCCTAATCACTTTATTAGTTGTTTTCTCCAAGTTTTTAAAAGTTTTCCAGTCCTCTATCTTCCCACTTATTTTTGCTTCCTTTCCTGCCTTCTCATTCACTTTTACTTTGGCTCTAACTTCCCTTGTCAGCCACAATTGTCTCATTTTTCTATTCACAATTTTCTTTCTTTTTGGTATGTGCCTGTCCTGCACTTTCCACAAACTCCAGCCATTTGCTAATCTGCTTTCTTCAGTGTCAGCCTGTTCTTCTCATTGAACTGTGCATAGAAGGTGTTCAGTCCATCTGGAATGGAAAAGTTGTTGTGTTTGACTCACAAGGTTGCATTTGGTATGTAATGGTTTGATCCATTGCCATATGTGACTCATGTCTCGGTTGTCACACAGCCAGAGTTAGCCCTGCTTGTGTAGCAGTTCATCTTAGTGACATCCTCGATGTGCTTGCTAATGTAGCCATTCACTGAGCTCATGTACTCCTCAATGTTTATGTGGTCGTTGTTGCTGGCCCCTAAAACTGTGGTCTCAAAGCAGTCCTGTGGTGTTGTTGTCTACCACCCCACCCCCCTCCCCCACACCACTCCAGCCACATCCTGATCTCTCTGCGAACTGGTTTTGTTTGTGTTTCCAAAGGTTTGTGTGCCATGGTGAGCAGGATAGATCTATGATCTGAGAAACCAAGGTATAAGAGAATGGCAATCTGGGATGTTAGTGCACACCCGAACAAATTCAAGTCCATTGTCACATGTGTCACAATGCTGTGATCATTTTTTTTTTGCAAGTAGTCCAGCAAGGACTCTGACAAGGATCTGTTCATATGGATTCAGTTAGCTTCTCTTCGGATATTAATCAAAGCAATGTCAACATCTGAATGCTTTGGGCAAAATTCAGATATCCATACCATCTGCTATCAACAGGAATGAGGTATTCGATAAGATTAGGGATGTGCCAATGAGGTTCCCAATTCAGGACATTCTCCTCAGCTGCTAAAAGTAGGGCTAAGAGGAGTGGCTGGAGGATACCTAAGGCAAGACCCTAAACCCTTGTAACTTGCCTGAAAAGGGAACAAGGAAGAAAGGGGGCGCTCTTCCAACTTCAAAAGAGTGCTGCTGTGAGGCCATCCTCAACCACAGGTTGGGAAATGTGGGAGGCAAGCAGGAGAAAGGTGAATGCAACTCCCTACTGTTGAACCAAAGCCAATTCCTTCCTTATTATGAGTAACACCAGTATTCTTGTGTTTCCCATCCACAATTTACTTACTACCCATCATTCATCATGACTTCTTATTTTGATGAACCTTTCATTCAACTCTTTGTTGATCTCAGCTCATGGCTCTTGGCCTTGGCCTGGATTTCTAAATTGACACAGCCCAAACCACCAAGTTACACCATGTCAAATCTTCCCACTTTGTCTTTGTCATCATTTATTACATTCTCCTTATTTATACAGTGTTGGCGTGCTTCCACGACCACCAACATTTTAAAATGATCTCAGCCTTTCTCTCCAGCCATCGCAATCTAACTATTGGCACAGTGCTCAGCTGTGGGTGTTGATGTGACTGTCTGACTGCAGCATCTGTCTTAATTACAAAGGGTCAGAGAGCAATCATTAGGCACATTGTCAGCCCTAATAAGTACCTGTTCTTGCTCATCTGTAACACAGTTCAAGCAGTGTTTTCAATTTCATTCGAATTTCTCTTGAACAGTTTAAAACTCTATTAGGATCCCTGCTGCAGCAGTAGGCAGATTATCTTGGATCCAACAAGAGAAATAAATCTGTTCTTTGCCAAATAATTTTTGGATTAATCCAAAATAGTATCAAAAGGAAATATAAATGACATGCTGTTTACATCAGACACTGAGTAGAACATTGGAGTAGAAATCTCCACCTGGCATTTGGAACCTTCGATAAATTCATCCACGGCGACTGGCTTCCATCCTTCCATTTCACTAACAGATTTTTTTTTCTTCAGGCAAGTTGGTCAGAAATACAGACAAAGGTCATTGTTTTATTCCTTCTGTACAAATGTAAAGGAGTACAGCAATTTAATGTTCAGTTATCCCTTCATTTCTGAGTATCACTCAAAACTGATGTGAAGGTGGCAATGTGGCAACATGCAAGGATCTTCAAGGTTCAACTCTCCCTATGTGCCTCAGCGAGCTCTTGGGAGCTGACTTTGGGAGACCTAGAAGCAGTCCACACCTTTTGGGATGGTGTTCTCAAGTACTTCCTAAGTTGGTTCAATTTGGCGACGCAATTCATGGAATCGTAAGGTACATTTAGAGGATCCTGGTGAATAAAAGAAACCTACAATGTTTGATGAGGATGGTGCAAAAACAACCAAGAGGGGGGAGTCATTGTGGAATAAATTTAAATTTAGATATACAACACAGTTACAAGTCCTTCTGGTCCACAAGCCCGTGCTGCCCAATTAAACTATAACCCCCCCCGTACGGTTATAGTTAGGTGGGAAGAAACTGGAGCACCTGAAGGAAACCCATGTGCACACAGGGAGAACATACAAATGCCTTACAGAAAATGGCGGACAAGTTACAGTGAAGGGGGTCAATCTCACATAGATTACAACTATCTATCCTAGGAGTAATTTAAGAACATTAAAATCAAATGATTGCAACAATGTGTGAAGGAGAGTTAAATCAAGTTTATTGTCATCTGATTGCACAAGTACAATGAAACAGCGTTCTCTGGTCCTCAGTGCAAAACATGCAGACACCCAACCAGACATAATGCACATACAGACAAATAATACATTTGCAGGTCAAGTACTATAAAAATGAATAAATATAGTTTTGTACAAATGAGAGTCTCAGATAGTCAGCGCGAGCAGTTCCTTTGATTGTTCAGCATTCTCACTGCCCGTGGGAAAAAGCTGTTCCTCAGCCTGGTGGTGCTGGCTCTGGTACTCCTGTATCTCTTCCCTGACAGGTGAAGCCGAAAGATGCTATGTGCGGGATGGTAGGGGTCCTCAATGATTTTGTGTGCACTCTTCAGTCAACGATCCCAGTAGATCACGTCGATGAGTGGGAGGGAGACTCTAGTGATCATCTCTGCCACTCTTATGGTCCTGTGGATTGACCTCAGACTCATTTCTCTGCAGCAACCATACCACACTCTGATGCAGCCAGCCAGGATGCTCTCAATAGAGCTCCTATAGAAGGTTGACATAATGGCGGCCAGTAGTCTTGCCCGCTTCAATCTTCTCAGGAAGGGGAGTCCCTGTTGCACCTTCCTGACAACTGAAGAGATGTTGAGTGTCTAAGATGAGTCACTGGTTAAATGAACTGCAAGGAACTTGATCTCTCCATTCTTTCTACTACAGTGTTACTGATGTGAGTAATTCCTAGTCCTCCTGAAGTCCACGATCATCTCTTTCATCTTGTCCACATTGAGACTTAGGTGGTTACTCTTGCACCATTTCATGAGATTTTCCACTTCATCTCTATGGTGCAACTCATCATTGTTGCTGATGAGGCTAACTGCTGTGGTGCCATCTGTATACTGATGACATTGTTGGAGCTGGGTCTGTAGTCATTGGTCAGTAATATGAACAGGACTGTGCTGAGCACACAGCCCTGAGGTGCTTGATATTCTGCTACTGACCCGAACAGACAGTGGATTTTTCGTTATGAAGTCCAGGATCCAGTTGCAGAGAGGATAGCTTCTCCACCAGCCTCTGGGGAATGATCGTATTAAACTCCAAGCTAAAGTCTGGCGTATGATGGAGTGAAGCAACAAGGTTATAGCATCGTCTGTGAAATAGTTTCTTCTAAAGGCAAATTGAAATGGATCCAGTGTCTCTGGGAGATGTGCTTTGATGCATTCCATCACCAGATACTCGAAGCATTTCATAATGGTGGAGGTCAATGCCACAAAGCAAAAGTCATTGTGCTTGTTATTGTCGCCCTTTGATACTGGGATGATGATGGCTGTACGAACCTTGAGAGAATGATGGACTGCTGCAGTGAGATGTTGAAGATGTCCGTGAAGACCTCCATCAATTGGTTTGCGCAGTCCTTCATTACCCGACCAGGTATGATGTCTGGTCCCGACGCCTTGTGTGGATTCAACCTGGATAGGATTCTCCTCACCTTGGCCGCAGCTATGCAGGGGGCCCATTTATAAGGGGGTCACAGAGCTTTCTAAGGGTTCAAAGCTAACTTTACTTCCCCTCTCAATTTTAAGTGTTCTGTCCCTCTATACCTCTGGTACCCTCCCCAGGCTTCTTCACTCCCCATACATAATATTATCCCTTTCCTTACATCTTGATAAGACCAGGAGTAATTGCCTATCTGCAATTGTCCTTGAGAAGCTAGTGGGTGAGGAACATTCCCAAACCACTTCTGGTGAAGGTACTGCACAATACTTTAGAACTAATTGGGATGAAAATTTAGTGAAGTTTTTGAAGATAGGATGGTGAATGACATGGAAGAGAACCTGAAGGTAATATTGTTCCTAAACATCTACAAACCTGGTCCAAATTTATGGTAAAATTCAGGTACTATTGGTGAGGCTTAGATGCATGTTGAAGATGGTACACACCCCAGCCACTGTGTAATGCTGGTGAGGAGAATGGTGAAGGAGTTGTAATGCGCGACGAAAGAACCAAAGACTTGTAGGGGCCCCTTGAAGTCTATGCTGAGACGCTCAAAGGGACGGGTGGCTTTGATGATATGGGTGTTCTCCGGACAGAAGAAGTGGGGCTTGCACTCAGCGCACATTGGGTAGGCCCGGTTCATGGAGCGAATCTCCTTGACTGTGTAGGGCAGGTTGCGAGATTTGACAAAGTGCGTTAACCTAATGACCCCTGGATGATAGAGCTCCTTGTGGAGTTTCTGTAGCCTGTCCAGTTGCATGTTGGCGCAAGTCCATCTGGAGAGCGCATCTGGCGGGTTTTTTAGTTTACCTGGCTGATACAGTATGTCATAATTAAAGGTAGAGAGCTCGATTCTCCACCTGGCGATTTTGTCATTCTTGATCTTACCTACCTCGCTGGGAATTGCTAAACATGAAGGAGACCGCGCATTGGTCAGTCAGCAGCGTAAAGCGCCTACCAGTGAGGTAGTGTTTCCAATAACATACTGCCTGGAATATGGCCTGGGCCCCCTTCTCGACAGAGGAGTGTCGGCTCTTAGGACCCTGGAGGGTTCTGGAGAAGAAGGCTACCGGCCGGATGGGTTCAAAGTGGCCCCAAAGGGTACCCTGAGGAATTGATACAGCCGCCCATTTGCCTCGAAGGCCATGAAAGGTCAATCTTCTCGGTGGATCGGGAGCTGATGATAGGCCGAACGTAAGTCAATGGTGGAAAATACACGGTATTGGGCGATCTGATTCACCACATCCGTGATCCGTGGAAGTGGGTACGCATTCAGGAGCGTGAAGCGGTTGATTGTCTGGCTGTAGTCAACTACCATCCGCGGCTTCTCCCCGTTTGTAACAATTACTACCTGGGCCCTCCATGGACTCGAGCTAAGTTCGATAATGCCCTCATCCAGCAGTCTGCGCACCTCATTTGTGATAAATTTCCTGTGTTCATAACTATATTGCCGGCTTTTGGTGGCCACGAGCTTCCAGCCAGGGGTGAGATTTGCAAAAAGTGCTGGTGGAGCAACTCGGAGGGTGGAGAGACTACAGGTGAGGCCCCAGGGTGCGGGAGCGGGTGGCTCGGGCTGCTGCTGGCAGGAGGTTCCCGGGGTGGAGTTGTTACAGATAGAGAGCGGAGCGTGAGGCCCCCCAAAGTGCAGGGAAAAGGTTTGAAATTGGCACTGAAAATCCAGTCCCAGCAGAGCAGGGGTGCACAACTGGGGAAGGACTAATAGTTTGAAGTCTGTGAACGTGATGCCCTGGACCTTTAGGGTTGCCACGCAGTACCCCTTTACCCCAGTTGAGAGCGATCTGGTCGCCAATGAAATTCTCTGTGTAATGGGGAGAATAGCCAGTCCGCAACGGTGGGCCAAGTCCAGGCGAATAAAATTGTCAGTTGACCCAGAGTCGAATAAGCAATTGGTATAGTGTCCATGCTCTTTAATTAGTTCCATTGCTTTTGTGAGGGGCTGGGGGAAGACCTGGTCAAGGGTTATTGATGCAGAGACTTGTAATGTAGACAGTGGAGACCTGTGTGATGATATCACGCAAACAGTGGGGCCTGAAAAAACAGTGTCAAGGAGATGGTGTTGCTGCCTGAAGCCAAAGGTAAGTGTTGGGGGTCGCTGCTTGTCGTTGGTGGTGTGGCGGTCAGTGGTGGCAGGTCGCTGGATGGCAGCATTGGCGTGTCCCCGGTCGGCAGCAGTGGCTGGTCCCCGGTTGGCAGTGGTGGATGCCCAGTCGGCAGGCTGGGTGCCCGGTCAGCGGCAGCTGCGGGTGTCTGGTCGGTGGTGGCGGCGGGCATTGAGATTGGAGCTGGGGCCTGGTCGGACGTTAGGGTGAACGTCATTGCAGCGAGGGTGGGTTGTACCTTGCACGCTCAGCGTCTTCCCCGTGACGTCAAGCGCTGCCGCATGGTGGAGTCCTCGCTCTCATTGGATGAGAGCTCTGAGGAAGAAGTGTTTGAAATGGAGAGTGGCGATTTGGCTTCACACGAGACACTGTTTGATGGCAGCCATTTTGGAGTGACAGACTGCAGCAAAGTGGCTGTTTTTAAGGCACTTCTGGCACCTGGCTTTTCTCACCGGGCACTGGGACCTGCTGTGCTTGTTCCTCAGACAGAAATAACACTTTGGGGTTGCACCTTAGCAGCAGTAGTAGGGTAGAGGGAGGGCATCCTACTCACATCAGAGTGTGGGGTCCAGCTCCGAGAGTACATGTCCATATTTAAGACCGCAGCCTCCATCGTCTCTGTGATCCAGATCACATCCTCTAGGTTTTCTCCCCTGTGCTCTAGCAGGCGCTGCCTCACCTCATTCGATCGAACCCCGGCCACGTAGGCATCCCGAATGAGATCGTCTGTAGTCTCCGCAGCTGTTCTGTCTGTGCAGGCACAGTCCCTGCCCATTGCCCTTAGTGCCTGAATATAAGCTTTACAGGACTCACCGGGCTGTTGCCTCCTTGTAGCAAGTTTGTACCGAGCATAGACCCTGTTCACCGGTTGCTTGTGGAGACCTTTCAGCACCTTCATGGCTGCGGCGTAAGTGGTCGCATCCTGGACACTCTGGTAGACTCTCGGGAACACCATAGTCATCAATATTAGTAGTCGATGGCTGTCCTCTATCACGGCAGGATCAGAGAGCTGTAAGTATGTTTCGAAGCACCTCACCCAATGCTTAATGTCATTCAAGGCTGTAGCTGACTGTGGGTCGATGTCGAGGCGTTCCAGCCGTAGTATACACTCCATCCCTTCAAAATTTATTTTTAGTTAATTGTAATTGTAATGCGCGTCGAAAGAACCAAAGACTTGTTGATCCAAACCAAGGTTTTTATTAAGTAAAAGACTGGAGCATATCACAAGTAGGCCGACCAGTCCAGAATGACCTGGCCTGGCTAGGAGCAATCCTTTAAGACCTGCCAGTACTCTCAGCCAATCACAGTCATCCTACTCTACTATCTGTACACATTGGTGATAGAATCTGTACTATCACAGGGGTGCTTTGTTCTGGACGCTGTCGAGCTTCTGCAGTGTGATTGGAGCTGCACTCATCCAGGCAAATGGAGAATATTCTATCGTGCTTCTGACTTGAGTCTTGAAAGGCTGCAGCTGCCAGTGGATGTCATTTGCTGCATTATATGCATTTCAGATGATGGCAGCAGGCTGGTGGCATTGGGGGTGGTTTTCCTCATCAGATTGAGGCCTGACTGGATAAAGGCCTCTTGTGAAAGACGGTAGGGAACTAGCTGGGTTTTCACAATATCATCTTTCTTCATTTTTTTCAGATTATTGATCTGAGTCTAAATGACATAGTTGTGCTTTGAAACCTTCACACTCCTCCACACACTGTTACAGTATATTGCAATCAGAGAGCATGTGAGCAGAGCCATGGGTTATGACTGGCATGGGAGTCTGTATCTTGAAGCACAGTCAGCCACACAGTTGATGTTCATGGTACAATGTACATGGCAATAATTCATTCCAGTTTCCAGTTGAGCCATCCCACCACCACTTTACGATCAGATACGAAGCTGGCAACAAGGATTGAAAATTGCTCTAAATTCATCACTGGCCTGACCACATCGTTATTTAGCGAAGAAGCAACGGGAACAATCAGGCTGATCTTTGTCAACTTTTTTGCATTGAGACTCTCATTTTGCAGCCTTTTATTATCCAGGGGCCTGGATATAAACCAGCAAGATTCACTTGACCAAGGCTCAGCTTTCTGAAGCATTGATTCTCAGTATTCAGACTAGGGTTAGCCTGTTTTTTTTTCTATATTTAAACAAAGCAAAGAGAAATTGTTATTATTGGCATGTGTCTGAAAAGAAATTTGATCGAAAATGCTTCTTTCTATGAGTCATATAATTTTATCCAAAATAGAGCACAAATCAAACCAGATCTGAGTATTGACAAAGAAATATAATAAGAATAGCACATTTCTTACATAACTCTTGGTCTTCCTCGTTGGTTTACACTGATCTGGAGGAAATGAAAGTTGATCAGGAAGCATTAATGCTATTTGCTTATTTGAAATAAATATGTTCAAGGGATTCAGTCTTCCAAGCAAGCTCAAACACTGCCAATGTAACTCTGGAGCTCAAAGTTTTGCATCTCCACAGAAGTGTAACCCTGCGTAAATTCTTATCCTGTGGTCCAAAGGAGGCCCCTGAGCTGACTTTCATAGAGCTTGGAACAGAACACTACTAATCCCTCTGCCGGCATGTGTTTGCGCATTTATCTAAATGTCCATTAAACATTGCTATCATATCAGTTTCTACTATTTGTCCTGGCAGATACTTTAACCTATTCCTTCTGATATTTGACGTTTCCACTCTGGGTAAAACATTCTGACTGTCCATCTTGTCTATGCCTTTTATTGTTTTATATGCTTCCATCAGGTCAGCCCTAGCTCTGGAGAAAATGATCCACAGTTAGCACAATGCTGTTACAGCACCAGTGACCTGGATTTGAAGTCTATGCTGTCTGAAAAGAGTTTGTATGCTCTCCCCGTGTCTGCGTGGGTTTCCTCGGAGCACTTTGGTTTCCACCCACCGTTCAAAACATAGCAGGGTTGTAGGTCAATTATGTGTAATTAGACAGCACAGGCTCATGGGCTAAAAGGGTCTATTACTCTCCTGTATGCCTAAAAAGTTCATACAACCTTCCTTATAGCTAATACACTCCAATCCAAGCAAAATCTCCAGCTGCATAACTGGCTGAGTTTCTCCAGCACTTTCGTGTATTAAACTACAAAGCGCTCTGCAGACTTCTTGCTTAAATCCTGGTGAACTTCCTCTGTACCCTCTCCAAAATCTCTACATCCTTTCTTCAGTGTGTTGTCCAGAACTGCAAATAAAATTCTAAACATAACCTAATCAAAGTTTTATTCAGCTGCAGATGGCTCACATCTTGACCAATGAAGGCAAGCATGCCATACACACGATTTACCACCCAATTCACTTGTGTTGCTATTCTGGGAGTTATGGACTTGTACCCCAAGATCTCTTTTCACCAGTGCTTCTAAGGGTCCTGCCATTCACTCCATTCTTTCTTCTTGCATTTATTCTACAAGGTGCATTTCTTTACACTTTTCTGGAATAAACTGTCTACCATTTTTTCTGCCCAAATTCCACAATTTTCTGTGTCATCTGCAAATTTACTGATCAGACTACTTATATTTATATCCAAATTATTAATGGGGTTAGGGTTAGTTTCAGGGTTGAGGTATATTGCAAACCACAGAGGATTTAGCACTGACCCTTGCAGAACATCACTGGTCACAGACATCTATTCGGAAAAAAACACTCCTCTGCCACTCCCTCTGGCTTCGATGGACAAGCCAATTTTACATCCAATCCATCAACTCACCATGGATCCCATGTGGTTTAATCTTCTGGACCAGTCTACCATGAAGGACCTTGTCAAATACTTTATTGAAGTCCATATAGGGATCATCCACTGCCCTACCCACAGCAATCATTTGCGTCATTTCATCAGTCCCAAGAAGGGAAATATGCAGACACGGAGGTCTGATGAAGATCTCAGGCATGAACTGCTGACTGTCTTTGGCTTCCTATTGATGCTGCTTGACCTTGTAAGCTTCCCAAGCACTTTTCTGTGCTGCAATGGGTGGCAGGCAAGTGTCCATAAGACATAGGATCAGAAATAGGCTATTTAGCCTATCGAGTCTCCCTGCCATTTAATCAAGAGCTAATGCATTTTTTCCACTCAGTCTCACCGCCCAGCTTTCTCCGCATAACCTTTGATGCCCTGGTTATTAAGAATTTATCAATCCTTGCCTTAAATACACCCAATGACAGCCTCCACAGCTGTCTGTGGCAACAAATTCCACAGATTTACCACCCTTTGGTTAAATAAATTCCCTGACATCTTTGTTCTCAGTGGATGTCCTTCAATCTTGAAGTTGCATCCTCTTGTCCTAGATGCTCACACCATGGAAAGCAACCTTTCTACATCTACTCTGCCCATGACTTTCAACATTCGAAACGTTTCCATGAGATTCACCCCACCCCCCTCATTCTCCTAAATTCCAATGAGTACAGGCCAAGAGCTGTCAAACGCTCCTCATATGATAATCCTTTCATTCCCAGAATCATCCTTGTGAACCTCCTCTGAATCCTCTTCAATATCAGCACATCCTTTTTTAAACGAGGAGCCCCACACTGCTCACAATACTCCAAGTGAGATCTCACTTCTGTGACTTATAAAGCCTCAAATCACATCCCTGCTCTTGTAATCTATTCTTCTTGGAATAACTTCCAACAATGCCTTTAGCTTCTTCACCTGCAACTTTACCTTCTGGTCTCCCAGGACCCTTTGCATCTGGGTATTTACAATCTTCTCCCCATTTAAAAAATAGTATGCCAGTTTATTTTGCTGATTTCTTTCTACCAAAGTGCATGACTGTGCACTTTCCAACATTGTATTTAATTTGCTTCTTCTCTCCCCATTCTCCTAATCTGTCCCCTTCTTCAGCATCTCTGTTTCCTCAGCAGTACCTGCTCCTCCACCTACCTTCACATCATCTACAAACTTGGCCACAAAGCCATTCAATCTATAATCTAAATAATTAATATGCAAAATAAAAAAGAAGTGGCCCTGTCTGTTATGTATGATCAAATCAGGTTCAGTGGGGTTATAGAGAAATGAGTCCAAACTCAGGATAAACAAACAAAGGATGATCTTTTTGTACAGATGGGGAAATAGTAACAGGGAAGACACAAAACACTTGGTATCTTAAACAATGTAAGCTGTCACATCAGATACAGCGATCTCCGATACCAATGGCTGCTTACTCTCTCCCAAAATATTCAGTAACTAGCACTCTCTTACTATACAGGGACTTCAACACATACCTCCTGTTCCAATGGGGTGCAGCTCAATGCCAAGTATTCTCCCACAATACTACGGTCCCACTCTTAGTATAGTGCAGATATTACCATCGACTCTTCCAGCAATGTCCCAAACTGGTGACTTGGAATCGAGTAGCATTTGTAATCAGGACCAAGGAGCAAAGAGAATGAGCTGTTCCATGTGTGGGCTTTTAAAGTTAAGTAAACTGGGGCCAGTTTACCTACCTCAGCTGCACCATTTCATCTGATGCAAGGATCGACAACGAGATAGACAACAGACTCGCCAAGGCAAATAGCGCCTTTGGAAGACTACACAAAAGAGTCTGGAAAAACAACCACCTGAAGAAACACACAAAGATCAGCGTGTACAGAGCCGTTGTCATACCCACGCTCCTGTTCGGCTCCGAATCATGGGTCCTCTACCGGCATCACCTACGGCTCCTAGAACGCTTCCATCAGCGCTGTCTCCGCTCCATCCTCAACATTCATTGGAATGACTTCATCACTGACATCGAAGTACTCAAGCTGGCAGAGTCCGCAAGCATCGAATCCACGCTGTTGAAGACCCAAATGCCCTGGGTGGGTCACGTCTCCAGAATGGAGGACCATCGCCTTCCCAAGATCTTGTTATATGGTGAGCTCTCCACTGGCCACCGAGACAGAGGTGCACCAAAGAAGAGGTACAAAGACTGCTTAAAGAAATCTCTTGGTGCCTGCCACGTTGACCACTGCCAGTGGGCTAATATCGCCTCCAACCATGCATCTTGGCGCCTCACAGTTCGGCGGACAGCAACCTCCTTTGAAGAATACCACAGAGCCCACCTCACTGACAAAAGACAAAGGAGGAAAAACCCAACACCCAACCCCAACCAACCAATTTTCCCTTGCAACCGCTGCAACCGTGCCTGCCTGTCCCGCATCGGACGTCAGTCACCAATGAGCCTACAGCAGACATGGACATACCCCTCCATAAATCTTCATCCGCGAAGCCAAGCCAAAGAAGAAGAAACTGGGGTGTGGGGCCCAGATAATCATTAAGTCATTTAAAGGGGCCACTGGACAGGTGTGCTCTAAAGGGTGGGCAGAGTCCAACCTTGATTGGCATGTAATGCAACCTCTGAGTAGGTAACAGATGGAGAGGTCACATGACCATCCACAACCCACATTACATACCACCCATCAGAAGTCACACCCTTTACCAATCATCTACAAATGCGAACAACAAATATTTTGTAAAATGATTTTAAAAATTCAACTCTCAGGTTCCGATATTTCAATACCTATACTAAATGAAGTGTACATAAACCACACAAATGAAAATACACAATAATTACAGTGCCTTTTAAAGGACCATCAGCAAGGGAAGCTGATGTCTCTGGAAATAACAATGCTCTACTAGCTCTCCCATAGACCGAACAGTGTTGTTGTGTTCCCAAATGAGCAGGGTGCTGTGGGAACTCCTCCCCAGTGAGAAAGAGAGAGAGAGAGAGTAAGGAGGAAATGGATTTTTTTTGTCACTGGTCTCTCTGACTTTCTGTGCACTTGTGCCACCAACATCAGGACCACTGTGAGCAGGCAGTGCGAGGCTATTCTTAAAGTGCCTTAGCCCCTCCTAGCCTCCCGCACATTGGCCATCCATCTGGGTGCTTTCCCGTCATTTGTGAGGCACATAGCCTAGATATCCACCAATGAGCCATCCCCTGGCAAGGCAGAGGTTAGCTTGGAAGGCTTGCAACCAGCATGTGCTGGTACTTCCCTGGGATTGCCCTCATTTTCTGGGCTACCATCTGATACTGTGATGCAGTTCCTGCTCGCTTTCTCACTTTGTGTGTGTGGTAAACATGTTTGGATGTGCTTTATATATGTCTGGATGTGTTAGGACATGCCCCTTGTTGACTGTGCCTGAGGATCCTCCCACTGACCCCTGAATCAAGGCGACTGTGCCACAGCTCCCTCCTCAGTCCAGGACAGTCAACCAGCATGGACATGCCTCCATTCTGTTGTGAATAAAAGCCTATCAGTTTCTCTATAGTCTTTGAAGTTATTGATGGTGCGTCAATTTTACTCACATCAGTTTTTTGATAATGGAGCAGATTCTGAAGCCAGAAAAGCTGGATGTCGACCCACAGCTTCCAACAGCTTCGAACTCTGGCTGCATTGCTTAGAAGTATCCCTGCAGGCCTCCTCTGCTATCGTCTGATTGGAGGATGGCAAGCTGCAAGTACTGTATTCCTGGGTCAGGCCCCTGGTATATTTGATTATCATGGACACCCAGTTGTACCCAGCAGCAATGGATATTCTGAAAAGTCAGTACTGGAGGAAAGTAAATGAGGTCTACACTAGGCATCACCTGGCTACACAGAAGCAGTGACCCAGGGAATCGAGCGCTGAGTACCTTTGGGTCCTGTGACTACAAGGCCATGACAGCCATGGTGAACATGGAGCAGCTGATCAGAGATGCCTATGTCGCGGGCATAAGATCTAGCTACATCCAGCAAAGACTGTTGGAGCAAGGTGAGTTCAATCTGTAGAAGGCGGTTGAGCTAGCGGACATTCATGAGGTGGCCCTCCAAATACTCAACCAACAACGCGCTCGCTTTGTAGTTACTGCGGCTGCAACCATCTTGGAAACTGGAAGGGCTGCAAGCCTGTAGCACATCACCACGTCCCACCAACAACCCAACCACGATTGCTGTACTCCGCAAAGTGCTACTTCTGTGGCCTGCTAAAACACCCAAGAAAATGGTGCCCCACAACAGATGCAGTTTGCACTAACTGTGGGAAGAAAGGCCACTATGCTAAAGTGTGTAAATCTGGATCACCCTCCAAACACAGCAGCACCATGTGTGGACTGTGGGGACTGCCATCTTTGATGCCACCATTTCCCCAACTCAGCAGCACCACATTCGGGCCATGGGGGCTACTATCTTGGAACCGTATCTACAGAGACTGTCAGCAACTCAACACTGGCCTCCATCATGTTAGACCAGGGGAGCCCTCACCTACTCACCAGATCGATGATAGATATCGCAGTAAGCGGTCATCCGATAAGCTGTCTGTTTGATAGTGGGAGCATAGAGAGCTTTATCCACCCCAACACAGTGCAGCGTTAATGAGCTGCATCAGTATCTGCTGGCCAGAGGCATCGCCATGAGCAGGACCACAGCTACAACCTCCAAGGGAACAGGCAGGGGAAAGGGAGAAGGCTACTGTCTAGAAGGCCATCCTCCTATCTAGAGCCCTTCCAGTCTCCCGCTGGCAAGATGTCCTACACAATGCGCTCCACCCAATCAGATCACTCCTGTGTACTGCTACCAATGCCACTCCACATGAAAGAATGTATTCCTTCCCTAGGAAGTCTGCTTCAGGGACCACACTGACGTGCTGTTTGATGTCCCCAATGCTGGTCCTACACTGGAAAAACATGCAGGGCCAATAAGTCTGACCCACTGGTTGAAAGGGTCCATCTCCTCAATGTCAATCCCCAATATGTCTTTGTGGTGTACTCCAATGGGCACGAGGAACTGGCACTCTCAGGAGTCCCCGAGACCATTGCTGACCACCCCACACCCCCTTTATCTACCACTATCCAAGATGCCCTAGTGTCATGGATTGTTACCTCTGCCCAGTGGATGACATGTCAAATCCAGAGCCACACATACACCAAACCATCACCGATGGCAACATACAGGTGTCCCAGACCAACCAAGTCTCAGCACCTGCATGGCAGACAGCACTACGACGGTCACAGCAGCAGATCAGGCCACCCGAGACACTTAATTTGTAAGAACTTTTAATTCACTTTACGCCACTGGGCTCTTTCTAAAACAAGGGGAGAATGTCGTAAATCACTGTATATATGTTTGGATGTGTTAGGACATGCCCCTTGCTGACTGTGCCTGAGGCTCCTCCCACAGACCCCTGAATAAAGCCGACTGTGCCACAGCCCCCTCCTCAGTCCAGGACAGATGGACGTGTCTCCATTCTGTTGTGAATGAAAGCCTATCAGTTTCTCTACAACTTCTAGTCTTCAAAGTTTTTTTTTGTATTTTATTTTAATTTTGTGGATAAGATGCATCTGAAATAATCATTATTTAAATACATAAATTGAAGTTAGAACAAATTAATGGTACAAATTGTCCATATCTACAAACAATCCCATCCCCCTCCCTTCCCTCCCAAATAAGACCCAGAAATAAAGAAAAGAAAAAAGATAGATAAGAAAAAAGAAAGAAAATAGAAAAGTAAGAAAAAAAAAAGAGAAAATGGACTGTCAGGGTCTGGTATCCAGTTCATAAGATCTAATTCCTTTTCTTAGCTAGGACTCTAGTAGGGGAAAGAACAAGGACATAGAACTCAGGAACAGATTAAGTAACCCTACATTCTGCAAGTAAGGCTACCATACCTGCAAAAACATTTTACACTCCTTCCTTAGATTGTAAGCAATTTTCTCCAGGAGAACACAGCTATGCATTTCTGCATTCCACTGGGCTATGTCCAAAGGGGAATCAGACATTCAAGTAACCGCAATAGATTTGCTGGCCACCGCCAATGCAATCTTAATAAATTCTAATTGGTAGATGGACAGTTTCATTTTGGATTTTATTTCGACAGTATTTCCTAGGAGAAATAATTCTGAACTTTGAGGTAATTGTTTCCCAATAATTTGATCTAACAAAATTCTTGAATTTTCCCAAAAGAGTTTGACTTTAGAACATGACCAGATGGAATGTTAAAAGGTTCCCAGTTCTTCACCACATCTAAAACATATATCCGATATATTGGAATTTAATTTATGTAATTTTTGCAGGGTAAGATATAGCTGATGCAAAAAAATTATATTGCACCAATCTATACCTTAGATTAATTATATTTGTCATGCAGTCAGACCAGTTCTTGTCACCAATATTAATATTCAAGTCTGATTCCCATCTTTGCTTTGATTTATATAGCTCCCGCTTAGGAGTGCCCGAATGAAGTAAGGAATACAATGCAGATATAAACTTTCTTGTGTTTCCCTTTCGAAACAGTATTTCCATTTCACTGCACTCTGGTAACATCATAGTCGGCCCTAATTCACCTCTGATAAAAAGCTCTTAACTGAAAGTCACAGAAATTTGTATTATTAAGAATGTTATATTTATTTTTTTAACTGTTAGTTGCCCTTGCACATAACAACCTTCCACATATCTGACCCCTTTTTGGGACCATGCATGCAGAATTTTATTATCCATTGTTAAAAGAATTAATCTATTTTGTGTAAAGGTCATTTTTGAAGATTTCTTTCCTTTTGATCCAATTAAATTATTCAATTTGTACCATATATTCAAATTATGTTTTGTTAAAGGTGCTTCCTTACCACCCAAAATGGATCTAATATCCCATATAAGATCTTCTGCTACTGTCCCTCAGACTTTCTGCAGTTCAATGTCCACCCATGAAGGCTTGTCTCCTCCATCAAAGAGGGAAGTGACAAATTTCATCTGGGCCGCCCAATAGTAATGTTTAAAATTTAGGAGTTGCAAAGCCCCCATATAGTATTTCCAAGTTAATTTTTCCGTGAAGACTCTGGCTAACCTACCTTTCTAAATAAATTTCCTAATTAACTTAATCAAATTTTGAAAAAAAATCTGTGGTAATGGTATTGGAAGTGTCTGAAAAAGGTATTGTTATCGTGGGAATATACTCATTTCAATACAGTTAACTCTTCCAATTAAAGTTATTGGAAGAGTTATCCACTTATTTAAATCTTCTTCAACTTTTTAAGGCAAGGGGGGATTGTTCATTTCATACAATTTTTTAAAGTCATTATCCATTTTGATCCCCAAATACTTAAACCAATTCTTTGAAGTTATTGATGGTGCGCCAGGGTGGACCAGGGTCTACTGAAATAGGTGCAACATATTGCCTGCTCTGGCTCCCTTAATGGACTCACAGGGAGAGTCAGGACTTTGTATTGTTCAAATTAAGAGGTTTTTAAAAAGTTCCTGAAGCACTCAACCCATGGGAAATTGTTAAGAGTGGTGTAATGGGGGCAGGGGTGGGGGGAGGGGTATGGAGGTACACCATCATTATCAAAAGGTTATATTGTGAAAGTCGGCACATGTTGTTCCTGAGTTCTATGTCCTTGTTCTTTCCCCTACTAGAGTCCTAGCTAAGAAAAGGAATTAGATCTTATGAACTGGATACCAGACCCTGACAGTCTATTTTCTCTTTTTTTTTCTTACTTTTCTATTTTCTTTCTTTTTTCTTATCTATCTTTTTTCTTTTCTTTATTTCTGGGCCTTATTTGGGAGGGAAGGGAGGGGGATGGGATTGTTTGTAGATATGGACAACTTGTACCATTAATTTCTTCTAACTTCAATTTATGTCGGCCCAGTCAAACTGCTCCTGCACTGCCATGGGCTGGTGGTGATGGGTGGAAGACCTTCAGGAGCAATGATGAGAGCACAGAGGTTTGGAGTGATGGTGCTGCTGGCATTTCAATGATGTGGTCTTCAATAGTGCTGAGCTTGAAGTGTAAATGGCCTTCAGGGAGGGTGGGTGAATGTTAGTGTGTTGGCACAACAGTGATGTTTCTCCTGGGAATGCAACCCATTTCATGCCTCCTGGTCCATGTGCAATTACTTCCTCCTTCTTAGGTGGACCCGATGACTGGACTCCTCAGGGCCCTATAGGTCGATCTTTTCTGTTTTCTGTAGGTCTGATGTAGCCAGATGTTGTGAAAGCAGGGACTGCCCCTGTACAGAGGGGTGCAGGTTTAACTGGTCCACTGCTTCTTGAAGCACACTGAGCCACCCCTTCAACATGTGGTCGGGTGTCGGCATGCACAGTTTTTGTTTGAGGAGACCATTCATCCTTTCTATGAGTCCAGAGTCCTGAGGGTGGTAGGGGATGGGCAGCAGCCATGAGATATCAGTTTCCACTGCCCACTTCTGTATTTTGGCCCCTGTAAAGTGTGAGCCCTGATCAAACTGTACCTCCCATGGGACTTCATAAATGAAGGAGAGGCACTTCAGTCCTCAGATGGTGTTGTCCTCGTTGGCCTTCTCGCAGGGCACCAGGGCAAAGTACATTTCCCTATGAGTTAATGGGAAAGTGGTCTCGCTGACCTAGTGTTGGCATGGTGAACCTGTGCAGGGGCCCTCCTGGTGGGTGCTCCCCACTCCATATACTCTAGCCCCTCCAGAAGGCAGTTTGGACAGTTTTAATGGTTGCTGGTCCCATCAAGGGCAAGACCACCCCCTTGAGTTTGGGGTGGGTGATGGCCACTAGGAGGCCTGCCAAGGCAGCAGTTACTTTAGATGCTGGTAATGAGAGCTCACTCCCTGATCACCTTCGTGCCCTAACTGACTGTACCCCTGCGGCTGGCCATTCAGGTCCCATTTCATTAACGTAGGGAACCTGGGCCACAGCGAAACCACAGGGTGATGCCCTTATCAATCCCTTCAGGCAGTACCCACAGGGAGTTGTTCACAGTCTGCTGCACCAACAGGCTGCCCAGTGCATTGGCCTCTTGGTGGAAGAGGCGGATACGGAACCCCTCGCTTTTCATAGCCGGAGCAGCCATGAGGCCAGCTTGCCCACCTGTTGGTGATATTTTCCTCCCAGACTGGTTAATTCTTTGATGAAGTAGTCCTGAGTCTCAATGACCTTGTAATGGCCACTCACCACCTCCCCATTATTGGCTACCACCCCACTGAGAAGAGGAGGATGGCAGAGGGTCCTCATGGAAGGTCAGGAGACACGTGGTCACTAGCCGAACTTCCAGGGTTTTGGATATACAGGGAGAGAACGTATGGGACTCAACATTCTCATGGTCAGCATCATCCATCCACACGTCCCCATCCCCCAACCATACATCACCCTCTCCTCCATGCTTGATAATAGCTTTTATCTTGATGGGATTGACCTGCCTGCTGGGTCAGCAGGCCACCTGCAGCTGCTGCACTTTGACCAATTGGCAGGCAGCCTCAGTTTATTTGGCTCCAAGGCTGCCGAAGCATGCCTGCTCAGTATCCGGTACCTCCTGCAGTGACCCAAGTTAGTGCTCCAGAGACTCAATCTGCTTATCTTTTGAGGAACCCTGTTTGGGTTAAATTCTGCATGATATCCCATTGGCACCTCAGCAGGGGTATAAGCAGCCAGAGGGATCCCCCACGACTTATCCTGGCTTTGGGAAATCCGCATGATGGCAAGTCTTCTTCGTGCAGGATCCGGCCTGTCGGCCCAGTCGTCTGGCATCGAGGGGCCTGACATCCAAGCTGCTAGTTTGGTTAATCCCTGGCAATCGTCTCTCCATTTGTCGATCCTAATTTCTACCCCTGACTCTGCGACTCACAGGTGGCCTCTTCATAGGGAGGTAACGCTATCATACATGCACCCGACAGGTCGCTTGCATACACGCACACGCGCGCACACAGACGCACACGCATTAGGACACTCTCCCACACGGTTAGTTATTTTGCACGTGTCGAGCCGAGTCTCCTTGAACCCTGCTCGCAGCGGCAATTGTTACGTGCGATCAAGTCAGGTTCAGTGGGTAGCTAAACAAACAAAGGATCATCTTTTTTGCACACTTGGGTAAATAGTAACAACACTCAGCATCTTAAACGATGTAAGCATTCCCTTCAGATACAGCGATCGCCAATGCCAGTGGCTGCCTACTCTGTCTCTCTCACATACACATGCAGAGATAGTCAATAACTAGCACCCTCTTTCTGTATAAGAATTTCAACACCTACTCCCAGTTCCCTGTTGCAATGGCGTATGGCTCAATGCTAAGTATCCCCACATAATTTTACAGCCCCACCCTCAGCATACGTTATCATCGCCTGCTCCAGCGACGCCCACAACTGGTGACCTGGCATACAGCAGGACTCGTAGTCGGGTCCAAGGAGCAAAGAGAATGAACTGCTACAAGTGGAGTAAGCTGGGAAATCCGGCTCAGATAATTATTAAGTGATTTAAAGGGGCCAGTGATCAGGTGTGCATTAATGGGTGAACAGAGTCCAACCTTGATTTGCAGGAGAAGCAACCTCCAATGAGGTTCCTGACAGAGAGGTCATGTGACCCCCACAATCCTCATTGCATTGTGGAACACAACTAACAACTGGAAACCAGCCAGAACATGATCCCTGTATTGTAACTCTCTGCTTTCTGCATATCAGCCAATGCTCTACCCACACTAGAATGTTTCCTGTTATACCGTGGGCTCCTATCAGGTCAAGTATCTTGTCAAAGGACATCTGAAAATCAAATACACAACATCCTTTATTTTGCCTGCTTGTCACTTCCTCAAAGAATTCCAATAGGTTTATCAAACAAGATTTTCCCTTAAATAAACCATTCTGGCTTTCACCTATCTTGTCATGTGCTTCCGAGTAATCCGTAACCTTATCCTTGACAATCGACTCCAACATCTTCCCAACCTCTGATGTCAGGCTGACTAATCTATAAATTCCTTTCTGCTGCCTCCCTCCCTTCTTGAATAGGGTCTTTGGTCTTTTTCAGCATTCTCATGATCGAATAGCTGCCAGTGGACCAGCCTTTCAGCTGATTGGAGAAAGCAATGGTCCTGGCTGAAGGTGACTTCCAGGTGATGTAAAATAAAATTCTGGAAATATTTAGCAGGTCAGGCCACATCTGTGGGCAGAGAAACAGAGATAAAGTTTTAGGTCAGAGTCCCTTCATCAGAAGATGACCATTTCTCAAAGAGAAATGCAGCAAACTGCTATAACCTCTTACCCCAATCCCTTTCAAATCCATCATAACTTGTTACCCCTTCTTGCTGCTGCCTTTGGGCAGAAAGTACAGAAGCCTGAAGTCTGGCACCTCTAATTCCAAGAACATTTCTTTCTAGCAGCTCTTGAACCTCCGCATTTTCCCTTAACCCACTAACCATAAACAAATCTGTGACCACCCAAAGATCAGTCTGCACTGTTGAAATATCACTTTTTCTTGCCCTGACTGCAACCATGAATATTTACTGATTCTTGTATATTTATTATCTTTTTTCTGTCTTGGCATATTATGATAGTTTGATTAATTCTGCTGTAGGTGGAGTATTTTATATTATGTCTCTAGAGTTACTTGGGAGGCTTCTTAAATAAATTAGAGATGCAAGATTCCAATAACAGAAGAGCCTTTTAATAACTGATGTCTTCCACCATCATAGGACAGGTCACACACACACACATATGCATATACATACATCCCACAGTGGTGCACTACATTTACTACAGTGTATTCTTACGTGGTTACAAAATAGTTCACATTATCCTGACTTCTCAAGATATAAGAAAAACTTAGTATTCTTTATCACTTTCTTTCCAGTGCAACTTAAGTAACTGAACTTGTACATTAATTTATTTACACAATCTTTTTAAATAGTTCTTATCGATATTGCACTGGTGGCAGTATATTCACCATCTTGTGGATTTGCCTGCGACCATTGGGCTCTGTGTTGCTGGTACACGTGTAGGTGATGTAGCTTGTTGCGCTTCACCTGACAACTACTGTGTTGATGTTTCGGTATTAGTGGTTGTGGTCTCTTCACTTGATATCTCACTTGATATTGGTGTTGCAGGCTTTGCTGGTATTAAAACTTTCTGCTTCATCATATCTTGTGTCGACTGGATGTGAATTCTGTTCCTCCTCCGCTGATTGCCAGAGTTTGTCTCGACCATGTATGATCTTGGTGTCTCAGCTTCTCTGATGACCTTTACTGAGATCCATGCTTTCAACATTAGCTCTTGAATATGCACATGCTGCCCTCTGAAGGGTTCTGGCAGTATTTGTGCATGTTTATTATAATGCTGGCATCCTTCTTCTTGCATGGTTTCCTCCTGGTCTTCTGGGGGGTGTATTTTACTTGACAGAGTTGTTTTATATCTTCTGCCATTTAAAAGTTCTGCCAGGGACTTCATGCCCGCCCTTAAAGGTGTTGCTTGTAATGATAAAAGAGCTAGGTATGGTTCTTCTTTTGTTTCACGACACTTAATTAATGTGTGATTTACAGTTTGCACTTGTCTTCAATGAACCCATGTCCTTTGGGGTAGTATGGGGATGATGTAATGATAACAAACCCATACTCTGCAGCCAGCTTTCTGAATTCTTGTGACGTGAACTTTGTTCCATTGTCACATATTGCTTGCTCGGGTATTCCTTGTTCAGCAAGGAGTATAGTTGACGCTCTCGAGTCTTTCACCCTTTTGATTAATGGAAACTTGGAGTAGTAACAGACTACTATTAAATACCACTCTTGATTCTCGGTGAACAAGTCTGTTCCCACTGTGAAGTACCTGACAGGTACTTCTGTGGAAATCATTTCCTCCTTTTGCTGTGTTTTTCTATACTTTTGACATATTTGATATGTAGCCACCATATTTTCAAAGTCTTTGTATATACCAGTCCAGTACATGGCTGTCTTTGCTCTGAGTTTGAATTTTTCCATTTCTCTGTGACCTTCATGTATTTTCTGGAGAATCTCTTTCTGCATTGTTTCAGGTATAAGCAGTCTTGATCTAGCCAGCAGAACACCATTCTCCAACGATATGTCATCTCTGATAGAATTGACGTATTGAAAGTGTATCTGCTTTATCCTCTCTGGCCATCCTTGTACTACTTGTTGAGAAAGTGTTTGCAACACATCATCCTTACTGGTTTCTTCTCTGATCTGGCTTAATTTATTACTGGTCATACTGATGAGATGATGTATCTTGATTCCCATGTCTTCCATTTCATATTTTTCATTCAGGGAAAGTCGTAACATGGTATCAGCAAGCAGCATCTCTTTGCCTGGTATGAATTTTAAGTTGAAGTCATAGCACTATAGTCGTAGAAATAATCTCTGCAGCCTTGTTCAGGTTCTTTCTCTGGATGTGTTCCAATGGGCATTGAACACTTTCCACTATAAACTTGCTTCCATTTAGAAACTTGTGAAACTTATCTCATCTGTATACGACCATGCTCTCTCTCTTTCTCTCGATATTGGGATATCTGGCTCTTGTTAGTGTCTTTGAGGTTTTCCTTCTTGCACTAATGCTGTACCAAGGCCTCTGTTAGAGTATTTACTTCAGAGTGAAGGCTTTTTCTCTATCATAGTATCTCATCTCCACTTCTCTGCATATTATTTCTTTAAACTGGTCAAAACTACTCTGATGTGATGGTGACCACTGAAATTCCAGGTCTTCCTTCAGCAACTCCCTGATGTTTGCTGTGTAATCTGACATATGTGGTATGAAGGAACTCGTGTACTGGACCAACCCAAGGAAACTTCTGAGTTCCTTTTTGTCCTTTGGATGCTCCATCTCGGCAATGGCTTTAACCTTCTCTGGGCTTGGCTTTACCCCATCAGGAGTGTACACCATTCTGAAGAATTGGCATTCCTTCTGTTTTATAATGCATTTGTCTGCATTAAGTTTAATTCCAGCTCCTCTTGTTCTCTCCATGGCCTCGTGTAGATGAAGATCATGAGCTCTTCCAACTCTGCCAAAAACTCGGATGTTGTTTGCAATACCAACAGTACCTTTACACCCTCTGTAGGTCTCATTATCTTCTGTTGGAATACGTCCTGGCTCACCTTTAGGCTGAAAGGTAATTGCAGGAACTTGTAAGGACCAAATGGAGTATTGAACATTGTTAGTAGTGTTGATTCCTCATCTAGTTTCACATTCTAGTATCCATTCTTAACATCTAGCTTGCTAAAGATTTTGGATCCTGTTAGTTCTGCTGTGGTGTCTTCTAGGGTTGGTAATGTGTAGTGACCCCTTTTTATTCCTTGATTTAAGTCTTTAGGGTCCAGACATATTCTCAAGTGACAATTTGGTTTTTCTTTGACCACTATGGAATTTACCCAGTCAGTCGGCTCAGTTACTTTGTCTATGACTTGCATCCTTTCCATGACTTTTAGTTCTTGCTCCAGTTTCTTCTTAAGCTCTACTGGTACTTTCCTTGGAGCAGGGATGACTAGTTTGCAGCTTGAATCCATGGTGATGTGATATTCAAAGTCCCCAAAGCATCCAACTGAATCACCAAAGCATTCCAGGTACATGCTCATGAGCTCAGCCTTGTTTGTGACTGGAGGTCGGTTCTCCAAAGGAGTGTCTCTGTTGATCCTTTTGGATATCTTCTTCATCTGGATCTCATAATTGACAGAGATCAACTGTAACTCCTGGCAGCTATCCAGACTTAGACATAGTCCGTTAATCCAACATTGGCTGTTTCCAACGCACCATCTTTTGGATCCCCTTTTATTATATTCTCTGGGAACATCTGGCGGTAGAATCTGAGTGGAAGGACATTGCTTTGCGATCCAGTATCCAGCTTCACCTTTAGGGTAAATATTGTAGGCTTGTTCTGGATTGTCCTCTGTATTTGGATCCTTGTGTGCAACTCGCTTCCTTCTTTCAGCTCACCCGACATCTCGTGAAGGTGTGTGGATTCTATGTTCAGTATCTGGGTGTTGGGAGTCCTCATTGTGGTTTCCTTTTATGTGTTGGATCTTCTTGTCTTTTTTTAAATTCATTGGTATTACTGTTTTCTTCATGCCAGACTTGCATATCTTCGCCCACTGGTTTACTTTACCACAGGCTCTTCATTCAAAACCGTATGCGAAGCATTTGTTTATGTCTTCGAAGGAGAGTTGTCTGCTGCACATCCTGCAGGTCTTGGGGGTTTGCACTTTTCTGATTGTGTTCTTTATAGCAACAATCCTTCCTTCTCTTTGCTGTGGGTGGGGCATCTGCATAGATAGGGATTTCACTTGCGTCCACGTGGCTTCAAAGGCTCTGGTTGTGTCTCTAGCTTCAGCCAGCTTCAAGCTATCCTTCCCTATAAGAGCCTTTTGCACTTCGGGATTGACACACCCCCGTATTAGTTGATCAACTGATCTTTCTTCTATATCCTTAAATCTGCATTTTGCAGCAACAACTTTTAGTCTAGTGAGGAAAATATCAATAGTTTCCTCAGTCACTTGCATTAAGCCTTGAAATTCATAGTGTTTAATTCTATTAGAATTAGAACTGGGTTCAAGGTGAGAAGCAAACTTTGCAAGTATCTGCTCTGGATCATTTTTCTCCACCTCTGTAAGCTCCCAGCTATTAAATAAGTCAAGGCCTCGCTTCCCGGTCCAGAGAAGTATATAACTGACCTTCTCCTCTGCTGTTGGTGTATTTTTAAAATATATATTGAATGCAAAATTGCATTTCTGCTGAAACTTTTCAAATGATTCAACAATGTCTTCAGTCTCCCCGTCCATCACTGGGTGAACTGCTGTTGCTCCAGCTATTTTTTTCAGTAATTTTTTTTCTCTTCTTCCCCTTCATATTTCAGTGACTTATAATTAATTGTATGGCTTTATTAGCTATTCTCTTCAACCTCTGCCACCATGTTATGTCTCTGGAGTTACTTAAATAACTAAGATTCAAATAACAGAAAAGATTTTTAATTACTGATGTCTTCCACCATCACAGGGAGCTGTTCACACATACACAAACATATGCATACGCCCCACAGTGGGGCACTACAGTTACTACAGTGAAAAGGGTGTATTCTTATGCGATTATAAAATAGTTCACATTATCCTGATTATATAACATCCTACATACCTGCTTGGTGCATCTGAAGAACGTTAAATGATCGACTGAGTTTCTCCAGCACTTTTGTATATTCAACTACATTGTCAGTGTCTATAGATTATGAGAATAAATTCTCATAATCTCTTATCATCACTTCTGTGGCTTGTCTCAGGAACAAGCGGCAAAGTGCCACTGCCTTAGAGAGAGAGAGAGAGAGAGAGAGAGAGAGAGAGACAGGCCCTGCAGCAAACTGTGTCCACATCAAACACCAACCACCCAGTTTTACATGATTCCCAGCTTAACACATTTCCTCCAGCTCTGAGTAGAGTTCAGTCTTCTACCCCATCAACTCAACAAATAACTCAGCTCTCTGCAAAAAAGAGAACCAAACATATGAAGATGTTTCCCCTCATAGATGTGTAATGTTTGAAACAATCTTGCACTGGAAGAAGATTAATGTCCTGCAAGTCTTGGCTCATTTATCATCTGCTGTGCTGCTTCCAGAGGCCTGTCAGTGGCCTGTCAGCCTGCTTGCCACACATAGTCCACTGATTTAATACGGCCTCCAGCTAACCCCAGATAGGACTTTATTTCATTCTGAATATATCATTCTGAGATACTCTTATCTGTGGCTATATTTCTCCAGTGCAGTATCAGAACAGGAAACATTCATTTCTAAAAGTTAACAGCAATAAAATTGGCCATCAGAGAGAATGACAAGTCTCACATCCTTCATGACATGAATTGCCCACAAGCCTAATGAAGTAAATGACACTCATATTCTTGGTAACCAAGTGCAAACTGTGGACCTTGTGGTCTTTTAAACATGAAAGGCCAGAACATTTACAATCAAGATAGGTTAAGGCTGAAAGTAACATCATTTTCTAAACATTTGTCTTGGCCAGAGCTTTTACTTTGAGGGAGGGTTCAGCAGAGTTTGGATTGCCAAATGATGACTGTGTATGACCAGACTACTTGCAAAGCAACTTTACTTTTGCCAAGAGACAATTCACTTCTGCAATTGTATTGCTTTCTGTAATAATGAATTTGGTTTCAGTTCTATTTACATAAGTTTGTCAACTGGAAAAGTGCAACCTTTACCATCCCCTTACTCTCGATATGCACTTAATTGTTGCAAAGCTATTCATTGCACCAAGAGCTCTCTCTTCCAAACAGTAATTAAGTTCATTTATTGTCAAGTTATATTTTTTACCAAGAATGAGGTACAGGAGCATGAAAATCAGGACTTGGATTTAGCTTTTTCTGGAGATCGTTGAACAGTATTCTTTAACTGAGTAAATAATCCCAAAATATTTATTTTAAATTATATCTTTATTATGTGATTATTATGTGCTGTGCATTGTGTGTGCACCATGGTCTGGAGAAATGCTGTTTTGTCTGGTTGTATATGTACAGTAAAATGATAATAAATGTGAACTTGTTCATGCATAAAACCATACAAAGTCAAATGGCAGAGGATATCACACTTAGTACAGAACAAAGGCAGCATGGGAGTACTCTCTTTTTATATTCATTGTCTCTTTTGCTCTATGTGGCATCTTAATTACAATTAATTTGCTTTGGTACATTGTACATAATTGGGAAGATGCAGCAAGTCAGACTGTCAATGCATTTGTATGCTGGACTTGTGTATGTTACTTATGTATGAGACAAAAATCTTGGAGCTGCTGTTACAGCTCCAGTCCCAGGAGAACAGAGAGAAGAGACATATCGCTCCTCCTTGGGCTCCTGGTTGTGATGCCAGCAGTATTTATAACTTCAGCAAACCCACAGAGGTCTGTGTCAGAGATAGCAGAAGCAGACACATCAAGCCACAGGGTGCTGGAAACAGCTTTGAGAGAACCAGGTATCGCGACCAGGATTTGTGAGTCTGCTGATGGGAACAGGGCTCCTGAAAGACCTCGGATGTTTAGAGCTTCCTAATCATATTGGAAGTTCCTAACTCGAAGCTTGGATTCACTGCTGCAATTGAGCCATGTGACTGGAGAGAGAACAGAAGCCCAGGAGGTGAATCCACAGACCCTTGGTGTTGCTGAAGGGACTCTCTTTTGCTTCTCTTCCTCTTATTGGTGGAGGCACCAAACTAGTGCCGTCATTTTGTGTGCCTTTATAGCAAACAAAAGTAAACAGATTTTGTTTTATATCCATGACAATAAAGGAATCTTGAACAATAAACTGTCATTCATTCAGTTTTTGTTCTGGTGGAAGTAAATGAAAATCATCAAAGACCAAAACAGATCTCTCAATATTCTGGGCCATTTGTCACTCAATAAACACTGACCAAAACATAATTGATTATCTCTACTTGTTTGTTACTTGGGAGATATTGATACTAAAAAATTAACAATCAGAATTATTTCATTGTGTGGAAAATATTAACCCCCAGATCTGTTCATGTTATCTCAGAAGCCCATTAATTAACTGCCAGCCTGTACCACCACATAATGTGCACTTTGATAATTAGAAATGAAAACAAATCCTCAAAACACACAGCAGGTCAAGCACCAAGTGTGAAGGAGAAACAAGGTTATATTCCAGGTTGCAGTCCAGTCATCAGAATTTCCAATGTAAGCAGATAACTTGACCTGTCCCCTGCCTCCTTTTCTCTAGTTCTGATTAGACGAACTCTATATAACCATATAACCATTTACGGAGCGGAAACATGCCATGTTGGCCTTTCGAGTCCGCACCGGTTCACTGATTTTGTGCGCCCTCTAATGGTCCCGTTCTTCTTCTTCTTCTTCTTAACCAGGGTCTCAATATCTCTTGAAAACCAAGGTTCCATACACCTTCCATACATCTTACCTGTAATTCAGATCCTTTATATAAAAAAGTTAGTTGTTGGATTTATATAGATACAAAAGTTTCATGCTAGAATTTTTATATTCTAAAATAACTAAGGTGATCATCGGTTTGCATTTGTTGTTTTTGCAATACGGCTTATATTGTATTAAAAATATTTTTTGAAACATACTATATGTGTGTGTGTAATATATGGTAACCCATGACCATGTCTTTTTTGGAAATGGCCTTCCTACTTGGAGAGTAGTCTTCTTCTATGGGGGAGGGTGTATCTTGTCTAAATGTGTGTAAATCCTGTCCCTAAGAATTGTCCCCAATAGTTTGTCACTACTGACTTTCAGTAAGTCTCTTTGAGCTACAATTCCCAAAATTCTCCTCATTACCTTTGCTCGAAGAACAAAACAACAATTATCATCCTCCAATCCTCTAGTTACCATTCCTGTAGCCAGGGATGATGCAAAGATAATCAGCAAAGCCCCTGCAATCTCTTCCCTTCCTTCATGTGGCAAGGTGGGTGCATCCTGCCCAATCCCTGGGACTTGTCTATCCTCAAGTCGTTCAGAAACTCATTTCCTGAGGGGTTGTGAATGGCAGGAAGGTCAGCAGAGGAACTCCAACAGTGATGAAGGGTCAGTTAAGAGTGGCAAAAATGAATAGGTCCCTTGGAAGTGGAAAATGGAGAATAGTGTGGAAATGATCACGGCATTGAATTATTATTTTCTGTTTGTCTTAAAAGTGGAGGATACATCTAACAAAGTGAGATGTAGTGGATGAAATGGGAGGTGAGGACCTCGATACAATTAGACTACTAAAGAGCAGAGAGGAATTTCTCAGATGTTGCGCAGACTTCAGGATCAGAGTTCCAGGGAAATGTTAAAGCTTATTCAATGGCGAAGCAGACTCCTGCTCCTATTTGTTATGTTCTTATTCATGCGCCACAACTAAAATACTCTGGTTCATTCACAACTTGTCCATATAGAGGATTGTACTGGTATGTTCACAAAAGAAGAGAATAAATCAAATTTGGATGATTACCATCCAATCAAGTCCATTGAATCAGCAGCCCTCATGAAGTCATTGTTAATGACCTACTTAGTGAATCTTAACTTCCTCATATCCCATCAACTGCCAGCCCTGGGAATCCCACTCTAAGTTATTACAAAAGTAAACTGCTTTAAAATGGAGGTACGCAGTCTCCTTGGAAGCTTCTATTCCCCCATATTCCACCTTCAGAGAGTGAACAGCAGCACCAATCCCACCAACAACCAAGTGCGGGTCAGGTTTTGCATTTAAACTAATGTTACTTTTTTTTTGCCAAGTCGGTGGATTAAAAATTCCCACCAACTCCATTATAAACCTTAAAATGTATTATATTCCTCCAATTTTGGTTAATCACAATGTAACGAATAATCAGCTGACTAATGGAAAATCGCCTGACACCCTTGATTACCTGAGTCTGTCTGCGAGCCAATGCTTTGCTTTATTTTTCCCTTCGATGGAAAGAAATGGATTTCACATATGCTTATTGCATAGCCAACTCATCCAGAGCCCTGGAGCAGACACAGAGAAAACAGGCAGAAAATTACTATGGAATAACATAAAGCTCAGCAAGCAGGGCCAAACCAAATAGCAGAAGCTGCAGACAGCCAAGAAAGAGGTAATGTAATAGTATGTACGATTTTCAATCAGATTGCAACAAGAACAGCGTTCTGCAAGTCCCAGTGTGAAGACTCATCAGGAAATAAAATGGCATCAGAAGGAGAGCTGTGTTTTTTCTCATTACAATCCAAATCTGGCCATTCAAATCCATGCCTCTCAATTACACCCCAATTCAACTACCAACCCTGTATATTTTGGAAGGTGGGAGGAAACTGGAGCACCCAGGGAACCCACGCAGGAGTGGTGAGAACATACAAACTGTTTGAAGACAGTGCCAGATTCGAAACCAGGTCACTGGTTCCGTAATAGTACTGGGTTAACCACTATGCTACTGTCCAAAGTCACCTAATGAACCTGCTTCCCCAATATCAAAGAAACACGCCAATAGCATCTCCATTAGAACCTTCTGAGAGAGCCAGATGCAAAAAGTGGAGTTAAAATACATCTACTGAAGTAAAAACAGACTGGAATACTTTATTTTTAATCCTGAAAATAAACAAATAAATCCTAACTGGTCTATTTAAAAAAAAACATCTTTTTTTTTTGTGGTAACCCGTCCATATGTTATATTTCTCAAAATGTTATAAGCGATTAAAATTAAGCAAACAATAAGTTGAGATGCATGCTTGGATAGCCAAAAGACCGATTTAGGCTGGTAGTCATAAACATGGAATGATGAAAGGTCACTGACCTGTGAAACGTTAACACTTTCATTTTCTATGAATGGTGTCTCACCTGCTGAGTATTTTCTGTGTTTATTTTAAATCTGAAGTTTCAGGAGAACAGAGATTAGATGGGTCCAGATGAGGATCTGTTCCTGCTGTGTGATGCTTTAAAGTCAACAGAGGTTTGTATGTTCTGGAGACAGTAGAAGAGAGGATAAACAACAGGCAATTGAAATAATTAAGTCTGAAGGTGATAAAGATAAAGGTTGAGCATTTCAGAAAACTCTGGCTTTAAGCAATGCAAAGGTCACCAAAGTAACATAATAATACATCCAGTATTATCTATTATCCATTGACTGATTCCAAATTCAGCTTCACAGCCTGTAAAAGTGAGATAAACTTTAATATTATCTCACACCCAGATGTCAAGAATAGAGAACTCACTGGATCGAAGCTGCTGATATCTTAGCACTGGGAGACAGTTAACATTATCTTTAGTGAATACACCCCATATGCCACTTGAGCAGGAATGTTTAGGATGGTGGGTAAAATGCATAATAGTGCTGAATGATGGGGTCCTAACAGAGCTTCAAAGGACAGTGTCTGATAATCTCAATCAGATCCCAATGTCCTTTTAACCTTTTGCTAATGAGAGCAGATGCCCTGGGATGCAATGGAAGGGGCGGGGGGATGGTGGTGAGGGGTGCACAGTCTAAATGAGGGACCAAGGAAATTTTATTGTGGGGCACCAAGCACAGAGGTACTCATCTATACTGTATGAAAAGTTAGAAATTAATCTGTGCTGAGCTTCCCCAACCCCTCATTGCATTCACTGCAATCCCTATGAATGAAAATCATATTTCCTTACCGAATAGGAGGCCATTCAATCCATTAAATCTTTGTTGACTCCTTGGAGCAATTGCACCACTTCCATTCCTTGACTTCCATACAATAAAAACTGAAAATGGTGGAAGAATTTGGCATTGTAGGCAGCATCGGTGGAAAGAGAAACCGTAAATATCTCAGGTCCAGGATTATGTTTTGTTACTCCTTCCCAGTTCTAATTGAAGGGTCCCAGATCCCACGCTGAGCACTGGTGCACCTCAGGGCTCTGTGCTCAACCCACTACTGTTCACATTGCTAACTCATGACTGTTCTGCCAGGTTCTTCTTCTTCTTCTTCTTTGGCTTAGCTTCGCGGACGAAGATTTATGGAGGGGGGGGGGTAAAAGTCCACGTCAGCTGCAGGCTCGTTTGTGGCTGACAAGTCCGATGCGGGACAGGCAGACACGGTTGCAGCGGCTGCAGGGAAAATTGGTTGGTTGAGGTTTTTCCTCCTTTGTCTTTTGTTAGTGAGGAGGGCTCTGCAGTCTTCTTCAAAGGAGGTTGCTGCCCGCCAAACTGTGAGGCGCCAAGATGCACGGTTTGAGGCGATATCAGCCATTACCAATGGTAGTGGTCAATGTGGCAGGCACCAAGAGATTTCTTTAGGCAGTCCTTGTACCTCTTCTTTGGTGCACCTCTGTCACGGTGGCCAGTGGAGAGCTCGCCATATAACACGATCTTGGGAATCTTGCCAGGTTCAGCTCTAACAGAATCATCAGGTTTGCAATTGACATATATATTTGTAGAACATAGAACAGAGAACTGGTCCCTTTGGCCCTCAATGCTGTGCTGGAGCACATATTCCTTTAAAAAATGTATTAAATCCTCCCTATCTCATAACCCTCTATTTTTATCCCATCCATATGCCTGTCTAAGAGTCTCTTAAATGCCCCTAATGCTTCAGCATCCACCATCCATGGCAAGGCATTCCAGGCACCAACAACTCTCTGTGTAAACAACATATCCCCGAGGTGTCTGTTGCGGCCATGTGCACAGGATTACACTAGGCATTGGTAATGGTAATATACTGTAATTATGAGCTTGAAACAGATTTCTCTAAGCTAGTCTGTTGGGTGTGATAGATACAAATAAAAGAGCAAGTGTATTTCTAAGAGGTACGATGCTTTTGTTCCTTGGTAGGTTTTTCTGCATAGACTTTATTATTACTTTAGTTCATTGTGTTTTTGTTCCTTATTCATTTAGGGATCATTTGCACTCCTCCTGCTGATAAGGTATTTTGGATTCTAATATGAATTTCAGCCCCTCAAAAATAGTATCCATGTAATATTCGGCCCCATAAATTTAACATTAAAAATGCTTGAGAAAATCTGATTTTTGCACTATGGTCTGATGATATGCTGTTTCGTCAGGTTGTATATTAATAACCAGATGACGATGAACTTGAACTTAAAATCTTAACTACTTTTTATACTGATGCTGCCTGTCATCCTGGGGATTTTTCAGTATTTTCAGTTTATTTTAAATTTCTGATTTCCAGCATTTGCTATCTTTTTGACTTCCATTTACATTTTTAAAAATTGTTTTCTCTCGCAATTCCCTCTTATCTACCTGTCCACACTGGACTAATTTACAGTGGCCAATCTAACTACCAACATGACGTGAGGAAACCAGTGCACCTATAGGCAAGTGACATGAGAATGTGCAAATCGCAGACAGAAAGCACGGAGATCAAGATTGAATCAGGATTGCCAGACAAAGACAGATCCACTGTACCAACATCCTGTCTCCCCACCCTCTGAAAAAGACCAGCAAGAGTGCTTGCCTGATCCCACATTCTTGGTACACATTATGAACTTCAGGTTCAAGTGGGAACTTGGCCTGACATATTTTAAAAAAAACCTCAGGAAATAAGGTGGCCCAGGGCTCAGATTGACGTGCTGCAACAAATATAACATGCTTTCTGCTGGGATCTATGCTCACTTTTCAATTTGAGGTAAAATCCTCATAGCAATGGGCAGGACTACTCCCTCTGTGATTCCCTTGTCCACTCTTCCCTTCCAATTGTACCCTGCGACCACAGGTGGTACACTTGTGCCCACACCTCCTCCCCAACCACCATTCAAGGCCCCAAACAATCCTCCCAAGTAGAGCGACAAGTCACTTGTGAATCTGCAGAGGTCATCTACTGCAACCAGGGCTCCCTTTGTGGCCTCTGCAGCAGAGTGACTGAACGCAGACTGGGAGGTCGCTGTGTTGAGTGCTTTCATTCTGTCTGCTGCAATAGTGGAGACCTCCCAACGGCAACCCATTTCAATTCCCCTCCCAATTCCCCTGCTGTACCTGGTCTCATGCTGTGCCAAACTGAAACCATCTGCAAAATAGAGGAACAACACCTCATCTTCCATCTGGGCACTATCAAATGAGATGCCTTTAACATCAATTTCTCTGGTTTCATTAGCCCCACACACCACCACCCTGCAACCCCACCTGTCTCTGACCTTTCCATATCCACATGTCTCTCCTCTCTCTCTCTCTCTTTCTCTCTCCACCCCTCTATTTCCTTTCCTCCATCTCTGCTTTCACAGAGGCACTCCCCTCCCCCGATCAACTCTCACCTTCCCTCTCCTATCCTCTTATCCATGTCCAATTATGGTCTTTTGCCTAATGGCCTGTATTCCTTCCCCTGCCCTTCCCTCTTCCCCCAGCCTTTTTTATCCAGTGCCTGTCTATTTTTTTCTCTTCATGCCTTGAAGAAGGGTGCAGGTCCTAAGTCGTTACCTCATATGGACACTGCGTGACCTGTGGTGTTCCTCCATCTTTTTTGCATTTTTACTATTATTGCTCAGTTGTGGTTGCCATTTCTTATGCTGGAATTATCCACTTCAAGAGATGACTTTCTCAAAGGATGTACTCACTGCCCAACAAGGGTAAGAAAGGACTGACTTTCACCTCCACTTGTGTTGAGCCTGCTGTAGATATGAAGATAAAGAGCTTTGCATCCAAACGCACAGATAACACTGAAAGAGAAATTAGTTAGTGAAATTGGAGTCAATGATCAGAAAACAATTGAGCAGAGGAACCAAAATGAAGAAGAAGGAATTGTGTGAGGCCAACTTTGGGCTAAGAAAGCATCCTTGGGATGAGTCACTCACTATATATGGGGCAAGGCAGTTACCAACCCAGACTCACTTTGAATGACTGCTTGTTCATGAATGTTGTAAAATCAAAATTAAACAACTTCCACCAGAAGATACATCTGCTTTAAATTCATTCTGACGTTATGTTGTAACTTTGAGAAAAACATCTGGAAATTTGTCTTTGAACTCATTCCCCCATCCTTTTATATTTACTTCCTGCCAGTTTGGAACTGGTGTCTCACAGCCATGCTGATAATAATCCAGTGACAAGACTTTTCTCCCTCACACCCTACTTTCAAATTGAATAACACAGCTTTCAATTTCTGATGCCAAATCAAACCACTCTGATTATAGGATGAGGACCATTTCAAGGTTTTAACTTTGATGTGCATGCGTAATGTCCTTTAAAATCATGGTATTATTTTATCGCCAGGTCTTTAAATGTTAAGCCCATCTTGTGAAAATAGCCGCAAGCGATGATCTCGCATACAACGGTTTACCACGTGGAGTTTGTCTGGAGTGCTAATAAGTTCAAACTGTTCTGGATGCATTCAGTGCTAAAACAGCAAGCACATCTGACAATCAAGTGGAAAACTGAAGGATGCTTTTTTGCAGGGAAACTTCAGACAGACTGTAACTGAGACGGTAACACAGACGACCATATAAAAACATGAAATAAAGACTGGATTTATTCCTTTGCTGAGTTTTAAATAAAAACAGCGATGCCCCTTTCTGAATTTCTGCCTCTCGCATCCAGCGTTGGACGAATAAGTGAACTATGATTCAACTTATCATTGATGTTCATTATAAATGGGCCACCAACGTGCATTGCACAATACGGCTTTAAGAATATCTGTATCCAGTACCAACTCTCCACGTTATTAGTCTAAAAGCCTGATTAGCAGGTTAGTCAGTTTTGCTGCACATATGCTACACTGTAGATGGGCATCCTCTCTTGTGCTGAATCTAGCCTTAAATTCCACACATGCCTTTGATTTACTTGAGAACATAGGAGTATGTTATCTTAGTGCTCTGGAATTTTCCACCATTACTTAGAATGTTGGCTTAGACATAATTGGATGAAAGTGAGCAGACTCTCAAAGTTGAATTGTCAGCAAGTGATTGCTTACAGTAAGGTTTTTACTGTGCTCTCCACTACGCTCAAAGGTATTGCATCAATACGACATCTTTAACTGACCCTTCAGTCGCCTTACCTAATACTTGGAACCCCCCCCACCCACCTGAAAATCCTTCCCCAGTGGTTTAAAGGCCGCAACGTTCAGTCATTCCCCAGCTCAGAGTATCAGTTTCCATCAAATGCAGACTTGGGATTTGGATGATACTCAACAGATAACACCACAGAGGCTTTCTCCAGCTGCTGTCGTCCCATCTGCGGAAAGACACAACCATGGCTCCTAATTTCTGGTGAGGTAAGACTTTGCTTATATTTAGTATTCCTAATTGCACTGACTTGTTTTATTCAACATGTGGATAACAAAATGTTGAAGATTTAAAAAGGACAGACGCTCCTGGATCTCAGAGCTCTCGGGATGGGCTGGTAAACAAAACTGTAAACAGATTTAGAACCTTACTGTCAAATAATCATCACACCAGGCACATCATGCTGTGGTTGGAGCAGTGCTGGATGCATTCATGATTTGTTAATTCCACAATAAATGAGACCGGCTGCTTTTGTATGTGTGACAATCACTGGAGCTAATTGTAGTTAAGATGCTCAATAGTAAAAATCACTTAATGTTGTGCCTGCAACTTGCAAGCCTGAATGTAATCTTTATTTAATGCTTCCATGGTGTTCATTCTAAGAGAATAAGGTGGGCACAGCTGAAGATGACACCTTAACCTCCAGAATTATTATTCCTGTACTCTCTCTTTTTCTCAACTCACTGGATATTTTGAAATGATGATTGAAATTCCTTCAGGTGAGATCCCTTTTGGTGAGGCACTCAGCCGCACAGAACAGGCATGTCTGATATGCTCAGCTAGAGCTAGGGAGGGGAAGGTAAACATTTCAATGACCCTAAATTGGGGCAGTGAAATCAGCCAAAGCTCCCAAACCCCTGCATATTGTCCTCTAACGGCAACATCGCCATTAGTGAAAAGCCTCTCATATCCCAACAGAGTCCTAAAGTTCAGCAAAGAAACAGTCCCTTTGGTCAACTGCATCTAAGCTAAGCATAATGCCTATTTATTCAAATCCCATGTGCCTCCATTAATTCCATATCCCTCTACGCCTCTAGTAACCTAGGGTAAGGGAATCTAAAACGAAAGGGCATAGATTTAAGGTGAAAGGGGAAAGATTTAAAAGGGATCTGAGGGTCACCTTCTTTGCACAGAGGATGCTGGGTACATGGAATGTGCTGCCAGAGGAAGTGGTACAGGCAGGGACAATTGTAATGTTCAAAAGATATTTAGCCAGGTACATGGATAGGATAGGCTTATGGGTCAAACAGAAGCAGATGAGATTGCTTGGGTGGCATGCACAAGCTGGACTGGTGGGCCTGTTTCCATGTTGGAGAATTCTATGATTCTACCTATGCAGATGTTGTCATTGTTCTTGCCTCCACTACTTCCTCTGGCACTCATTCCAGATACCTCCTGCTTTTCGTGTAAAAATAAAAAGTTCCTCTCAGATCTCTTTAAACCTTTCTTTTCTTTCACCTTAAACCCATGCCTTTTATTAGAGATTATTGCTAAATATTAATGGTAGTACCAACTTATGATAAACTTCCAAAACAAGGAAGATTGTTGAATGGCACATGCTGGAGACCCAATCTGCCCGCCAACCTAAGCACCACTGTAATGTGCCAGGGACCCCCCACGCCCCCCACACTACCTCAATAGAATGCTTTAACAATAAAATCAGAAACTATCACAAATACACATCAGGCCCATTAACATCTGTAAAGAGAGAGAGGGCAAGAGAGAAAGCAAAAGAGAGAGGGGGAGAGGGAGAGAAAGAAAACAAGAGAGAGAGGGGAGGGAAGAGAAAGAGAGAGTGGGGAGAGAGTCAGAAAGAAAGAGAGAGAGAGAGAGAGAGAGAGAGATGTTAATATTACAGTTGGGGGCCCATTTGACAGTTCTGATTTATAAGCCGTGAAAGCTGAGAGTAAACTTCAGGACATGAATGGATTCACCATCAACAGACCCAGAAAAGTCACAAGTGACATTTGGAACATATGGTGCATGGTAATCCAGAGTGATGTCATAAAGTTGACTGCACACCAGGGACAGATCAGTTCCAGGGATAAAAATGCTCCAATCTGTTTATTGGTACAAGACACAAGAAGCACTACAATTTTGGGTGCTGACAACCATGAAGATGTTAAAATGCTGACCAGCCTGAGCCATTCTGTTTTTTAATTTTATGTTGACAGCATACCCATTTTCTCCACTTTTCTCCTGATTCTAAAAAATGTTTTGAATACCAGCAAAAGGCCAGCAAGTATGCCTTTAATTCCATCTGTGCACTGTACTTATGGACATGATAATTAACTCTCATTCATTCATAATTACGTTATGCAAAGCAGAAAAAAATTCAGCGAACAAGACTTCCTGAATAATATAGGGACATAAAAGGCATGTTACTCTTGGAGGAAATTCCCTCCGTTTTCAGATTCAGATTCTGATTACTTTATTGTCATGCACCATTTCACAAAATGTAATCATACCTAAAAATCATCAACTTTTGCCTGGCTTAAAAGCAAACAATGAGGTGCCACAGTATTGCCCAGCATTCCCAACAATAAGAGAAGCAAAAGAGAATCCCTTCAGAGATACTGAGTGACTGTGGATTCACCTCACAAACTCTGTAGGCACATGGCCTCCTGTTCGATCCATTGGTGAAGCCAAGCTCCCAAATTCAAACCTCCAGCACAATCAGGAAGTGCTCAGCGCATGAGGCCCCTTCGGGAGCCCTTCTCGAAACATGGTCCAGATGCTGGGTTCCCAGTCTCCAGCAGCCTACAGTCTGGCATGAGTCCTTCAGCCACCAGTCTCCAGCATCCCCTAGCCTGTGGAGGTCCTTAAGTCACTGATCCCCTCTCTGGCCTACTGCCATGGTCACCATCCTGTATGGTGGTCACCCAGGTTTCTACTCCACAAGGATAAGGTGTTCTTCTGCATTAGTCCCTGTGCCATTTGGCTGATCCCCTAGAACCTGTGATACTAGAGGTCTGTTGCGAAGCATGGGTGCAGTCATCTTTGGCATGAACCTCCACGATTTCTGGAGGTCATCATCATTACAACCAGGCAGTAAGATTCCATAGAGGAGCACTGTGTCCTTACTCCCCATTCTCCCAGGTCCACACCAGTAGCAGAACTGACATTACAGCAGTTCCAGTAGTGGCGCCATTTGTTGTAACTGATGAGCTTGATTGAATAGGTCCAAACAAGTTAAGAGGAAGGGCGAAGACTCAAAACTTTTGTTATGTATCTTTATCTTTGCAATATAAAGTACATGTGTGACCTGCTGAGTTCTCCAGCATTGTTTTTTTTACTCTGAACAAGCTGGATTTCAGAAACTGATTTAAGAAATGAACTGAGAACACAGACCCACCGAGGAGCAAAACAAGATGCTGGGGTCTGGTGCAGTACAGAAAAATGCTGGAGAAACTCAACAAGTCACACACCATCCTGAGGTCCAGCACACTCAGCGGTGCCTAAAATCAAGGCTCAGGCCCGAACGTCAATTGCCTTTTACTTCCTCTGGATGCAGCGTTACCTGTCGAATTTCTTCAGCACTTTTATGTATTGCAAGAGACTCACTGAGGATCAACTGTTTCCTCATTGCCCAAACTGCATATTTAAAAAAAATTGAGTCTCAGATGACTCTTCGCTAATTAGTGCACAAAAGTCTTGGAGAAACTCAGCAGATCACGCAGCATCCACAGGAAGTAATAGGCAGTCAGCGTTTTGTTTTCCTGTCGAAGAACTCCGGCCTGAAACATTGACTGCCATTTACTTCCTGTGGATGTTGTGTGACCTGCTGAGTTTCTCCAGCACTGCTGGGTATTGAACTCGACCCCAGCATCAACAGATTTTCTTGTTTAGCTCCTTTTTAAAAATTTTTTTTTCCCCACTATGAACCATATTAACCAAAATACACATAAATGTTTCCCTCTTGAATATACACTGACATTTTCTCCCCTTTTTCCCCATCCATTCCCTCCCTCCTTCCCACCCCCCTCCAAACCCATTAAACCTTCAACATATACAATACAATAAGCCCATTAAACAATGTCATCACACAATGAAAATAAATAAGAAAATTGTGTCATCTACTTTTACAAACTGGGTCAGTTCATTTCATCTTCTTCTCATTCTATCATTTTAGGGGGTGGAGGTCCGAGGCAAGCCCTCTCTGTTGTGTTCCATGTATGGTTCCCAAATTTGTTCAAATAATGTGACTTTATTTTTTAAATTATATGTTATTTTTTTTCCAATGGAATACATTTATTCATTTCTATGCACCATTGCTGTATTCTCAGGCTCTCTTCTGACTTCCAAGTTGACATTATACATTTTTTTGCTACAGCTAAGGCTATCATAAGAAATCTTTTTTGTGCTTCGTCCAGTTTCTGGCCTAATTCTTTACTTCTTATATTACTTAGAAGAAAGATCTCTGGATTTTTTGGTATGTTGCTTTTTGTGATTTTATTTAATACCTGATTTAGATGTTCCCAAAACTTTTCCACTTTCTCACATGGCCAAATTGCATGTACTGTTGTTCCCATTTCCTTCTTACAGCAAAAACATCTATCTGATACTGTTGGGTCCCATTTATTTAACTTTTGGGGCGTGGTGTATTGCCTGTGTAACCAATTATATTGTATCATGCGTAACCTCGTGTTTATTGTATTTCTCATTGTTCCGGGGCATAGCTTTTCCCATGTTTCATTTTTTATCTTTATGTTTAGATCTTGTTCCCACTTTTGTTTGGGTGTACAGCTTTTTTCATCATTTTCTTTCTCTTGCAGCTTGATGTATATGTTTGTAATAAATCTTTTAATTATCATTGTGTCTGTAATCACATATTCAAAGCTGCTTCATTCTGGTAAGGTCAGTCTGCTTCCCAATTTGTCTTTTAAGTAGGTTTTCAGTTGGTGGTATGCAAACATTGTACCGTGAGTTATTCCATATTTGTACTTCATTTGTTCAAATGATAATAAATCATTTCCCAAAAAACAATTTTCTATTCTTTTAATCCCTTTTCTCTCCCATTCTCTAAAGGAAAGGTTATCTATTGTGAAAGGGATTAGTTGATTGTGTGTCAATAATAATTTTGGTAGTTGGTAATTTGTTTTTTTCCTTTCTACGTGAATCTTCTTCCAAATGTTGAGCAGATGGTGCAGTACTGGTGAATTTCTATATTGCACCAGTTTTTCATCCCACTTATAAAGTATATGTTCTGGTACCTTTTCCCCTATTTTATCTAGCTCTATCCTGGTCCAATCTGGTTTTACCCTTGTTTGATAAAAATCTGATAGATATCTTAATTGTGCTGCTCTATAATAATTCTTAAAGTTTGGTAGTTGCAAACCCCCTTGTTTGTACCATTCTGTTAATTTATCTAGTGCTATCCTCAGTTTTCCCCCTTTCCATAAGAATTTCCTTATTATTTAGTTCCTTATTATTCCTCTTTAGTTCATTGAAGAATTTCTCTGTTAAGGGAATTGGTAACGATTGAAATAGGTATTGTATCCTTGGGAAGATATTCATTTTAATGCAATTTACCCTTCCTATCAGTGTTAGTGGTAAATCTTTCCAATTTTCTAAGTCATCCTGTAATTTCTTCATTAACGGCTGATAATTTAATTTGTATAGATGGCCCAGATTATTATGTTTAGGTCCTTCTCTGGATAGGTTGTGTATTGCAGCAACAGCTGACCTGCCTTGATCAGCTCTCATCCTACCAATTTACGATCTGGTGGATGCCACGTATTAGTTTTAATTTTGTTGGAGGTGGGCAATGACAATCCCACCCTTTATTGCCACTGATTGCTGCTGTTGAGAAGATGATAATCCCTACTTTTATTGAAGTATAACATTCCATTTTTCAGTTCAGCAGAGAATTCCAGGATTTTGACCTTTTGGCAATAAAACAGTAATATCGCAATGTGATGACAAGCTCAATATTCCACACTTTGGATCATGAGGTCTCAGTTACCTCAAAGGGGCTGGCCTGTGTCTCACACTTGCCAGCCTCCCACTCCACCACCCCAAAGTCCTTCACTTTGACAGCTGCGGCCAATCCCACATTGTGGTGACTGAGCCTTAGGCGGTACCTCCCTCAACAACCACGATGGCCCAAGGTTTTTTTCACCTGTTTCTTTATATCTCAGGTAGCAGAGATGTTTAAATGCAGTTGAAATTGATTTAAATGCTCATTTAAAAAGCAATAAATGTATGTAAAAATGACATTTGGGTGAAGCAGTTCAGTTTCTGGTTATCATTGAACTCACTATTTGGGGACTTGTTGATGGCAACACCACTGAATGCCTCAAGGCGATGGATGGACACACTCTCTCATGAGTAATGAGGTCACTGCTAAATGGTTGCATGTGTGGAATGAATGTTATTTGCTTCTTATCAGTTTAAGCCTGGATGTTGTCCAGGTCTTATTGCTGCAGGTTTGGGCTGCTTGATTGTCTGTCAAATTGTGCTTAGAGATGAGCACTGTGCCATTAATGGAGATCAACCAACTACTTTGATGAAGCATTTGATGGTAATTAGGTTGGACAATGGGCCCAATACTATTTTGGGCAGATACCCAGGTCAACTTCTGGGCACCAGGCCAATAGGAACATAGGAACATAGGAAGTAGGAACAAGAATAGGCCAAAAATGGCCCATCAAGCCTGCTCTGCCATTCAATACGATCATGGCTGATCTAATTTATGACCTAACTCCACCTACCTGCCTTCTCCCCATATCCCTTAATTCCTCTATCATGTAAAAATTTATCTAACCGAATTTTAAATATGTTTAATGAAGCAGCCTCAACCACTTCCCTGGTTAGAGAATTCTAAACATTCACTATTCTCTGGGAAAAACTATTTTTCCTCATCTCTGTCCTAAATCTACTCCCCCGAATCTTGAGACTGTGTCCTCTCGTTTTAGTTTCCCCGGCCAGCTCAAAAAACCTTCATACATCTATCCTATCCATACCCTTCATAATCCTATATGTTTCTATAAGATCTCCTCTCATTCTTCTGAACTCGAGTGAGTACAATCCTAGATGATTTAATCTTTCATCATAAGTCAACCCCTTCATCCCAGGGATCAATCTAGTAAACCTCCTCTGGACCGTCTCCAAAGCCAGTATATCCTTCCTCAAATATGGAGACCAGAACTGGACACAGTACTCCAGGTGCGGTTTCACCAGTACCTTGTACAGTTACAACATTACCTCCCTACTCCTGAATTCAATTCCTCTAGCGATGAAGGCCAACATTCCATTTGGCTTCTTAATAACCTGCTGCACCTGCAACCTAACTTTTTGCGATTCATGCACAAGCACTCCCAAGTCCTTCAGCATGCTGTAGTTTTTCACCCTTTAAATAATATTCAGCTCTTTTATTTTTCTTGCCAAAGTGGATAACCTCACACTTACTAACATTGTACTCCATCTGCCAGACCTTTGCCCACTCATCCAGTTTAACTATATCCCTCTGCAGACTCTCCACATCCTCATTACAATTTGCTCTTCCACTCAATTTGATGTCATCCGCAAACTTGGCTACACCACATTTTGTCCCCTCCTCCAAGTCATCATTGTAAATGATGAACAGTTGTGGGCCTCACACCGACCCCTGCGGCACCCCACTTGCCACTCTCTGCCAACCTGAAAAACTCCCATTTATCCCGACTCTCTGCCTCCTGCCAGACAACCAATTTTCAATCCAGGCCAATATACTTCCCCGGACTCCACTTTGCTGTAACTTACTGAGAAGTCTCTTGAACGGCACCTTATCAAACGCTTTCTGGAAATCCAAATATACAACATCAACCTGTTCCCCTCTATCCACCGCACCCATTATATCCTCAAAGAATCCTAACAAGTTTGTCAAACAAGATCTTCCCTTTCTAAAACCATGCTGCGTCTGCCTGATTGAACCCTTACGTTCCAAAAGTTTCATTATTTCATCTTTAATGACAGCTTCAAGCATTTTTCCAACTACAGACGTCAAGCTAATTGGCCGATAATTTCCAGTCTTCTGCCTACATCCCTTCTTAAAAAGTGGCGTGACATTTGCTGTCTTCCAGTCTGCTGGGACCTGCCCAGAATCCAAGGAATTTTGGTATATGACCACCAATGCATCAACTATAACTTCTGCCATTTCCTTCAGAACCCTTGGATGCATATCATGTGGCCTACAGTGTACTTCCAGCACAGGTTAATTGTGCACACAGTAATCTAGATCCCACAGTGGGTTTCTCATCCAAAACCAAGCCCAACTATTCAAATTTCAATTTTCAAGAAGGTTTTCAAAATTCAAAATTCAAAATTCAAATTTCAGTATTTCCTTACACTGTACTGAAGTATCATATAAGATTAGCCTTAAGCCATAAAATCCGATTTGAACCCTTAACTGTCTCAAACATGCAAATTAGAAGAAATAAATGTTGAGGATCATAGTGGAGTGTATATTGGGTTGCCTCTTTGTGAACCGAGTACAAGACAGTTAAACCTACTTTTTAACTTGCAGTCACTGACTGAAAGAATCACGGAGATTTAGGAGACCATTCAGTCCATCATGGAATAATAGTCCGTTGATATCTTCAGGCTGCCTGGAACTTCCTTCTTCACTATCAGCCACACTGCCAATAATTCACTACTGACTTTAGGGAAGGACTGCGCTCATCCTGGAAATGATCCGTGCAAGTTAACTTTTATCTTTGTTTATTAACATTCATAGTTCAGATAACTTTACCATAAACAGACCTTCTTCTGACAGCCTCGAGAATTGGTTTCAACTCTTGTTGGTCCAGTGTAGAATGAGAAGTCTTTAAAAAATCATAAATGTGGTCAAAATATTAAAAGCAAAGTCAGAATGGTTCAAACCCAGAATAATCCACTATTACAGGACCCATGTGGTTCTTCCACAATCACCTCACTGTTTTTTTTTTGAAAATTTTATTTTCAATTTTTCCAAAACATAGTTATCACATCTGGAAAAAAAAATCCTTTTTAACATATTTTACACTTTCTTTTAGTATAATTCACTTCTCAGATATAAAGACTATGCCTTCTTACTTGTAATTTCCTTCCCTCCCCCCAAAACTTTGAAAATTAATCCACGACTAAAACAAGTGACAAACAGAAAAATGGTAAACAGAAACATCAGCATACCACCCGTCTTTCTAATCTACCTCCACTCATTACCCCACTGTATTTTTGAGGAGCTATCAAATAAGACCAGGTAACTTGTATCCCAGCCACTGGTTTCCTCTAAGAGCCCCCTCAAAAGAGATTATTACCTGGTTCTCACTATATTTCATGTCACTGGCAATTTGCTTTTGCAAATTGAGTTCTGTAATATTGAAGGATTACATTATGACACAGTCTGCGATTTTTGACCATGTCTACGACTTTCAAAGTAAGCTGTACTTCTGTCATTTTTTAACATGCTCTGTACTATGTGGCAACTATATCAGCAGTCAACATTTTCCAGCTTATGCCTGCCACTGCAGTTGTGTTTAAAACTGTGCCCATGCTTCCAGTGAACTTATTCTCCCTTTGTCAATTTTTCCATGATTGCGAGCACATTAACAATGACTGCTCCATGATCAGGCTCCAAACTTTCCATGAGGAAACCCTAGATCAGGAGATTACACTTCCAAAAATATTTCATTGGGCTGCAGAGCAATTTGCAACATCCTTAAGGTGCTCTGCAGATGTGATTTTAAAAAAACCTTCTTGAAGCTCTCCTTACGATTGTCTGATATCAAAGCAATAAACAGCCCAATTTTCTCCAGCTCCTCCTCATGGGTTAGACCTCAAGGGCTGAACGTTTGCAGACGTGCCGTGCAAAGAATCAGGGGGGTGGGGGAGGGCACAATTTGTTTTCATCTCAGACTGAAGTGACCTATCTTTTAATCTCAGATCACTTGTGCATTTGAAAATGTACTTAGCTGAAATGAATCATGCAGCTAGATCTTTTTTGATTTTCTCCAGAAATTTGACCGGACATTTCCCTTCATGAGTCTCATCTGCATGTCTATTGGAATTTCGGTCCCTTTTGGATCATTGAGGAAGAAATCAGTGCAAGCGGTTCCCTTCAGCCTTCACTACAAAGTACCAGGTTAGGATCTCACTCGTCTTTTAGGGCAGGGCTCCCGCAGCCCTGATCTGCCCGACATTTCCATCCATCTCCCCTCTTGCATCCTACCTCATCTCCACTCCCTTCACACAACCTGTTGACTCAAAATCGCCCCCATCCCGCAAGAGACTGGAGGGTTACATTAGAATATCCTTTCCCCTGCCCACCCTCCCACCTAATCATGAACATGACCCCAGTTTCCAATTGGACACGCGAGCTGGAGCCCTCAGGCGTGATTGATGTCTTCAGCCTTTAGCAGAGGTTGATAGGTTCATGATTAGTAAAGGCATCAAGGTTGTGGGGAGAAGGCAGGAGAATCAAATTTAAAGTTTAAAAAAATTGTAATAATTTGAATGGAGGAGCCAGACTCGATGGGCTGAAAGGCTTAATTCTGTTCCCAAGTCTTATGGATTCAACCATAATCTTTGCCTGTAAATGCTGCTATCATGCAATGCATTGGAGCTGCCAAAATATTTCACCTACCCCCATTCCAAAATACCAATCTGTTCGATTCAAACCATAATGTTTATTGTCATACACATTGAACAATGTACATATGCTCTGAAATTCTTAATTGCTGCAAATGAATAGGTACTTTTTACAATAGTATCCTTAATTGAATTAAAAAGAGACAACAATTACAAAAAATAAATTGATGATAAACTTTCAGTGATCTTAGTGCAAAGAGAGACTTAGCAATAGTGCTAAACTTATTTGCCTGCATTAGGCTGATATCCTTCCACACTTTTCCCATGTGGCATTTGTGTGTTCTTCCACAACCATTTTATCTTATATTCTTTTAACTCTGAGAAAAGATAAATCCATCTCACTTGATCTTCCCTCCTTGGAATATTAACTTTGTCACTATTCACTGTATCAGCTAAAAGGAGGTCTATCTCTCCTTACACGCATTCAGAATGTCACAGGGTACTCCAGAAATGGCCCTGTCAATGCCCTGTATAATCACAGTAAAGCTTTTAAAAAATATTTTATTTAAAAATTTAAAACCATGATACATACAGTAAGGCTTTCATATTTCAACTTCCTTGCCATAAAACCCAACATATCATTTGCCTCCTGCTAACCACAGGCTCACTCTGTTTGCACTGACCATGAGACTTTCGTTCACACTGCTCCCATTTATTTTCCCCACACCCTCATCAGCACTTCCCCTACCCCAATTCTGCCCTCCTGGACCAGCACACTAACTTTGTGTTTTATATGCAAAGCCACTAATTGCTGTAAAGTCCAATAATACGTTGCAGTCGATTAAAAAAATTAGTTTTTCAAATCTTCCATCAAAAGTGCAAAGGATTGCATGGTTCAGCAATACCATCTGCGGCATCAGCTGAAATGTACTCTCCTTCTAATCCAATACCACCCTGTACACGAGAATAGATTAGGCTGAAAATAACGCCACCACCTCACAATTACAATCACTTTACCCTCAAATGGCACTTACCATTGCGTCTATTGAACCATTTTGAAAGATGTTCCTTATGGAAGTTCTCTAAATAAATCCAGATTAATTACACCAAAGGTCAACATTGAACTCTTGACCTTTATGATCGTGAATAGATATAACTACAGAATGAGCTTGTACCTCATTGCTGAACTCCTCAACTATATTATAATAGAAATTACAGCACAGGTATTTCGATCATGGTAGTTTGACAGCTTAGCTATCGTATATATTTTCTCTTAAATACCATATATCTTATACACTATCTTGTATATATTCTTTCATCTAACTACTAACCTCATTCTGAATTTTACCTCAGTAACTGTGGTAAATTATTACACCATTGATTTTGCAAAATAGTTCTTATTTTGAACCTGCAGAATAATTTGAAGTCAATGTTACTGATAAGAGGAAACGACCTTTCATCATTGTTTAACATAAGGCAGAATTCCTTTCTGGTCAAGTATGTGCAGCTAAATTCTGATTCTCTCTTGAGACACTGCACAGTGTTGAAGGCTTGTGCTAAAATGATTTCTCTGAATATATTCTCCTGTTCCTACTTTTGTAGTTAACTAAAAATACATTTATGAATGGTGCAATGGCATCATGGCAAGGCCCCTGCTGCATTCACCACTTACAAAGGCCTTGGAGAATACTGTGAGCAACAGTACTCACTGGAACAGAGAATGTCAAATAAAAAAGTTTCTCCTCATTCCTCTCCTTAGTGGCTTAGTTATCTAGTTTCCATTTCTCTCATCCTAGATTTTCCATTCTGAGGAAATAGTTTATTAACATGTTGAATAATTCCAAGAGATCACTTAACATTCTTCTAAACTCCAGCAAGCATCCAAAATCAAAAATTGGAAACACTGGAGCCTTGAGTTATAAAAAGAGGAAATGCTGGAAGTTCTCAGCAGGTCAGTGGCATCTGTGAAGAGATAAACCGTGCCAAAATTTCAATTGATGAGCCTTCAAGTGAGCATAGACCACTCCACATCCAGGCTGCTGGCGACTGTCTTCTGGGAACCAGAAATCACATCTAGGACTCATTAAGTTATGACAGTGAACAGACCTTTCAAAAGAGCTCAGCCACTGACAGCTTCCAGACTCTTCATGGATTTGAAACCAGAGGTGAAGGCAGTGTTATTAGCTTGGGTTCACCGTGGAACAATACGCAATGTGGTTACAGGAGTGCCAGAGATGTCAACGTCAGAGGAGTCAATGAGATCCATAGCCACTCTATATCTCTGATGTGACTCTCTTTTTTTTCTTTCTTGTTTTACTAATGCCATCAGATTACTTGGTGACCCTTTGTTTGGAACTGTACACACTGTAATTTAGAAGAATGAGACGGGATCTTATAAAAACATTTAAAATTATGAAAGGCATAGATAAAGTAGAGGTAGATAAGTTGTTTTCATTGGTGGGGGAAACTAGAACTAGGGGACATAGTCTCAGGATTTTGGAGAGTAGATTTAGGACAGAGATGAGGAGGAACTGCTTTTCCCAGAGGGTGGTTAGACTGTTGAACTCACTGCCCACTGAAGCAGTGAAGGTGACCTCAGTAAATATATTTAAGGCAAAGTTGGATAGAATTTTACATTATAGGGGAATTAAGGGATATGGGGGAAAGGCAGGTAGGTGGAGAGGAGTCTATCATCAGATCAGCCATGATCTCATTGAATAGCAGAGCAGGTTTGACGGGCCGGTTGGCCAAACTCCTGCTCATATTTCTTCTGTTCTTTGCAGGACAAACAAAGCAAACATTTTTGATAATTTTGTGTACACGACAATAAGGTTCCGCATGTAAGGTTAGTCAGGAAGGTTCAGTCACTTGGGATTAATAGAGAAATAGTGAAATGGGTTCAGAGGTGGCTGGAAGATAGACAGCAGAGAGTCATGGTGGACAACTGTCTGTCAGGATGGAAGCCTGTGACGAGCGGTATGCCTCAATGATCGGTACTGGGTGTCCTATTGTTTATCATTTATATTAATGATTTGTACTGGGTAAGCAAATATGCAGACAATATGAAAATAGAGGGAATGGTGGATAGTGAGGAAGGTTTTCTTGGATTACAGAAGGATTTGGTTTGTTTGGAAAAGTGGGCTGAAAGATGGCAGTGTGAGGTATTCCATTTTGGAAAAAAATAACCAGAATAGGACATATGCAGTTAAGGAGAGGGCATTGCGGAATGCAGAGGAACAGAGGGATCTTGGGGTTATGATACAGAGTTCTTTTAAGGTGGATTCCCATGTAGACAGTGTGGTTAAGAAGACATATGTTATGCTGGCCTTCATAAATCATATTGTAGAGTATAGGAGCTGGGAAATGATGCTGCAACTGTTTAAGGCATTGGTGAGGCCAGGTTTGGAGTATTGTGTTCAGTTCTGGTCTCCAAATTATAGGAAGGATATAGATAAGGTGGAGAGGGTTCAGAGAAGATTTACAAGGATGTTGCCTGGCTTACAACATCTAGAGTACCAAGAAAGATTAAGGAGGCTGGGACTTTATTCATTGGAATATAGACAGTTGAGAGGGAATTTGATAGAGGTATTTAAAATTATGAAGGGAATAGATAGACTAGATGTGAGTAGATTCTTTCCCCTGAGTGCAGGTAAGGGGACAAAACTTAAGAAAAAATGTTAGAGGATGTTTCTTCACTCAGAGAGTGGTGGTAGAATGGAATGATCTTCCAGAGGAGATAGTTGTGGCAGGGTCCTTTCTGACATTTAAGAGAAGGTTGGATGTGTGCATGGATATGAGGGGGTTGGAGGGTTATGGGCAGAGAGTGGGAGGAGGGAGCTAGAGGACTTGTAGGGGCGACATGGCCTGTTTCCGTGCTGTAAACTGTTATATGGTTATATGGTTATAAATGCAATCTTAGTCTTGTTCTTGAAACCATGATGCTGAGGCAAGTCTTTTTAGGTATGGAGACCAAAACAACTGTTCAATGCACTTGGGGATGCATCACAGATGTGAAAGTCACTATATAAATGCAGAGACTTTCTTTTCTTAGTTTTCACTATAATGAGTTGTCAGCTAAATTATTATACTAAAAGATAACATGAGATTTAAACTCACAACATACTGCCTGAGCAGCTAGAGTTCTTCACTGTCTCTGAGAGTGGAATAGTATTACCATTTTTAATTATTAATACTAATGATATTTCTCTTTCTATTTTCTGTTTATGTATTCAAAAGGTCAATTGGAGCATTGTGCTAACATTACATCCAAAAAGTGACATTTCCAACCACGTAACTTTGCCTCTGTTCTCAAAATTTGAGCCATGTCCCACAGCTCAAGACTCCAGAGTAGAACCTGAAGCTTGAATCATCTGACTAAAGTGCCTCTGACTGAGCCCAGGTTGATGTTGTTTGATATGCTGTTCTTTGGATCCCTGGCACACTGTCTGTGATCCTGACATGGAGAGCTAACCAAGATGATGTGCCACATCCAAGACAGCCCTGACAAGTAGAAATGACTTTGAATCACATCAAAACTTAAGTTTCCATTATAACTTTTGATAGTCACTAAAACTGCTTTAAGTACTCTCCCACAAAGCAAGAGAACACCCAATAATTGGGCAAGTATGAAGGATGAAAGGATTGTATGTCCACTAGTCCTACAAAATGCTGGGCTCTTACAAATCATCTTACTTTGTCAGCTGAGGCAGAGGATAAAAGAGTGGTGGGATGAAATGCTCGAACTGAACATAAGGTAAATTAGGCCACAGCTTGAGTACTGTGCACAGTTCTAGTCATTGCTTTATAGGAAAGATGTGATTGTACTGGAGCAGGTGCAGAACAGATTTAAAGATATCAATGGGACTGAAATATTGCTGCAATGAGGAAAGATGAGGGAGACATAAGGAATGCAGTGGGTGGAATCCAGAGAGAGAAATGGGTAGTCAAGTCGAGTCTTGAAATGTTGATCTTCCATTTCTCTCCCTGGATACTATGTGACCTGCTGAGACCCTCATTAATTTCTCAGGAAATTTGTTGGATTGGTTTCCTTGGAACAGAAGCAATTGCAGGGAATATTAACGGTCGGGTCCGCAGTCAGAAACAGTGTGAGGGCAAATCAACGGACAGGAAGTTGACGTTACTTCTGGCCTGCACAAGCTGTGAGTCCACTGGGACCAGCATGGACCTTTTTAAGCATGCATTTGAATCAGTAAATCAGTTGGTTTGAAACTCTAGTCAACTCAGTGTGTTTCTTCCACTCATGGTGGCCAATAGCCACAGTGCATAATATTAAGAGGAGCTTTTATGGAAGGCCCATAAACCCAGCAGCAATAGACATTCACCAAGACAAATGGTTACTTAAACAAAAGTCGCTTTTATTACTTTAAACATGAATTTTAACTTATCACAATTGACTTAACTAGCCTAACTTAAACCCCTTCTAATTCTAAGTGCATGTTTATGGTATGTGTGTGTAAGTTCAGAAAAGTTTTTTGGTTCATAGTCCAATCTCACTTCTTGTTCCTCCAAGTTCACTGGTTGCAGGCAATTCTTATACTATGCCAAAAATTTAACATTTATAAAGTTCATCAGGCTTTGGTGCTTGAAAGGTAAATGGTTACCACTCAGGAAGGTTCTTGTAGGTTTTCAGAGAGAGATGTGTTGTTCCAGGACATCCACAACTGATTTACTTCCATCAGTCAGTTGTCTTGCTGATGGAATTTGCCCTTTCAGGGTTCTCCAGATAATAACCTCTTTCTTTCAGATCACCACAGAATTCCTTTGTGTTTCCCTTATTCCAAGTGAAACATTAGACACCCAGTCCTCTCTTCTGGCATGAACTACAAGGGCTTTGACCAGGCTGAACAAAGCACTTACAACCCATCTTCCAAATGGGGTTTTCTGCAAGCTTACCAGCTTGTCCTATTCCGGTCACTGCTGCGGTTGCTGACTGGAACACTGTAGAAGTGATCTCTGTATCTCTCTCTCTCTCTCTCTCTCTTTTTTTGTAAACAACAATGCATTAGTGAAGTCTCTTGGGCACTCTCCAAAGCTCTTGCAAAAGCTGTGGGGCTGATATGTCTAGCATTAGCAGAGCTCCAGTATTTCAAATAATGTCTGTTTTAAAGTGTTTGTATGTGACCTACTCTAACAAACTTTTCCCAATTTATCTCCCCAAAACATATCTATATACTCTGCCACACTCCTCATAATATTATGGGGGGGGGGGGGGGAGGGGTTCTGGAGCATTGAGTAATACCATAAAATGTCTTAGTTTTAATATGAACAGTTTAAATAGATCAGTGAAGAGGAAATGAGTCTGGCATGCATTAAAAAATGGGGGTAGACCTGGTTTTACTTTTTCTCAGGGGGAGAGGAGGGGAGCTATGGTTAATTATATATAGTTAGACATGTAATAGCTATTAATGGGTGTATATTACTATTTTGTTCACAAACCTACTTTGTCTTTTGCACTGTTTGACTTGAAAATAAAATATAAAAAAACTAAAAATAGGAAGATATTATTGCCCTTTGCAAAAGGATCAAAACAGGGAGCATTGGTTTAGAGTAAGTGGTTAAAAAAATACCAAACATGTAAGTAACCTGGCAGAGGTGGAAACTTCCACTACATTTAAACAATATCTGAAACTTGTTTAGATTAAAATGAAATCATGCATCTACAAGTGGACATTCATTCAATTGTCAAGTATTTCAGTATCATATACTCGGTAATGAACCTGGTCAGGTTGCAGATCTCTCGGTAGGGGAGCTTTGGCATAGCTATGAACAAGGATAAAAGCAGACATAATGGAGAGGGCTAAATACGGTGGGATGAGGCAGGAACTTGGGAGATTAAATTGGTAGCAGATGCTCACGGGAGAAAGTACATAAGTAATGTGGAGGATGTTTAGGGACCACTAGTGAAGGGTTCTGGATAGGCTTGTCCAACTGAAACAAGAAAAATATGGTAGGAAGAGGGAACCATGATTGATAAAACAGGTAAAGCAGCTAGTCAAGAGGAAGAAGGGAACATATATTTGATTTAGGAAGCAGGAAATATATAATAGCCATTAAGGACTTAGTAGAGCATGAGATGGCCTTGGAAAGTAGGACTAAGGAGAACCCCAAGGTGTACTATGCATATGTGAGGAACAGAAGGATAATGAGAAGGATAAAGGAGGCAACATGTGCCTGGAAGTGGAGGATGGAGAGGTCCTAAATGAATACTTTGCTTTGGTATTCATTGGAGAAAAGGAACTTGATCAGAGTGAGGTCAGAATAGAATAGGCTTGTTGTGATTAGGAAGAGGATATGTTGAATCTTCTAAAAACATTAAGATTGATGAGTCCCAGGGCCATATACCCCAAGTTTCTGTGGGAAAGGAGGGAAGAGATAGCTGGGACATTGGCTATGATTTTTGAGTCCTCCTTGGCCACAGGGGAGGTGCCAGAGGATTGAAGAAGAGTAAATATGGTCCCCTTGTTTGAAAAAGTGAATCAGGAGAATCCTACAAATGATAGATGGGTAAGCCTTACATCAATGATGTGCAAACTATTGTAGAGGATTCTTAAGGATAGAATTTATTAGCATTTGGAGAAGTGCAGTTTTCTCTAGGATAGTCGGCATGGTATTGTGAAGGGAAGATCATGCCTCACAAGCCTAATTGAGATTTTTGAGGAGGTAACCAAAAATATTGATGAAGGTAGGGCAGTTTATGATGTATGTATAGATTTTAGTAAGGAATTTGACAAGGTCCCTCAGAGGAGACTTTTTCAGAAAGACAGGAGGCATGGGATCCATGGAACTTTGCCTGTGTGGATTAAAAATAGGTTTGCATGTAGAAAGCAGAGAGTAGTCATGGACAGCCCCAGGACTTAGATCTTAAACCTTATTTGGGGTGTACATAATTTTAAACCTAGTCATAAAGGATTGCTTTCTGCCTTTATGAATTTTCTTTTAAGAGCTAGGGATAGTTCTCTAGGTGGTATTAAGAAAATAATGGAACAAGACTTTCAATATCCTGAACCTACATGGGATTCTACTTTGAAATGTGTTCACTCATCTTCACTTTGTGCTAGGTATTCATTAATTCAGTTTAAAGTAGTCCATCGGTCACACTTTTCCAAGGTTCAGTTAGTTAAATTTTATCCTAGCATCTCTCAATGTGAAAAACGCATAAGTGAGGAAGGGACTTTGCATCATATGTTTTTGCTATGCCCTTCTCTCTTCAATTTGTGGCAAAGGGCATTTTTCACCTTATCATTAGTTCTTAATATTAACTTGACTCCCAGCCCTTTCATTGCTAGTTTTGGAGTGAGTAGCCAATGGATTTAATACTGTCTTTTTCACCATCCCATGTAATGGATTTTGTTTCCCTCATTGCTAGAAGGGCCATTGTGCTGAGATGAAAAGATGCTGTCCCTCCCACTCATACTCAATGGTTGTCAGATGTGATGTCATGTCTTTCTCCAGAAAAACAAAAGGTGTTCTTAACTTTTTTTCTCCTTGGGATCCTTTTCTCAATTACTTGCAAAACCTGTAGATTAATTATTTTTGATCTTTTCTTTCATGTCCCCATAGTTATTATTAGTAGAGGACTCCTTTACTTGCAGAGCAGCTCTCATTTGATTCTTAGGTTAGGAATATATGTCTTTATTTTCTCTTTCCCTCTTTTCCATTTTTTCTATAAAGTGAAGAGAGGAAAGTTTAGGGGAGACATCAGTGGTAAGCTTGTTACACCTTGCCAGGGGTGGTGATGGAGTATGGAACATTAAGGGCATTTGAGAGACTCTTAGACAGGCACATGGATGAAAGAAAAATAGAGGGTTACAAGGTAGGAAGATTTTAGAATTTTTTTTGGTAGGAATATATAGGCTAGTACAACATTGAGAGTTGAAGGCCCTGCACTCTGATGTAATATTCTATGGTCTGTGTTCTATATCAATCATATTTTTACCAGCAACTTGATAATTGGAATAGTTCGTACCTGACACCCTGATATTTGGGAGGCTACTTTAGCTGAAAAATAAATATTTCCTAATCTTTTCTTTGCAGTTTGAAATGTGGCTATCAGTGAAAAGCAAACTGCCAAACTATCCCAGTTTTTTCTATTTTGTGCACCATTGTTGTTCAGGTGAGTTATGATTGAATGGTATTTTGGAAAAGGCCAAAACAAATCATTTTCTTGTGAATTGGTTGGTTCAAGAATATTCATACTCTTGAATTTATAACTACCTTTTATACTGCAAAGAAAATATTTGCAAATATCCACTTTTCAGCTAAAGTAGATTCCCAACTATCAAAGTGTGCCAGTCCTTACCTTTTGCTCTCAGCCCTGAGTATGAATTATTCCAGTGATCAGGTACAGCTAAAAATGTGATTAATATGATGTGGACAACTAATATCATGAATGAAGGGAGACTTTTATGATTTGATTTTAATCAAAATACGTTTTGTCACATGTTGCCTAAATCATGAAAGAAGAATGTAAGGTAAGATTTTTATCTATCTTAATTTTAAAAATTCAGACATATTAACCAGTAAGTTATTTGCTGAGACCATGAGCACATTATTAGAAAGCTTTCAGTTCAAAATTAGTAAACTTCAAATAAGATTAAAAAATATTTTTCCCTACAGAATACTGAGCAAGTGAAAGATAGGCCCTGAAAAGGAATCAACTACTTTTTAAATTAACTCTTTAATAAGTGTCTACAAACAGGATTGATGGGTTTATGGATCAACAAGAATACTGTTTTCCCTGGAGCTTTGGAGGCTGAGGGGTGACATAACAGAGATGCATAAGGTCATGCTGGGTATGAAAGGTCTTTTTCCCAGGGTAGAGGAATCTAACTCAAGGGGCATAAGTTTAAAGTGAGAGAGGCATGATTTAAAAGGCATCTGTTACACACTGAGTGAATGTTAATATGGAATGAGCTGATGGTGAAAGCTGAAGATGGGGTGCAGTTGTGATGCTCAAAAGATATTTAAATAAGTGCTTGGAGAGGAACATGGGCTAAATGCAGGCAAATAGGATTAACTTGGACGGTTAACCTGGTTGTCATGGACAAGTTGGGCCGAAGGAACAGTTTCCCTGCTGTGTAGCTCCATGACTCAATAACTCTATAACCTCATAGTTGAACTAGTCTGCCGAACACAACAGCTTACCAAATCTTCTTCTTTGGCTTGGCTTCGCGGACGAAGATTTATGGAGGGGTAATGTCCACGTCAACTGCAGGCTCGTTTGTGGCTGACAAGTCCGATGCGGGACAGGCAGACACGGTTGCAGCGGTTGCAGGGGAAAATTGGTTGGTTGGGGTTGGGTTTTTCCTCCTTTGTCTTTTGTCAGTGAGGTGGGCTCTGCGGTCTTCTTCAAAGGAGGTTGCTGCCCGCCGAACTGTGAGGTGCCAAGATGCACGGTTTAAGGCGATATCAGCCCACTGGCGGTGGTCAAAGTGGCAGGCACCAAGAGATTTCTTTAGGCAGTCCTTGTACCTCTTCTTTGGTGCACCTCTGTCACGGTGGCCAGTGGAGAGCTTGCCATATAACACGATCTTGGGAAGGCAATGGTCCTCCATTCTGAAGACGTGACCTACCCAGCGCAGTTGGATCTTCAGCAGCGTGGATTCGATGCTGTCGGCCTCTGCCTTCTCGAGTACTTCGATGTTAGGGATGAAGTCGCTCCAATGAATGTTGAGGATGGAGCGGAGACAACGCTGGTGGAAGCGTTCTAGGAGCCGTAGGTGTTACCGGTAGAGGACCCATGATTCGGAGCCGAACAGGAGTGTGGGTATGACAACCGTTCTGTATACGCTAATCTTTGTGAGGTTCTTCAGTTGGTTGTTTTTCCAGACTCTTTTGTGTAGTCTTCCAAAGGTGCTATTTGCCTTGGCGAGTCTGTTGTCTATCTCGTTGTCGATCCTTGCATCCGATGAAATGGTGCAGCCGAGATAGGTAAACTGGTTGACCGTTTTGAGTTTTGTGTGCCCGATGGAGATGTTGGGGGGCTGGTAGTCATGGTGGGGAGCTGGCTGATGGAGGACCTCAGTTTTCTTCATTTTGGCAGTTTCCGCAAAGCAGGACGTCAAGCGCTGAAGAGCTGGCTCTGAATGGGCAACTAAAGTGGCATCGTCTGCAAAGAGTAGTTCACGGACAAGTGCAATGACAATGGGTGTCTCCTGTTTGAGCTCTGCGCAGAACAGTGGCTTATCATTACACCTTTTTTCAGCTTACCAAATATCACAAGAAGAAATGCGCATCAGTCAGGTCTGTATGTTTACCACAGGGAGTGGATCAGATAGGATAGTGCTGAGCTCAATTTAAGACAATGGGTCTGTGAGATATTCTCTAGATGTTGAACAGCTATCCATTAGGTATAGTTCTTCAGGGCCTCATTTTGAGATATGACATCTAAGTGCAGGTGAACTTTGAACAAGACATCGAGGCCAGAATTTCTTTTTAGACACACAGCGCAGTTATAGACTTTTCCGGCCCATGAACCCTTGCCGTCGATTACATCAATTGATCCAATTGGCCTACACTCCCCGTACCTTTTGAAAGATGGGAGGGAACTGGAGCACCCAGAGGAAACCCACACAGATGCAGAGAGAACATACAAATTCTTTACAGACAACACCAAAATTAACCCCAGTCGCTGGCACCATAACAGCGTTGTGCTAACTGCTGTGCTAGTCATGTCACCCATAGTCAATGTTAGATTTTAGTTGAGCAATCCATTCTATCTCATTTCCTTTTAGTGTGTGAATCATCTTCCTTCCACTACCTATTCAATTCCCTTTAGAAAGAAATTGCTCTATTACTACCAGTCCCATAGGCTGTGTGTTCCAGATCACAACTACTTCATCTTTTACCATTCACCTTGAATCTGATCCCCATGGTCCTTGAACATTATGTCAATGAAGCAACTTCCTTCTGTCCACCCTTTCTAAATCCATCATTATTTTGTTTGCCTTTCTCAGATTTCCTTTCATACTTATTTGTTCCAGTGAGAACTATCCCAGAATCTCCAGCCTAATGTAACGGCTCATTCCTGGAACCATTCAAGAAAATATTTTCTGCCCCCACTCACAGACATTCACATTCTTTTTTTTAACCAGGGCTGGAAGCAATTCATGCAGGACCTCAGCCAAAACCATAGTCTAGGGAGTTGTGGAATGAGGTGGAGTCTCTACAGAGGGTGGCTAGAGATACCCTCCACTGTTATCCATGAGGGACATCCAAGCCAGAGTAAAGATAGTCTATAAAATCTTACAATTTTCAAATTATGTTGCTTTTGATTCTGACACTGGTAAGCTTAAAATGACCATGGCATTGACTTCCACAGGCAAAACAGTCCCAGAAATATGAGGCTGGATTTGTGGTCAAAGGAGGTCACAGATCACAGTGAAGATTGAAGAGTGTTCATCATATTACATCGTTCAGGGAAAATGGGGAGAGTAAATGTTGCAGTTCAGTGAGTAAATAAGAACTGTAATTTTTCAGTTGTGAGAATAAGCATGGTGAAGATTAATTTTTGATGTTGCACTACTGTTGGTAAAAATGTTGTGGGGTGGGGTTTATTTAACAGGTGTAAGGAGTCAAATTTCCTGGCCTTAGATTACATTGATCATCTGAACTATCACATGAACTCAATGATTCAGAGTTCCTCATCAAGCTAATGTGTGGGGTCGTTTTGGCCATCTTCTTGCATTTCATTTTTATTCAGCGGCAAGTAATTTTACTAACTTATTTGAAGGCTGCATCACCATTTTTGGAAAGGGAGTTGATCGTGATAAGCTTTTAAAATTGACTCCGACTCGTTAAGATCGCAGATGAAAAAGAATTCTCAATCAGCAGATGGTTGAAAAGTTTCAAATAGTTCATTTAGAAGAACGTCATGCTCTACAAATTTGCTCTACAAATTATTGGCCACAATTACACCAAAAACCATCCAGAAAACATTTATTTTTCCTTACAATTATTGATTAATTTCCAGCAAGGAAATTTTATATATATATATATATAAAATGAAACGTCCAAAAATGTCACATTTTGCACTCAAGGTATAATGTGACTTGATCTTACACGGAGCATAATCAAATCAAAGAATCTTCAAAACAAAATCAATACCCTATTGAAGTTGCACTCCTGCAATTGTTTTTCTTCCCAACCTTTGATTCCATCAGTTAAAAGTGGTGGTGAGTAATGCACTGAAAGAAAACAATCTCTATGATGCAATTAAAGAGTTGGAATAAAACAGATCTGAGGAACTATCCATAGTGTGACTATTTTCCCCCAAATGATTGGCCAGTACTCAAAAGAAATGGAGGCATCTACTTGGAGTTCACTTGGTATCCTGCTACAATTTACTGGAGAAATTACAGTGGTTCAAGTTATCCAGCGACTTTTCCGCTGAAGCTTTAGTAACCAAGTAGGACATCACTCACAGACCTTAAAAAGACAACATGATGACCAGTGACAACCATTGCAGTCGAGTGCACTGTATGGCTGACACAGCCTTTGGACACAGGGCTCTTTACAGAAGGGCGTGTTATGTGGTGCAGATATCAGAACAATAGCAATGTTTTGTTTAGGAAACAGCTGCAGGAAAAAGGGGGAGTGTATTCTGAGAAGCAACTAGAAGCTAGTTTTCCAGACTGTGGTTTTATTCAGTTAAGTCACTTCAACATGTAACAGCAGTTCCAATAGCAGGGTACAGTGCAACTCCTTCACCTCAGGTAAGGTTATCTTTGAGCAGTGTTTGCTAATTTGAGTAACCATTCTGAACTCACTTTGTTATTTACAACATGTCTTCATAACTTCATAAGATTTCTTCACGGTCTTCCAGCAGAGAGTTAAAGATCACTAAGGAACAGTATCGGCTATAATATATCAGGTTTTACATTTTGCACTGCGTGTTGTGAAAGTTCATTTCACCAGATTCCTTTAGCAGTTCCATTAAGAGTGAGCGCTGTGACAATCGCCATCTTTTGGATTTTGTAATTCATGCATTTTATTTGCGTTAATTTCATTTTGGGAATTTGGCAAAAGAAAAAAGTCATAAACTCGACATGGGGTGGGATGCAAATGAGCATCTCTGCTTCCTTGTGAAACAATGTGGAAGAAATGATCTCTCAAAGAAATTGCCACTGTAGTTTTATTGCACGAAGTCGATGATTTTTTTTACAAGTGCTGATTTACTTGCATTTAATGGGATTGTTATGAATGTATTTCATCGTTAAAATGAACCATAAAGTTGTTAGAGCCTCCCATAATTTCATTTGGATTTAAAGTTGTGGCATGAATTGGCCTCTATTTCAAGCAAAGAATTCCACAAGTCATCTGCTCTGCTGAATTGTTATTTGTTACTGATATTTCACCACCCCCTATAAAATCCACACATCACAAAGTTACTCTAAAAGAAGCTCTTCCCACTTACACTAGGGAAAGATTGAATGACAGTGTGAATCCCCACCCATTTGTTGACTAATTCTTTATGCTGTGATTCCAGAGAGCTTGTTTTATCATTAAGGTATCTTACTCCCTGACCTAACTATTTTCTAGCTGGGGTCAAATATCACCTCCGCCTCACCATATACTCCCAGTAGTCCAACCATCGTAGTTGCTCAACAAAAAATTTGGATTGGATTAGGGGACATTGTGAACTTTAAATCAAATGCCTAAGATCTAATAACACAAAGCCTTGTTTATTTGAAGCTGAAGGGAATGAGATTATCTGAGACTTGATAGAAGAATAAGTAAAATTCCATGTGCACCAGCAACCAGGGAATAGAATATGTGTGGTCTGTTTAGTTGACCATAGCAAGGGGACTTTCTCATCCTGGTTTCTATGGAAGATGCGGAAATGTTAAGATCCATGGATCCATCAGATCCATGTGGATATGTTACTTTATATATCACAAGTTCCACTTCAGCCAAAGCCGTGTGATTACCTGAGGAAGACATAAAGAAAAACAACGGATCTCAGGGAAATCTCCTGTACACCCTCCCATCAAGTGATCAGCTACTACTCCAGAAAACGCCTCTGGTCCTGAAAGTTTCTTTTTATTATTAATTCTTCAAGATGGCAATCCATTTGTTGTTCATCTCTAATTGCTTCTGAGTCTTTGATGGTGTGCAGTCTTCTGGGGCCACTGAGGTCTTTTTGTGTCAATGGAAGCAATACAATTAGATGGCCAGCCAGACCATTTCATGGGGTACTTCAGAGTCAACTACATTGAATGAAGTCTTGGTGTAGACAGACAAGGATGGTAAATTTAGGAAACCAATTGGGGTTAGACAGCATGGTAGAGTCACAGACTCCATCAAAAAGACATTTTTTAACATTTCAAATTATAGTATTACATTTGTGGAGGGCTTCCTGTGCCAGAGGGGGATACTGCCCAACTCAGGGATGGTTTAAAATTCATAGCAGAAAATGATTAGCAACACCACATCTCAATGTGGCTGATTCTGAAGTTCATCACAAAACTTCTCTGAAGTTCCCCATGGTCTGGCCAAGCTATTCAATTGTATCATTACCATTGAGGCAAAAGGACAGTAAAGGTTCTAGATGATCACACAGATCAGTACAAGCATTGTTCTGCTCAACATCCAAACTCGTGCCACTGCTGATTTCCATGTTTCCACTCCATTGACGTACCATTCCCTTGTTAAAGGGCCAGGAAGCAGACACTTTGCTCCAGGGAGCTGCTAAATGAAGCACAGGCAACATCCTGGTGACTTTTGTTGCACTTTCTCTTGTATAAACACATCCTGACTATAGAATGGTGACCAGAACTGTATGTAGAACATTTGCTAGGTCTGAAGCAACATTTTATATAGCTATCACATAATCATAGCCTGAACACCTGTAAACCTTAATTGAAGGTCTTACTGAAGACTAGAACTAACCGCACTACCTCCATCAACGCAATTCAAAATTCAATTAAATGAAACAAGTTTAACTTCGATCAATCCTGCCTCTCCACATCCAGATTAATCCTATCCCCTCTGAATTTTCCCAATAGTTTTTCAGCCACTGATGGAAGATTCAACAGTCAGAAGTTAGCTTGCTTTGCCTCACTGCACTTTTTGAATAGAGGAACCACATTTGTTGACCATTGTCAACTCTTTTCTGACCAGTGAACATCAGAAACTCAGCAATTTGCTCACTGTCCTCCCACCGAAGCTTTATCCCTTCCTGAGGATTTAACCCCCCCACCACTGCCGAGTCAGCTGAGGCATCCAATACCACCTTTTTTCTTATTCCAATCAGAATGGCACAGTATTCTTATAACTTGTGTGAAATTAATTTGGTATTTGTAACAATTTAAAATTCAGTTTCAAAATCTTTGAAATTGCTGGAACGTTTCAAGGCATCTAATCTAGATCTGTCTGATCTTGCTCTGACAAATTGTGTAATGTTTTCTGGTGTCTCATTCCGTTTTCGGTGGTAGAAATCCAGCAGGTGGCAGCTGTTGCTATTTTGCTTTTGAAGAGTGCTGTAAAATGTCATGTAACAGTGTTTTGGCCCCAGCTTCTGCTGTTCAAGATATCAAGTTTATTGATCTGAGTGAAAGTGAAGAAGGATTCTATAATTCTCCCTTCTCTACCACTCCAGTTTTGGCCTATCTTAATCTAAATAATCCTCCCTTTTCTACCACTCCAGTTTGTGGCCTGTCTTAATCTAAATAATCCTCCCTTCTCTACCACTCCAGTTTGTGGCCTGTCTTAATCTAAATAATCCTCCCTTCTCTACCACTCCAGTTTGTGGCCTGTCTTAATCTAAATAATCCTCCTTTCTCTACCACTCCAGTTTGTGGCCTGTCTTAATCTAAATAATCCTAACTTCTCTACCACTCCAGTTTGTGGCCTGTCTTAATCTAAATAATCCTCCCTTCTCTGTCACTCCAGTTTGTGGCCTGTCTTAATCTAAATAATCCTCCCTTCTCTCTTTTTCTTTGGCTTGGCTTCGCGGACAAAGCAAATAGCACCTTTGGAAGACTACACAAAAGAGTCTGGAAAAACAACCAACTGAAAAACCTCACAAAGATTAGCGTATACAGAGCCGTTGTCATACCCACACTCCTGTTCGGCTCCGAATCATGGGTCCTCTACCAGCATCACCTACGGCTCCTAGAACGCTTCCACCAGCCTTGTCTCCGCTCCATCCTCAACATTCATTGGAGCGACTTCATCACCAACATCGAAGTACTCGAGATAGCAGAGGCCGACAGCATCGAATTCACGCTGCTGAAGATCCAACTGCGCTGGGTAGGTCATGTCTCCAGAATGGAGGACCATCGCCTTCCCAAGATCGTGTTATATGGCGAGCTCTCCATGGCCACCGTGACAGAGGTGCACCAAAGAAAAGGTACAAGGACTGCCTAAAGAAATCTCTTGGTGCCTGCCACATTGACCACCGCCAGTGGGCTGATATCGCCTCAAACCGTGCATCTTGGCGCCACACAGTTCGGCAGGCAGCAACCTCCTTTGAAGAAGACCGCAGAGCCCACCTCACTGACAAAAGACAAAGGAGGAAAAACCCAACACCCAACCCCAACCAACCAATTTTTCCTTGCAACTGCTGCAACCGTGTCTGCCTGTCCTGCATCGGACTTGTCAGCCACAAACGAGCCTGCAGCTGACGTGGACATTACCCCTCCCTTCTCTACCATTCCAGTTTATGGCATGTATTAATCTAAATAAAGCTATTAAGACACATTACAACCCTCAAACAAACTTTGTTTTAATATATAACCCATTGCAAAGCTTTCAGGTGCTGAGCTTTGCAAAACTGTGGTCCAAACATAACAGTATGTCTTTCTTTCTGGGATTGGCAACACGGCTGTCTTTGATTGCAATTTGTATTTCTCACTAGACTGCCAGAGTGAGATCAGAGGCAGGTTCATATGTCTGCACGGGTGGAATCTCAGACGCTGGGGGAGGGTTTTGTAGACAGAGTAGCTTGGAAAAGCATCTGTACATCTCTTGTAAAGGCATACAGTGAAATCCTGCCACTTCTATCTTCAGCTGAATCTATATTTGCATTTTTAAGAGGAGAATTAGAGAAAGCAGTTGAAAGAGATGTGAATATTGCAAAAGATTACAAATTGTCAGTCTTTGGGAGGCCATGCGATGATCTCTTGTGGCCATTTTCTATTTGTTCTGTTGTTCCTATTTAACCCACCAAAGGTAATCCTGTGTTTCCCAATAGTAACTCAAAAGTATCAATATGAGGATGTAATTTGCATGTAATCACCCTCTTGGTTCATTAACTTCCACTTTAATTGTTAATAAATTGCAACTTGCCAGTTTTGTGAATGCTGTGAATGAGAACCCAGCAATGTAAGTGAAGGCCACTGAACAGTAACAGACTGTCAAAGAAATGAATAGCAGGCCAATCGTTAATGAAAGGGAATAAATGGGATTAATATGAACTGAAAACAAATGAATCAAATAAAACTATTGCAGTAAGTCTAATATCCAGAGCAGAGGGTTTCGAACTATGGGTGAGAACTAAAATAAGAAAAGATTTGATTGGGGAGTTGGTTGTTGCTTGAGAGAGATTAAGCAGACTAACACAATACTCTTCAGTTTAAAAGAATGAGAGGTAATCTCGTTGAATCATTCTTAATATTCTTAAGATGTTTTACTGGGTAGATGTTACCTCTGAACAGGGAGTCTACAAGCAGCATTTACAGCCATTGGTTCAAGGTTCAGCCATTCAAGATTGAGATTAGAAGAAATTTCTTTGCACAACTGGAAGCGAATTTTTGAAACTCTACCCAACGTGGCTGTGGAGTCTTTGTTGCAGAGTACATTCAAGACAGAGGTCAACAGATTTTTGAGTATTAAAGGAACTGAAGAAGACAGGATTTCTGTACAGGATAGTTGTAACAATATGAACGATCGGACTGAACAGAAAGAGGATCAGGCACACATGGGCCAAATGCCTTGTAACTGCTGACATTTAATTATGAACTGATGCTGTCGTCATCAGTAGCAGGAGCCATATCTCAATTTCTGTTACGTGTTATTTTCCTTTACCCCCCCAAAAGTCTTTTGTGTCAGTTTTGAATATCTCAGAGAACCATAGAACATTACAGCACAGAATCAAGCCTTTCTAGACAGTGTCAAACTATTATTCAGCCTCATCCCACTGACCCGTACTTGGTCCATATCCCTCCATACCCCTCCCATCCACGTACCTGTCCAGATTTTTTCTTCAATGTTAAAATTGAGCCTGCATTAGCACCAGCAGGCAGCTCCTTCCATACTCCCACCCCTTTCTGTGTAAAGGTTTCCTCTTTCACCCATGTCCTCTGGTTTGTATCTCAACTAACATGAGTGAAAAAATGCTTACTTGCTTTTAATCTATGTATAACCCTCACAATTTTCTATACCGCTATCAAATCTCTCCTCATTATTCTAAGCACCAGGAAATAAAGTCATAATCTGCTTAACATTTCCCTCTAACTCAGTTCCTCAAGCCCCAGCAACATGCCAAGGACCAAGTTCTCACCAATTTCTCATCGCTTTCTGTAAAAAAGGACTTGCTGATTTTGCTTCCAGTTTCATTTTAAGATTAAACCCCCCCCCCCTTCTTCTATATTTTCCCAAGCTATAGACTCTCTATATCTGATCAACAGAATCTGTTTGCCTCATTAGAGGAAAGATAGGGAAGCTTTTGAGAGAGTGCTGATGAGATTCACCTGGATTGGACAACGTGATTAATAAAGTAAGGTTGACAGAATTAGTGCTTTTCTCTTTGGAATGATAAAGGATGAGAGGTGACTTAAGTATATAGACTTAAGAGTCATAGATAAGTTGGACAGACAGCATCTTTTTCCAGAGGGCAACAACAGTAAATTCCAGAGGACATCTGTTTAAGATGAGTGGAGGAAAGTTTAGGAGAGATGTCAGAGGCAAATTTTTACATAGAAAGTAATGGGTTTCTGAACTGCATTTCTGGGAGTGCTGGTGGGGGTTGAAACAATAGTAATATTTAAAATACTCTTAGATAGGCACAGGATGTAAGGAAAATAAAGGGTTATGTGCATGAGGGAGGGAAACCCTTGATTGTTGTGGGGTATGAGAGATCATGGAATAAAGGGCCTGACGTGTACTATGTTCTAAATGTAATGGAACAATATGTACTGTAAACCACTCAAAACCCATACATTATCCTGAAGATCAGAATCTAACTTTCATCTCGTGAACGGTGCAGCAGACACAAGGTGCTGAATGGTCCTTCCTGCTTCTGTTCCTCATGTTCTGATGAACCTGATTATTCTTATGCGGAGGAACATGCGAGATGCCAATCATTTGCTAAAACTGAGATCCACGAAACAGAAAGCAGCCTCAGGAAATAAATGAAAAAAAAACACTTGAATTATACAAGACAGGGAACTAGAATAACAAGAACACTCATTCATCTATGGACAATGACAAGAAACATGCCTCAGGAATGGTGTTGGAGCTTAACTTTATAAGAGGTGAGGTACAAAATCCACAGAGATAGGAATGACAGATGGAAATGCTGGAGGATGAATGAACATAGGGATTTAGAGTTCTGCATCAAAAGAACTACTGTGATTTCATGGCAGAGCACTGGTCAGATTTTACTGGAATACTGGGCTCAGTTTTAGGCATCCTATTTTATAGGTTAGTGATGGGGCTGCAATAAAACCAAGGGGAAAATGCCTCCAGCTGAAGAGAGGACTCAGCATTTGAACATCAGATGATTTCTATGATTTTACAGAAACTAAATATAGACTTGCATTGATAATGAAGTTTTCATAGCCTTGGAAGATTCTGAAGTGGATTGCACATTTTTAAGTGTTTTAAATTGTTATGTTATAAATGATCGCCCCATAGATATTACCAACCACTAAACAGCCACTACTTACGATTAGGTAAATGTACTTTTATTTCTGAAATGTGGGAATTGTAGGTAGGGCCAACAAAAGTTCTCCCTTATAGCCCTTTGAAAAGTGTTGGTGAGCTGACTGCTTAAACTGATGCAATATTTTTAAATTTAAATTTTAAAGTTAGAAATACAACTCATTAACTGGCCATTCCAGTCCACAAGCCATGTTGCCCAATTACACCCATGCGTCCAATTCACCCACTAACCCTGAATGTCTCTGGAATATGGGAAACCCACACAGTATAAACTCTTCACAGGCAGTGGCGGATTCGAACCGTGATCGCTGGTGCTGTGATAGCCTTGTGCCATCTTTTGGTGAAAATACTCGCACAGTTCCCTGAGTATGATGTTCCCAGGATTTAGTCTAACTACATTGAAGAGCTGATAATATACTTCTATAATAGGATTGCGCCCGACTTGGAAGAGAATTGTTCCATGATCTTCACCTTGTTGCCTTTAATCCTTCTCAAAGAAAACGGGGGATTCAGCAATAAAATCTATAACAATCAGAAGTAACGGTGAGAGTATCTGGATAAGTACTGCCAATCATTGTTCATGGGATTCCCCCAATTCTTTTGATCTAATGGTAGTGGTCCAGGAACAATAATTTTATGCCTGTTTGTGGAGACGTTTTCCAGATAGCAAGATTTTGTCTACATTTTATTTCCCATGAATGCCATTCTTGAACCCAATTGTATTTTTAAATATTGTCAACAAGAGTAATACTTTCCCCTTTAAATTTTAACCATCATATGTTTAATGTTTGTGTGCATTTGTCAGATTTTATTAAATTTGGTTTTCCCAGGTTGCTGAGTATGTAGTATAATTGTGGGACTAGTAGATTTTGCAGGCTTAAAAATTCTATTGACAATGCATTTCTTCAATCATCCTTCATACACGTGTGGCTGGAGAACAACATGGGCCTCTCATACAAAAGGAAGCCTTCACAATGCATGAGCTTTGAATGACAAGACATGAATTTAACACAGCCTGCTAGTACATGTGTCAGCCCATGATGTTTGGGCTTGGGCTTAACAAACAACTTGTTCATCACCAGTGCCATCTAGATCTTAGTTGAATCTTTCAAGGTTGTGCAGCTGAGAAGTTACCACAATTAATCCCAATCTGTTCTTATCCTTTTAAATCTGTTTTCATTCCTTCAAGAAAATTGTTCACATCCTGTTTGTAAAGATATTAATCAGAACAGCATTCAACATTCTCACCTATAGTCTATTAAATACAGCCTATGGGTAAAATATTACCCGCACTCAAGTCAGTCTTGTTGAATGGCTCATGCTTGGCTCGTGAATGACTGTACTTCTCTACAAATTAAATAATCTCCTTATATTACAAGGCCAACATCCCACAAGGTGATATATTGAATTCACGTCTTCGATGAATCATTTCTCTACTGTGAACACATTCAGTTCTTTGAATTTCTCTATAAGCATTGAGGTCAGAAATAAAAATCAGGCTAACCATCAAATGAGGGCCTCTCAAAGAAGTGGCAGGATTATCTCCAGTCACAGAATGAGCTACTCTAAAACGAGAGGCCGCATAGCAGCTGAAAATATAATCTCTCCGCAGCATTTGCATGGACTAGCAGTTAAAATTTACACTCGTGTTTTAATGAAGGCGCAGACTTAGTCATAGCAGGCAGAGGTCAGTGGTGAAGGGGTCTGTGACCAGTGGTATTCCACAAGGCTGGGACCTCTGTTGATCATTTACATGAGAATGTAGGTTGTCTGATTACTAAGTTTGCAGAAGACAAAAAAATTAGTGGAGTTGTGGCTCGCGATGACAACATCAAACGATACAGTAGCATCAGAATCAGAATCAGAATTTATTGTCCTGAAAATGTCATGTAATTCGGTGTTTTGTGGCAGCGTCACCGTGCAAACATACATATTATAACCATCTTACAACATTGCTATAAATTTTTAAAAATAAGAATAGTAGTGGATGAAAAGTAAGACAGTGTCTTTGGTTCATTGATTATTCATGAAATTGATGGCAGCGGGGAAGAGGCTGTCCTTGTGCTGTTGAGTACTTGTCTTTAGGCTCCTATACCTTTTTTCCCAATGATCGCAGAGAGAAGAAGGCGTGGCCTGGGTGGCGGGGATCCTTGAGTATAGGGGCTGCTTTTTTAAGACACCACCTCATGCAAATGTCCTTGATAGAATGAAGTCTGGTGTCTGTGATGTCACGGGTCGAGTTAACAATCCTCTGGAGTTTATTCTTGTCCTGAGAGTTGGCACCTCCATATCAAACAGTGATGCAATCAACCAGAATGCTCTATAGATCAGTTGGGAATTTGGACAGATAGACAAGTGAAACACATAATGAAAGTATACAGTAAATTGCAGGATCCTGAGGACTATTGGTATTCAGGGAGATCTTAAGATGCAAGTCCACTGCTCCCTCAAAGAATGGCAACACAAAGTTGATAAGCTAGTAAAGAAGGTGTATTATGTCATACTTGCCTTGATCAGTCAGGGTATTGAGTATAAGATTGATAAGTCCTGTTACAGCTGAAAATAATTTTGGTTACTACTGTGTTCAGTACAGGTCGTCACACTATTGGAAGGCTGGGGAGACTTTGGAGAAGACCTGAAGAGGTTTACCATGATGTTTCCTGGATTGGAGTATAAGGAGAAGTTGGGCAAACTTGGATAGTTGTTTCTAGAGTATTTAACGTTGAGGGACAACCCGATAGAAATTATGCAGGCACAGGTAGGGTAGATGATCAGATTCTTTTTCCCAGGTGGAAATATCAAACACTAAATGGTGCAGCGTAATATGTGAGAGGAAAATTCAAAAGAGATTTACAAGTCTTCTTATTTTGAGAGTGGTAAATGCTTGGAACCGATTACCAGGGGAGGCAGTAGAAATAAACACAATAGCATTATTTAAGAGACATTTACACTGGCAGAAAAGAGATAGATATAGACTATGTGCCGTTAGATGGGATTAGTTTAGATTGGCACCATGCAGACATGGTGGGTCATAGGGCTGTTTTGTGTTAGATTCCTAAAACAAAGGAAGAATGTACAGAATAACTGGCGGTATTGTCCTGTTGTCAAGTATCCATCATTAAAAATGGATGTTTTCTATTGAGATCTCACTTGTTAGTGATCACTGAGTGATGGAGTGCCGTGTTGTGCAAATTTTCTTTCCTGCATGCCCCTTGAATAGTATTAACTGGGTGTTGGTGTCACTTCAACATCATTGGAGCACAAATCTAAAAATTTCTGTTGTATAAGATACAGAAGTGAAAATAAATTCTGCAATCTGCCCTAATCCGGTTGTTCCCTGAGAACATTTAGCAGTGATAAGGTCTCCCATTCATTAATAGAAAGGAGAGGGAAATCTGTCACATGTGCTAGATTGGCAGAGACCTAGGAGATTGGAAAGGAGCTTAGTTTCTATCAGAGGAAATCACACCTGAATTTGGAAAAGGGACTAGGACAGTTATCATTAGAAATGTGGGTTTGAGGACACACAATTAAGCTATGAATGGCTTGATGAGGATATCTTTATCCTTTAAATCATTTTTTTTAAAAAACACACACAGTTGAGTAGAGCATGAAATTCATCGAATGACAGAACAGCCTTGAAAGTGACCCTAAGCAGAAATTTCATTCAAGATACAAGATTCCTTTATGGTCATTTAATAAAACAGTGCAATATTACACAGAATTTGCTTCCATCTGCTGAAAGGCAGACAGATTTGCCATCAACAGAAATTGCTTGGTGCAAAAAGAGAAGCCAAAGAGAGTCTCCTCAGAGTCACCGAGTGATGCAGAATCCACCGTCGGCTCCATTTACAAGCTGCTTAAAGCCTGTACAGAGCAATTGGACTGGGTGGTTGGACCTCGTGGGAGTGCTGTGTCTACGTTCCCTGCTCTCCCTGGGTCTGCACCAGCAACAGCGCTACAATTATAGTAGCTCCGGCAGCAGCATCATTTTTCTTTTCATGAGGGAATTTGAGGAAAGGAAATGTGCATTTATGGATACGCAATTTTTTTAAAAGCAACATATTCCAAGAAGTATCATCACTCTATTGTGTTCACTGTCTGAGGAGTTTTATTGCTGAAGGATATGATAGCCTGAGTTGTACTTACCGGTATGCATGGGTTGACTTGCTGGACAGCATGCAAAATGAATCTTTTCACTGTATATGTGACAATAAACTTAAACTTGAACTTGAAGTTGAAAAACATCAACTTTTCCAGTTTCTGCTAGCCCGCTCCCAATTCTCCCTCTCTTCCATATCCCTCTGTCTTCTTCCCTCCACCTGTCCACCCCCTTCCTTCTCCATTCACAGAGCCACCCACCTCCCCTATTTGCTGGTGGGCCCTCCCTCCTTTATCCACCTACCACCTACTGTCTGTAGGACGGTGCTCCTCCCCCTGTCCCTCCCCCCTCACTATTGTGTTTATGTGCCTGATTTATCCCCCTGCCCCTCTCCCCCCACCATTTTGTTCGGTCACCTGTCAACATTTTGCTTAAACCTAGATGAAGGCCTCAAGTCCAAAACGTTGGCTATGTATCTTCATCTTTGCTATATAAAGGATGCTATTTGACCTGCTGAGTTTCTCCAGCATTGGGTTTTTATTTGTTTTTTTTTGTACATGTTAATCCTTTGAAAGAACAGATAGTTAGGAACGATATCCCTCCTGTAACCCCTTTAGTTTCTCATCATTAAACACATCAACTCCTTTTAAAATTAATTGTGGATTCAATTGCCAACCACCTTCCAGGAAATAAAAATCTCATGTACATAATTGTTAATTTTCCAGTTGTTCTTATTCAAAAGCTAAATTAGAATTAGCAATCAAAAAATCAGATGCCTTAAAGGTGCATCAGTAGAGCTTTCGAGCCATATTGTACAGAAACAGGCTCTATAGCACAGTTCTTCGATGCTGACCAGATTTTCTAACTGAGTTACTCCAATTTTCTTGAATTTGGCCCATATCCCTCTAAAACATCTCCATAGTACACATCCCTAACCATAAACTAGACTGGGACAACCAAAAGATCCGTTTTCACTATTGAATCATCCCCCATTTTTCTTGCACTAACTGCAACTATGAATATCTGTCCATCTATCCCTTTATATTTATTATCAATAATAAATAAGGGATGGGGGGTAAATTCCAAGGGCCTGTCAAGATGTTCCCTTGGACCTTGAGGGTGGCTAGTGTAGAAATTTCAGGGGCTTTGCGGAAATATTTAAAATGACCTTAGCCAGTTGTGTAAAAAAGGCTCCAAAAGTAACCCTGGAAATTATAGATCAGTGAGTCTGACATCAGTAGTAGGTAAATTATTGGAAGATATTCTAAGAGATCGGATTTGCCATAGACTGATTAGGGATAGTCAACATGGCTTTATGCATGGTAGGTCGTGTCTAACCAATCTTGTGGAGATTTTCAAGGAGGTTACCAGGGAGGATGATGAAGGAAAGGCTCTAGATGTTGTCTACATGGACTTTAGTAAGGTCTTTGACATGGTCTCGCATGGAAGGTTAGCCAGGAAGGTTCAGACGCTAGGTATTCATGGTGTAGTAGTGAACTGGATTCGTCAATGGCTGGATGAGAGAAGCCAGAGAGTAGTGGTGAACAATTGCTTCTCAGACTGGAATGTAAAGGTTAAAACCTTGTGTTTTCGATTCATAGTTAATTGTGTGCCTATCCCTTTAAGAAAAATTATTGTTTGTAGTGTTACCATAGTGACTATTATGTCATATGTCATAATATCCAAGCAGACCAAGAGCTTGCATCTCATTCTTCCTCTCCAAAGCATGTGATGAGACAACCAGAACTGAAGGTAACACTCCAGGTGTGGTCTAAACAGTTTTATGTAGCTGCTACTTTTATCCCACAGCTCTTGAACTCAACCCCCTGACTCTATGTCCTGCCTAAATCCTGTTATAACCTACGACAATGTTATACACAATCCTTCCACCTCTGGTTCATCCGCAAACTTCTTCATACAAGTCTTCAAGTTTGACTTTCCAAAGTGTGTCACTTCACAATTATCTGGAGGCATTAAAGGTTTAGATTTAAGAAGTAACCTTGGAAATGCAACGATATAGACATTCACCTCAGACATAGGTTGAACTGTGACAATAGTAAATCCATGCTCAACATGCTCACACACTTGAGTGCACACACTACAAACAGGGACTCTTACACAGACACCTGGTTCCCTGTACCAATGGTGGTGTGACTCTCTGCAAATATTGATCTATGGCAGTACTGTGGCACAGCTTCATTGTAGTGCCTACCTTACCCACTGCACTTCCAACGATGTCCACCGTAGCAACCTGACATGGAGTGATATCCAAGGCTTGGACCACAAGGCAGAGAGAAAGAATGTGCTCTGTGTTGGTGTTATATACAGTACTAATCTAGCTAGTAATGACTAAGTGATTTAAATTAACCAACTGCAAGTTGTGCACTAATGGGTGACCAAAGTCCAGCCTTGATTGACAGGTGATGTGACTTCCAAATAAGTTCCAGACAGGGAGGACCTGCAAAACACACATTCCAGACAGGCAGGGAGGCCACATTTCCTCAACACTCAACTATTCTTTGCTTATTCCTTGAAAAGGGACTCAGGCCCGAAATCAGTAATGTATCTTTACTTCCTATGGACGATTCGAGCCAGCTAAGCTCCACCACCATTCCTGACTGCTTTTTTACAATTGCCTATTATTTTGCTTTTATATTTTCCCTTCTCAGTTTAAACCACATTGTCCAGTTATGGACTCTCTACCCTGGGCCAAAGACCAACCATTCAAATCTTTACCCTTCAAGATTTTACACACCTAAAACTCAGAGTTTTAGAGCATAGAAGCAGACACTTTGGCCCCACTTTTCCAATGACTAGTAGCAGTTGCCAATGTTTGGCCCATATTACTCTGAAGCTTTCCTATCCATGTACATGTTTAAATTTTTAATTTTATAAAAATTTAGACATGCAGAAGGGTAACAGACCATTTTGGACCACGAGTCCATGCCACCCAATTTACACCCAATTAACGTACACCCCCAGTGCATATCTTAATATCTTTTAAATGTTAAAATTGTACTCACTCCTGACATCTTGTTCCATATATGCACCGTCCTCTGTGTGAAAAAGGTAGCCCTCAGGTTCTTCATAAATCTTTCCCTCTCACCTTAAATATATGCCCTTTTATTTCCACTTTCTTCACCCTGGAAACAGCTTTTCTATGCAGCTCATGATTTTATAAATTTCCATAACGTCACTCCATGACGTCCTTGTTCCTATATTCAATGTCCTTTTTTTCTTTGGCTTGGCTTCGCGGACGAAGATTTATGGAGGGGGTAAAAGTCCACGTCAGCTGCAGGCTCGTTTGTGGCTGACAAGTCCGATGCGGGACAGGCAGACACGGTTGCAGCGGCTGCAGGGGAAAATTGGTTGGTTGGGGGTGGGTGTTGGGTTTTTCCTCCTTTGCCTTTTGTCAGTGAGGTGGGCTCTGCGGTCTTCTTCAAAGGAGGTTGCTGCCCGCCAAACTGTGAGGCGCAAAGATGCACGGTTTGAGGCGTTATCAGCCCACTGGCGGTGGTCAATGTGGCAGGCACCAAGAGATTTCTTTAGGCAGTCCTTGTACCTTTTCTTTGGTGCACCTCTGTCACGGTGGCCAGTGGAGAGCTCGCCATATAACACGATCTTGGGAAGGCGATGGTCCTCCATTCTGGAGACGTGACCCATCCAGCGCAGCTGGATCTTCAGCAGCGTGGACTCGATGCTGTCGACCTCTGCCATCTCGAATACTTCGACAATGTCCTTACTAATGAAGGAAATCATGACACCTTCTTTGTCAATCTATCTATTTGTGTTGCCACTTCTAGGGAACTTTGTATCTGCACCCCTGTTCTATGACATTCCTCAGAGACCCCTTGACTGAGTAAGTCCTGACCTGGTTTGATTTACCAAAATGCATTATCTAGCATTTTGCTGAGTTAAATTCCATCTGTAACTTCTTGGCCCTCTTCCTCTGTTGATCTAGACTCTGCTGTGTACTTCTTCACTGACCACTATACCTCAAACTTGCTGTCATCTGCAAATTTAATAATAGATTGCTTTGATAAAATCAAGCCTGTTTTCACCTCTAGATCTTCTGATAAATTTATTAACATGTAACAGTTGTAGTACAGTGCCAGAAAGAATTAAGGCTATTGTGTCTGCTACAACGTAGCCCTGTATCCAAGGGTTACAGCAGCTGTTCTGTTCATTTCCTACTGAGTGCAGCCTTATAATCAACAGGAACTGCCAACTCACCTATTGCTGGCTTGCGCACAAAGTGACCTTCTGCTTTCTGAACACACAGATCTCATCCACCTTAATATCTCAGCTACTTCATAGTAAACAAACAGCTGTGCTCAGTTATTTCCTTCTGCATTTAACTGACGTAAGCATTCTTGATTCTGGACACCTGAGGCTATCTACGTGATTTCAGTAGCATGCAAATCTCCAAGGCCAGGGAATTATTGTGCAGCTGTACAGCAATTGCTGTAGATGCCTTGGGAACTGGCATCATATTTAGTGAATGGGCTTTGTCCGTTTGTCCAAGTGGCTGATTGATAATGAAAGTGTGCTTCAGGATATGCGAATGGGTCTGGACAACAAAGTAGGGGGAGCCACTTCAGCTGTACTGCCTGTCAAATATTCACCCCTGTTGAAATCAGCTGAACTGCATATGTTGCACTGTTTGCCCATCACTGAGGTGTAGCTCAATGTATTCCTTTTTATTGAGAGCGCAAATAAGGTGACTTAACTTCCTCCAAGACCTGGTAGCTCAACTGCTTTTGCTCTCAGGGACCCATCCAACCATGCTTCAGCTTGCTGAGTGCAAGAATAAATCCACAGGACATCCTGCTTTTGTTGACAATGTCTGTAGACCCAATTTTCTCAGGAACTGGTCTCAGGACTATTTTTTGTTTATGTCACCAGTTTCTAAAGGCAAAAGAAAACACACTTTTGATTTACTGTTGGCAACTTTTTCCAAGATCCTCATCAGAAAATCATCCCCCCCACCCACCCCCAGACAAATATTGAAGGGCATTTCTTAGTATTACAAGAGTTGGCAGCAAGCTCAACTTTCTGACTCTTTGCTTCAGCTGTGCCTAAGATAACTCATGTCAAAAGGAACGAGGAAACCCTCCTTATGGCAGAATTGGGCTTTTGGCCATTGAAGATACCAAGCATCTGCCTCTGGCTCTCCCAGATCTTGCAATGTACAGCTTGCCACAGAGTTCTATTTTAATCTCAGTACCATGGACTCCACCTCCAGTCTCCCTTTGAAGCACTAGGCTAATTATCATCCTGGAACTCCCTCCCAAATGGTAGCATGGGGGTCCCTTTGTCACATCGGTCACATTTGTCTTTATTTGAATGCTTAGCAGTTTTCTGCTGCGGAACAAGGTCAGGTAATTGCTAAACTGAATCACAAACCTACTTCATCAGACTTTTAATGGCCAATAAAGCAAGTGCACCTTTCCCCAAGTTGGTTGATTCAAACCAGGTTCCCCAGAAGTGAAAGGAGAGTCTCCAGGTTAGTACATCGACTAGTCTCTGGAAGTTAATCATGCCTGCCTCTCTCCTATTTAATTAGCAATTTATCGTTGGATGTCGTGTGCGGGATATTGCTGCAGTCTGTGTGACAACATGAGCCCAGTGGGGTGCAACATAATTAAACTTAAAAACAGTTAATACCAAATAATTGGTTGTATTTCTCTGCTTCAAGTTACTGTCATAACAGCTGAGCAGTGAACCACTTAGTTGTGTCAATCATCTTCAGCGGGCTCACATAAGTAGGCATCTGTTATTACTCAGTGTTGAGGCAGCTGGTGAAGTGTGTAAATTAAAACATGATTTTACGCCGCTGAAGCAGTGAGCTCAACAACTTAGTGCCACTCCACATACACACAGAAGGAATTATACAAAATCTCTTATTTCATTGAGTGCAAATGAAAATTACATTTCTTTCCATAATAAGATTGGCTGTTCTCCAAATGCAAATAGATTATTCACAAATGGCTTGAAATAGGCATGCACTGCATTGGTAGACAATTCCTGAAGTTATTAAGCAAAGCATTTAAAGTTGTAGACTGTGCAGTGATTCTTAATCAGGGTCTCATCCATGGCATCACAGCACATTATAGGAAGCTTGAGAAGAAATTGCAGAAGCCCTGGCAGAGTTATCTACATGATTGCTAAGCACGGGGGAATGCCAGAAGATTGGAGGGTGGCTATAACTGTGCCTTTTAAAATAAAGCCAGGGAACCACAGGCCATAGAGCTTCATGTCAGATGTGGCAGTTACTGGAGAGCCAGGATCGACCTTCTTTTGGAAAGGCAAGAACTGATGAACAATAGGTAGAATGGCTTTTGGTGTGCAAAATGATGTCTCCTGAATTAGATGGGTTATTTTTTGAAGAGGTGACTAAGAAGATTGATGAGGGCTAGGTAGCAGAGTTGTCTACATGGACTTTGGCAAGACCTTTGATCAGGTTCTGTATGGGAGGCTGACCCAGAATGTCAGATTGCATGGAATCCAGGGAGCGTTGTTACTCAGATGCAAGGGGGGCTGTGACAAGTGGAAGGATCAGTGCTGGGTCCACTGTTGTTTGTCATCCATATTAATGACTTGTATGACAATGTATTTCACCTTTTAAGTTAGCAGGTAACACCAAAATTGGTGGTATAGTGGACAGTGAATAGAATTATTTAATATTACAACTGAATCTGGATGAACTGGCAAAGTGGACCAAAGAATAGCAAATGGAACTTAACATGGACAAGTGCAAGGAACTGACACCAATTCCTGAGAAGTCGGTCCTGAATATTTTGTGCTGGTATTCACAGTGGAGGACACGTTGAACATGCCAAAGACATATTTTGGATGAGATGGGAGGTAAGGAACTGAATATAATAGCTATCACTAAGGAGATCATACTCCAAAAACTTGAGGGTCTTAAGATAGATAAATTCCATGGTTATGATGGAATGCATACCAGGGTACTGTTAAGAGTCCAGAGGAAAGTCACCAAGACAAATGGTCACTTAAGCAAAAGTTGCTTTTAATTTTCTTCAAACATAAAAACAGGATCAAATTTTAACTTTTATTACTATTAATTTAACCCACTTCTAATTCTAAGGGTAAAACACAGGATTCTGTAGACACCGTGGTAAGTGAAAATTCTAAGCACACGTGCATGTAATGTGTACATGTTCAGGAAAGTTCTTTGGTTATATGGTTTAAGATTTTAAAAGGGACAGACAGAGTAAATGTGGATAGGCTTTTTCAATTAAGAAAGGGGGAGATTCAAACTAGAGGACATGGTTTAAGATTGAAGGGGGAAAATTATAAGGGGAACATGAGGGGAAATTTCTTTATGCAGAGAGTGGTGGGGATGTGGAATGAGCTTCCGGCAGACGTGGTCGAGGCGGGATCATTGGTTACATTTAAGGAAAGACTGGATCGTTACATGGATAGGAGGGGACTAGAGGGGTATGGACCGGGTGCTGGTCAGTGGGACTAGGAGGGTGGGGATTTGCTACGGTATGAACTAGTAGGGCCGAACTGGCCTGTTCTGTGCTGTAAGTGGTTATATGGTTATATTCACAGTCCAATCTCACTTCTCAGTCCTCCAAGTTTACTGGTTGCAAGCATTTCATATACGGTGCACAAAATTTAACATTTATGCATTTTCACCAAGCTCTGGTACTTACAGGCAAATGGTTACCACTCAGGAAGGTTCTTGTCAGTTTAAGAGAGAGAAATTTGTTGCTTATTGGACACAAACAAACTGATTGCCTCCAATCAGTCACTTCAGTGTCTTGCTGAAGAAACTTGCCCCATCATGGGTTTTCCAAATGATAGCCTCCAGGTCACCACAGAATTCCTCATTTCCCTTATTTCAGGTGAAACACTCTAGCCAACCATGTCCTCTTGTAAGGACCACGAGGGTTTTCACCAGGCTGAACTCAGAACTCACAACTCAATAAGCCTGCCACCCTGCAGCCTCCCAAAAGCTATTGCAGAACTGTAGTACTCAATAATTTATCAAAATTCTTTGAACTCTGGGCAGGTCTCAATAGAATGGAAGTTGATGAATGTAAGACCTCAAGGATATACCTCCAGGTAAAAGGAGGTGAACTATAGACCAGTTGGTTTAACATCTGTAGTTGAGAAAATGCTTGAAGCTATCATTAAAGAAAAAATAGCAAAGCATCTGGAGTGAAATGGATCCATCAGGGAGAGACAGCATAGATTCAGCAAAGGTATGTCTTATTTAATAAATTTACTTTAGTTCTTTGAGGATATAATAGAACATCAGCACAATACTGTACAATATAGGCCCTTCAACCCTCAATGTTCTTGGCTCTTGATCCTCCAAAATATTCTGTACTGAATTTAAACTGGAGGTGACGGAGGGTCTGCTTAAGGAGGATATTTTGGAAGAAGAGTTGTCTTAAATTTAATTGGATCTGGTTGTGTGAGTATAGTAGGGTGAAGATCACTTTAATCACATTGGGGGGGGGGGAGAAGAATGAATTGCTGTATACATCCATATTGGAAGATGGCACTACAAATTGGGTTGCGTGCCCTCGTCTGCTCCTAGCAGGTCTGTTTTCAGGTAGGATTGGTAGTCTACATTGAGCCGGCAGTTTAGCATGTTGTAAAAACAGGTCAGGGGGGTGTGTGTCATATTTGTCTTGGAGAGAGCTCCACTTTAATGAATCCAAGAGCTTCATAACAGTTGCTTCTCTTCCATATGTATTTATGACAAATTGGGATGCCTGTCTCTGGACTTATTCATTGATAGTAGTGTTTTTTGTTTGTGTATGGGTCCCATGCAGCTACTGCATATCCCAAATGTGGTTTTCTTTTAAAAAAAAAAGTACTAAATTCTCCCTACCCCATAACCCTCTATTTTTCTTTCATCCATGTGTCTGTCTAAGAATCTCTTAAATGCCCTGAATGTTTCAACTTTCACCACTATCCCTAGCAAGGAATTCTGAGTACCCACAATTATCTATGTAAAAAACTTATCCCTAATGTCTCCCCTAATGTCCTCTGATGTTTGCTGATCCTGCCCTATCTATGGCTCTCATAATCTTGTAGAACTCTATCAAGTCTACTCTCATCCTTCTATGCTCCAAAGTGCCAGCTCTGTCCTGGCTCTAACCTTGCCTCATAAGTCTTGTTTCCCAATCTAGGCAACATCCTGGTAAATCTCATCTGCACCCTCTCTATATCTTTCACTTCCTTCCTATTATGAGGTGACCAGAACTAAACACAATAAGTGTACTCTTACCAAAGATTTGTAGAGTTGTAACATGACCTCTCTATTCCTGAATTCAATCCCCCCATTAATGAATCCCAGCATCTCATAGGCCTTTTTAATTATCCTATCAATCTGTGTGGCAACCTTGAAGGATGTGTGGATTTGCACCCCAAGGTCCCTCTGTTCATCCAAACTCTTAAGTAACCAGTCATTAACCCTGTACTCAGCCTTCTGATTTTTCCTTCCAAAATGCATCACCTCACACTTATCTGGATTGAAATCCATCTGCTACTTTTCTGCTCAACTCTGCATCCTGTCTATATCCTCTTGCAACCTTCAACAACCTTCAGCTCCATCCATAACTCCTCCATACTTTGTGTCATTCACAAACTTATTGACTCATCCTTCCTCCTCTTCATCCAGGTCATTTATAAAAATCACAAAGAACAGGGGTCTCAGAACAGATCCCTGCAGCTCTCCACCAGTCACCAATCTCCAGGCAGAATATTTTCCTTCCTACAAGCCAATTATTTATCTATACAGCCAATTTTCCATTGATACCGTGAATCATGACTTTCTAGATGAGTCTCTTGTGGGTGACCTTGTCAAGTACCTTGCTGATATTTCTTTCGTTACCACATCAAAAAACTCAATTAGAGTTTTTGTGAGGCATGACCTTCCCCTCACAAATTCATGCTGACTATCCTTGAATTGACCGTACTTCTCCAAATGCTCATAGATCTTATCCTTAAGAAGCCTGTCCATTAGTTCGCACACCACTCACTGGTCTATAATTCCCAGGATTCTACCTATTATCTTTTTTTAAACAAGGGGACTACACTTGCCATTCTCCAATCCTCTGACACCTCCCCTGCAGCCAAAGAGGGTTCAAAGATCATAGCTACTGCCCCAGCTTTCTCTTCTCTCACTTCCCACAGCAGCCTGGGCTATAGAGCATCCAGCCCTGGGGATTTAACAATCTTGATGTTTTTAAAATGATCCAACACTTCCACTTCTTTAATCTCCACCCTTTTTTTTTTTTCGAATACTTTATTTTAATTTTGTGGTCAAACATGTATCAAAAATTAACAATTACCCAAATACATAAATTGAAATGGAAAAAAATCAAAACCCCAAAATAGAAAAATAGAAAAGAAAGAAGGAGAAAATAGATGAGCGATAGAAACAGAAAAGCAAGAAAAGAGGAAAAGAGAAGGAATTGTCAGGATACAGGATCCACTTCAGAGAATCTAATTCCTTTCATTGCCTAGATCTCAAATGAGGGAAAGAACAAGGTCATAGAACTCAGGAACAGAATAAGCATCCCTAAATATTCAACCCTACATTCTGCAAGTAAGGCTGCCATACCTACAAAAACATGTTATAATCCTTCCTTAGATTATAAGTAATTTTCTCCAAGAAAAGATTAGGCTATGTCCAGAGGGGGATCAGACTTCCAAGTAACTGCAATACATTTCCTGGCCACCACCAATGCAATCTTAGTAAATTCTAATTGGTAGTTGAACAGCCTTATTTTGGGTCTTATCCCCACAATATTCAGAGAAATAATTCTGGCTTTTGTGGTAATTGTTTCCCAATAATCTGGTCTAATAAAATTCTTAAATTTTTCCCAAAAGGTTTCACTTTAGATCATGACCAGGTAGAATGTAAAAAGGTTCCTGTTTCTTCACAGCATCTAAAACATATATCCAATATATTGAAATTTAATTTATGTAATTTCTGCAGGGTAAGATATAGCTGATGTAAAAAAATTATTGCACAAATCTATGTTGTACATTTATTGTATTGCATTGGTCCTGCTCTCCTGACATAAATCAGAAGTTTTTTAAATCACCAATATTAATATTCAAGTCTGATTCCCACCTTTGTGTTGATTTATATAACTCCTGTTTTGGAATTCCAGACTGAAGTAAGAAATACATTGCAGATATAAACTTTCATGAAAACCATGAATCTTCTAAATGCCTCCTGGACAAACAAAAATCACATTTTATATTCGAATACATTCTACCACAAAACGCACCCTAGCAGAACTAACCTTTGGCTGCAACCTGTGGACCAGGCTGTCTACATCTCATCCAGATCTGGGTCTCTGATTGCAAAAAACAGCATCGCCACTGACCTCACCTAGAACATTGGAAGTAGGCCAGAGAGTTCTGGTACAAGAGTATAGACAATATAAAGACCCATAAGTGATAGGAGTAATCTTACAAAAATTGAGCCCCTGCTCATACTCTGTTCTAGTGGGGGACAGATTGTGGAAGTGATATATTGACCAGTTACAAGCATTGACTGACACTAAGATCCATGAACTGCCTCATGAACTGGAGGAGGTGGAACCAGACCTGCCATGGTCTGCCCCAACCATCCCACCACTCAGGCCAAGTGAGGGGGAGGCAGAGATGGTCGCGGAGCTGAGGAGTCCAGTGAGGAGTCCAGTAACTGAGACGTAGTCAAGAGGGCAGTGAAGATGGGCAGTCACCGCCGATCCGACTATCTATGGGTCGCAAGCAAAGACCAGCACAGCAAACCACACCAAGGTGGTCTAAAAGAGAAAGAAGACCATCTGAATGCTTTAAGGACTATGTGGCCTGATTATTATCAAATACTTTCCCTTTTATCATTATAATTACTCATGAGATGTATTCTGATTCTCACTTGTAGTCCCAGGCCCAATGTAATCTTATTAGTTCAAAGCCCAGTCAGCATTTATCTCACGGGGCGGGGGGTGGGGGGGGTTGTGTGTGGAAGGAAAGAGTGTTGGGTATGCTCGCCATCTGCTGGACATCAAGACGCCCATGTCATGATGACATCCTTCCATGTATATATAACCCTGTGTGTTAGTAGCCATGTTAGTCTATAAATGAGTGATCTCTTGTTACATGTTACAATTTATCTACATCCCTCTTATACTTTTTTAAAAATTCTCAAAGTATAACTAATTACTGGATCCCTTAAATATGCTTTTAAAGTATCCCATATGATAAATTTATTGGCAGTAGAATGATAATTAGTCACAGAAGATTTTCATATGTCTTTTTATAAAACCACAAAATTCAGATCTTCTCGGCAACAATTGATTGAAGCACCAGCTATATACCCTATCCTGCTTATCAGGCATAACAATTGATCTTCGAGGTGAATGGTCTGACAAAATGCTTGCTTTTTTTCAGTTTCCATTGTTTTATCCTGCAAATGCACTGATAGTAAAAATAAAACTATCCTGGAGTACAAATCATGTCTACTAGAGTAAAAGGAATAGTCTCTGCCTTGGATGTAATTTCTTCCAGGTGTCTATTAAATTCAGCTCTCTCATTGTGACTAAGGTGGCTCTAGCTATCCTTGTCCTGGCCACTGCTCTTGTTGATTTATCCAGAATGGGATCCAGACAAGAATTAAAATTCATCCCTCCCCCACTATCATAATTTGATGTGGATCTGCCAACTGAAAAAAAGTTTCCTTTATAAACCTTTCATCATCCACATTTGGGGTGTATAGATTGAACAGGGTCCAAGATTCAGAATATATCTGACTGTAGCAGCTACTATGGTAGATGCTACTAAATAAAGGCAAACACACACCAAGGTAGTTGACTCAAGTCTGGTTTATTGCAGACATACACAGACCTTTTATTCCCTGCCTGTTAATGAGCTCATTAGTGAACAGCTGATGATCCACAGGACCAGCAGGTTAAAGTTATGAGCCATTAGCACCCCACCTCTTTAGACAGGGGTTTACATCTGATCCACTCGCTGTACTTTGGTGCCCAGCACTGCTAGCCCATGATGTATCAGGCAAGTCTGTGAACTGATGGTGGCAGTTCATAATACCGCACTGTGCGCCCACTACATCACCTCCCCCCCCCCCCAGAATCATCACTTTAACTTAAGATGCCAGATACGCTTGACTTAGGCAGACATCCATGTCACCTGGGTTGAGGGCACTGAACTGGTGAAGTAGGGTCTGTATAGGCAGGTTTAAGTCTGTCCTCGCTGAACAGCTGCGGATGTCCTCTGACGTCTAATGTATATACCACTCAATCACACAAAATGGCCCTTCATATGGTTGAAGTAACAGTGCCCCTGGAACCTGTCTTTGTACAGATACAAATTCAGTGTTTAATAGTGATTGGGGCACTTGTTGCCTAGGTTTGCCATGCCAGTTGGTAGAGGATGGTTTGCTGTTAGCAACACCCTTGTGGAGTTGCTTCAGCTGGATATATCGGGCAGACTCGTGTAGGAGTACGATGGAGCCGGTCAGCCTCTCGAGCTACGTCATGGGGACGGCGGAAATCCATGTTACCAATAGGTATGGCAACATGAGCCGGAAGTTTTGACAGAAGTAAGGTTTCAAACAGCAGACAATGGGAATGACCATCTGACAAAGCCATCATCTCATTCATCAGGTCTGATGGATTCTTCTCACCTACACCTTCCATGTTCAAAAGATGCATGCCATGCTTATGCCTAGTAAGTTCCAATGTGTCAAGAAGAAACTGGCAGAACCTGGTGTACTGGTCTTCTGCTGGAGAATGAGCAATAAATTTGCTTACCCGCGATGCAGTGGCCACATCCAATGTACTTACGGCATACCAAAACTTTGTGTCTTCTGCCATTATACCCTGAAGACAAAACTGGGTTTCAGCTTGAAGAAACCAAATTTGAGGCTGATGTGTCCAGAAAGGAGGCAAATGAAGCCCAACTGCATTAACTGCCATAATGGCCATAACAGCAGCAGTTGTTGTTGAAGTTTCCTCCTTTTCCATAATGATTCAAATTCATTGAATCTTAATTTCAGGATCACCAATTTGTAGCAGCTACTACAGTAAATGCTACTAAATAAAGATCAATTCCAGACTGGTTTATTGCAGACATACACAGACCTTTTATTCCCTGTCTGTTAATGAGCTCGTTAGTGAACAGCAGGTTATAGCTATGAGCCATTAGTGCCCCGCCTCTTTAGGCAGGGGCTTACATCTGATCCACTCACTGTACTTTGGTGCCCAGCACTGTTAGCCCGCGATGTGCCAGATAAGTCTGTGAACTGATGGTGGCGGTTTGCAATACTGTGCTGTGTACCTGCTACATGACAGTATAATCTTCACGTACTTACCTGCTGTATCAGTTACAACATCCTGTATTATAAATGGAAGATTCTTCTTTATTAAAATTGCTACTCCTCTTGCTTTAGAATTGAAGGATAATGCTGTGACCTGGCCTACCCAGTCCCTTTGTAATTTTTGATCTCCCTTATCAATTAAATGAAGGAAGGCCAGGTCAACTTCCATTTTTTAATATGCAAGAGTACTCTCTTCCTTTTCACAGGGTTGTTTAAACCATTAAAATTGATACTAACAGTCGTTACCACATTTACCATTATCACAGATTATCCTTGTATCGATTTCTGTTACCCTTCATTTCAGTGGGACAAGGAAACCTATCTTGCATCTTCAATAAGTGGTTCCTATACTTCCTCACATTACTTCTGTGGTTTCTCCCTTAAACATATGTTTTCAATTTATTATTGCAATTTTAATGAGTGCAGTAGATTGAGGGGAGCAGATGGTACACGTTTACATGGATTTTCAGAAGGCATTCGATAAGGTGCTGCATAAATCACTTGTACAGAAGATGAGGATGCATAGAATTGGGGAGGTATTAGCATGGATAGAGGATTGGAATTGGGGATGTGTTAGCATAGATAGAGGATTGGAATTGGGGATGTGTTAGCATGGATAGAGGATTGGAATTGAGGATGTGTTTGTTTGCATGGATAGAGGATTGAAATTGGGAATGTGTTAGCATGGATAGAGGATTGGTTAACTAGTAGAAAGCAGAGAGTTGGATGCAGTAGTGTTTTCTGGTTGCAATCAGTGGTGTGCAGGGGCCGTTGCTAGGCCTGAAACTGGTCACAGTATACTGTGATCTGAATTAGGGGATAGATAGCGTATCTAAGTTTGCTGATGACACTAAATTGAGTGGAAAAGCAAATTGTGGCTAGGATACGGAGAATCTGCAGAGAGCTATAAATAAGTTAAGTGAGTGGGCAAAGTTCTGCCAGATGGAGTACAATTTTGACAAATGTGAGGTTATCCACTTTGAAAGGAAGAATGGAAGATTGCACAACTATTTAAATGGCAAGCAATTGCAGCATGCTGATGTGCAAAAGGACTTGGGAGTGCTTGTGTATAAATTGCAGAAGGTTGGTTTCCAGGTTTAGCTGGCTATCAAGAAGGCAAATGGAATGCTTGCTTTCATTTCTAGAGGGATTGAATTTAAGAGCAGGGAGGTTCTGCTGCAACTGTATAAAGTGCTGGTGATGACACATCTAGAGTACAGCGTGCAGTACTGCTCTCCTTACTTGAGGAAAAATGCACTGGCTTTGGAGGAGGTGCAAAGGAGGTTCACCGCATTGATTCCAGGGATGAATCAGGTCAGCCATGATCGTATTGAATGGCGGAGCAGGCTCGATAGGCCATTTTTGGCCTACTCCTGTTCCTACTTCCTATGTTCCTATGTTCCTATGAAGGGGTTAGCCAAAGAGGAGAGATTGAGTCGCTGGTGTAATGACTATAATATTTTGGGGAATTTGTAAGATTTAGAGTAGGTCACATACATACACACATTTTAAAACCGATCTTATTTGAAAGACTGAAGAGATACTGAAGATCTCTGGAGAATATAAGCACCTTTCACAAGTAGGTGTTAATTGAACTGATGTCATAAAATGTTTGGAACTGGAGCCTGGATGACTACAAGGATCTTTCTGCAGAGTGCACAGAAAGGTCAATCTTGGGTTGTTTACCTAAGATAACAATTTGAGAAGAAGAAAGAACTCCTGTTTTTGCTGGAGAAGGTGGGGGTCCTGCAAGACATGAGTTACATGCTCTCTTTGGAGTTTCAGTCGGAAAAGAGAGAGAGTTGAGTTAACAGCTCAGAGAGTCAGTCAGTGTGTGGGATATTGACAAGTAACTGAAAAGTACAATCCAGGAAAAACTGTTTGAAACTGATGAAAGCAAGTTCCAGAGCAGTAGATGGCTGTAAGTGCTATCTGTCTGATGTTTCTCTTGAAATAGAGGAAGGAATGGAACTCTGAGGTAGCTTGAAGAAAGTGGTTACCATCTGGAAGACCCTGATGGGGCAAGTTTCATCAGCGAGACCCTGAGGTGACTAGTGATGGTACCTCAGTTGTGGAAATCCTGGAGCAAAAAATAGCTCTCTCTGCAAACCCTACAAGAACCCTCCTGAGCAGCAAACATTTACCTTACAAGCACCAAGCCTGGTGAACTTTATACATGTTAAATTCTGTGCACAGTATGGTGATTGCCTGCAACCAGAGAACTTGGAAGCAAGAGAAGTGAGATTGAACTGTGAACCAAATAACTTTTCTTAAATTTACATACACATTACATACACGTGCACTTAGAATTAAGAGAGTAACATGGGTTGATATAGAGTATAGTATAAATATAGAGTTAAGTTAAAGTTTGATTCTATTTTCATGTTTGAAGTTGATTAAAAATAACTTTTGTTTTGAAAGCCACTTGTCTTGGTGAATGTCTATTGCTGCTGGGGTTTGGGGTCCTTTGGGCTCATAACACTGGGACTATACTCACTGAATTTAGAAGAATGAGAGGGGATCTCAGAGAAACATAAAATTATGAAAGGCATAGATAAAAATGAGGTAATAAGTAAGTTGTTTCCATGGTGAGAGGAGACCAGAACTAGAGAACATAGCTTCAAGATGTAGGGTAGTAAATTTAGGACATAGATGAGGAGAAACTGCTTTTCCCAGAGGGCTGTGAATCTGCGGAATTTGCTCCAAATTGAAGCATTGGAGGTGTCCTCAATAAATATATTTAAGACAAGGTATGATACATTTCTACATTGTAAGGAAATTAAGAGATGTGGGGAAAAGGCAGTTAGGTGGAGATGAGCCCATCATCAGATCAGCCATAATCACATTGAATGTGAAGCAGGCTCAATGGGCCAGATGGTCTACTCCTGCTTCTACTTCTTGTTCTTGCATCTAACACCCAGAAATCAGGGAAGATGGGTAACATCTCCTCTTCAGTAAATGGGTTATTTCCTCTCGAACATAGGAGGCTGAGGGGCGATGAGACCAAGGTGTATCACGAGGTGTATGAAATCATGAGGCATTGATAGGGTGACAGTCAGGATCCTTTCCAGGTTAGGAGCATCACACACTTAAGGACATATGTTTCAGCAGAGGAGAAGGAAATTTAAAGGAGGTATGAAGATCAAATATTTTTACCCAGAGAGAATCGTAGCATTTAAGTGATTTCTAGATAGAGCCATGAGTATGATGGGAATGGAATGATATCTATCGAGTGTGAGCAGCAGAGTTTAGTTTGATTTTAACTTCATATTCAGCATGGACCTGTGGGCCGAGGGATCTGCTCTTGTGCTGCTCTATTTTCTCATCAATAGCACAGAGTAAAGCAGTGCAATTGAGTGCAATGTCCATCCAGCCCCTCAGTTCAGGACAATTTGGAAGGACTGTTGATAACCACATTAGAGTCAAGCTGAACTTTGGAAATTGGAAGGTTACTAAGGTTCACTCACGATAATATTAACTCAAGTTGTGTTTTCTTAACTTGGTTGTGAGAAAAGGGAGTCACTAATTACCCATCTTTCATTCCTCTGGGTTAGTATAGTAGTTAGCTATTACAGGACCAGCGACCTGGGTTCAAATCTGACATTGTCTGTAAGGAGTTTGTACGTTCTCCCCATGTCTACACGGAATTCCTCCGGGTACTCTGATTTCCTCCCACACTTCAGTACATACGGAGGTGTGGGGGGTGGTGGAATGGTAGGTTAATTGGGTTATTTGGGTCACACAAGTTCATGGGCCAGAAGATCCTGTAACCGGGCTGTATACCTATCACTAAGGTGTACCTTCATGCATCCATTTTTATTGAGAGCACAAGTACGGACACTTAGCTTCCACCAGACCTAGTAGTAATTTTTAAAATGTTTTAAAAACTTTACAGTCATGTAAGACAATATCAGAACTGACTTAGGACCAGCACCATTTTGAACTGTAATTTCTTTTTATTCCCTTTGAAACAACCTATTATCGACATAATTAAAAGCAGATGTTCAGCTCAATGGGTTTGTGTTCAGATTCCCTTTCAACACTTAATTACCTACTTTGCAACAGTGACCAGGTTTCAAACCTGCTTCATTCATTAAAAAATTGTTGAGACTCCTTGAACTCATGGAGTTGCATAAGTAGAACCATTATGAGCCATCTTTAGTAGATCGCAATGAGGGATTTCAAAAAATTCCTTTTCAGTGGACTTGGCAGAAAAAGATTATATTGCACACTTAATGGAACAGGATTGATAGACCAAATGGCCTTGATTGCAATGCATACTGTCCTTCGATCTAACAAGCCTATGCATCCATCTGCTGACTTTAGACTTAATAGATAAGGGACTGTGCACATGACATTGCTTATTCATTTCACTGATAGATCAGCAGATCTCATTAAGGGTTGCATTGAAAGCCCTTACACAATGAAAGAAAAGGCTAAACCCAATGATTATGCAGTTGAATCATGGTGTCATCTGATCTTTCATTTATAGAATTGTAGCTATAGTTAGATTAGATCATCCAGTACTGACAAAAGAAGTGGATTTGGATTATCAACAAAATGAACCAGTGCCGAAAGGCATTAGAGTGAATAGAGTGACAGAATTTTACCCAGTACATCAAAATGGTCCACATACTAAATCTTCCAGGAGCTGAGACATTAGAGTCTTAGATTTATATCACACAGTACTGAAAAGGATATTCGGCCCACTGAGATACAGTCAGTCATCAAGTATCAACCATTACTGATCACATTTCCTAGTGCTCAGCCTTGGAGAATTTATGTCAAAGCATTTCAAGGTGCTCATCTAAATACTTCTGAATATTCTGAGAATACCTACGTCCATGCTTTCGGACAGTGTACTTCAGATTTCCACCACACTCAAATTCTTCCTCAAGTCCCCATAAACTTTAAATCTAATGATCTCTGGTTTTAGGCACATGTGCAGAGGAAACGATAGCTTTGCATCATCTATCGTTCCTCCTGGTTGATCCCTACTTTCCCTGCTCTTATATTCTGTGCCCAGGTTAATGAAGGCAGCTCCCCAAATATATCTTCTTCACCTTATCTACCTATGCTGCCATTTTCAGGGATCCATGGACAAAGGTCCCTCTAGGCCTCAGTATTTCCTAGGTCACATGATTTTATATACATTTTTTTTAAAAAGTATGGAACGTTTCATGAATTTGCGAGTCAGCCTTGCACTGAGACCAATGGCATATGGGGACTCTTTAGTTAAGGGGAGAAGAGGGGTTCATTTGTCTGAAATTTTACACCGATAAAAGCATGTACCTATTTCTAATGTCTTTTTTTAAAAATCAATCGATGATACACAGTTAGCACAGATCACGCAACATGCAACTTAAAAGAAATATTGTTTTTCCCACTGTTTTGTCTGAATTATTTGGGATGTATTTGGCCGGGCCATGTTAATCTTCTCTGTATCATTCCAATTTTAGTATATGTGCTGCCAAATGAGCACAATTAGTTTGTAATTTATGCTCTACCCTCATTAATCTGTATGGAGGAGGACATTGCTGTTGGAGGGGAATTGTAGAATTCTAAAACAAAATAGCAAAGATACAGATAGCCATATTAAAATTACATCTTCCATTAATAATCCACAGTAATACACTTGACTCTGAGAGTCAAGGGCACAGAGGTTACTGTTGTTCAATTGTTTACAAAATTGTCTCATTGAAATGTGAATCCAAAGAAAACTACAAAGACATTTTGGGGAGTGGGAGAAATGTCAGCCTTCTCTTTTGTTTACTCCTTTGATCTGGACATAAAAAGAAGTGTGGGAATGTGGTGTACATTCCACAGTCTGGCATTTTACAGGAAAAAGACAAAATCTGTATGCAGTGCTCAAATTATAATTCCACCAAGGTGCTAATTACAGTACAACTCCCAATATCCAAAATGGTTGGGATGGGCCTATGTCGGATAAACGGATTTTGCGGAGAACTGGTCATTTTTTTAAAACAGCCCAATAGCAACATAAAATCATTTGTTTCAATATTTTAACAACAACAAACAACAAGGGAAGGCTTTTTTAAGCATTAAAATAATGTTTAATTCTCACCAAAAATGCTGGCTGCTGCTGACCACCGAGATCTCCCAATCACCACTGCCGCTGATCCCCAGGGATGCTTCCTGGGCCAGTGGAACACTCACTAGTGAGTTGGCAGGCTCCTGTGTCCTCGATCACCAGAGCTCCTGACACCTGAGTCCTGACTCCAAATCCTTCCCTATCATGCGTGCGCACACGCACATGCACACACCCCGAAGAGTCCACAGTAGTAGGCTGAGGGGCTGGTTCAGAGTTGGTGTCGGGAGCTCCACTGTGCCAAGAAGGGAGTGAGGGAAGGGGATAGGAAGGAATGAGAGGGAAGTGAACGCCACTGAGCCAGAGGTCCCACTCCTGCCCGGGAGGCTGCTCTTCTTGATGACGCTGGGACAAAGAATTCTTCTGACCGCTTCCAGCTGGGAGACAGTGGGACACAGTTTGAGAGGGAAAGTTGGAGAGAATGGTCAATAGGGAATGGTAAAGAAGAAATGGAAAGGGAAGGAGATTACCTGAAATTAGAACAATCATCATTCTAATTTCATGTCGAGTAAATTTTTTTCCAACCTGTGAGGTCAGTTCGGCTTTGAAAAAATTTTGGATAAATAAGGATTTCAGATTTGCTTCGGAATATCCTCATTTATCCAATTTTTTAAAAAAATTTTGGATAAATGAGGATTTTGGAGAATCCAATTTTGGATAAACGGCATTGTACTGTAATAGTAGAAAGATCCTTTACTTTTCCACTCTTTCTCCTACACCATATTTTCACCCACTTTTATTTCAGGTTTCTAGCAACTGCAGTTTCTTTCATCTCCTATTGCTGAACTTCCATGTTAAAAAAAATTAGACCATGTTGTTCAATATTTGAAGTGGTATTATAAATTACAAACTAATATAATTTCAAGTGAATACTTAATTGAAAACTTGCTGATCCCATGAAAATTGCCCCTTGACAGCAGCCAACCTCCTTGCACACATATGGGATGTTCAGCAATATTTTTTCACTTGAAAGATTCTGTTTATTTGGTCAGTTTTGCGAGCAGCACCCCTCTGTGAGCTGACATTGCTGAGTTTCTAGTTTTGAATGTAGAGGAATGATGCAATGGCCCATTCAGAATGCTGGTCAATAGTTTGTGGCCAATCTGATGTCTATTTCCAAATCTCGGACTACGTAGTGAGAACATAAAGGGATTGAATTTGGAAGTTGGTATCTGGCACAGTGCCCTGAACTGGATACTCATTTTAACGAATGAAGTCTCAGTAATGAGCTGGGAGGGTGGGAAGAAAAGAGCCAAAATAATTTAACAAATTAATTTTTTGTAGGTTGGGATTAAAGCATTGTATCTGACTGATGTTCCATATATACAGGGGAGTGGGGGAGGGGTGGGGAGGGTGATAGATATTTATGTTATTTTCTAGTGTCCTGTCTTTCCCTTCACAGAGACTGCGGACATGGAGAAAGTGGCATAGCAACTCTGTTTGATGGAAGTGAGCAACACATAATTCTTGTTCCATTATGTGGGAGGCTCAAGATGAAGAAAGGGTCATATTTGATTGTTAAAGGCATGAAGCTTATTTAAAGAAGGTTTATTCTTTCAGCGTCTAATTGATTGATTGTTGTCCACTCCAAAACTTACTGGCCTTCCATTAATTTGACATTGACCTCTGACCTCTGCACAACCTTCTAAAGGTTATTTGTCCACGTTTTCAGCCACCTGTTTCCAAGTACTATAGTCAATGACTTTACATTTTTTCAATTGAAATTTGAATATTCTGTTGGCTCCTCCACTGCAATTGCTGAACTGATCCAAGCTTATTTATGTCACAATATATTCATTAAAATCATTCATCTTCCCTTCGCCACCCCCACCCAATGGAAGTGGAAATCTCCTACTAAAAAAGAGTCTGTGGATGAGGAGATGCTTCCAGGATATCTAGAATATCTGAGATGTTCCCTTTTGTTAGGAATTAAAGTACCTTTAAAGAAATTGCTCGAGACAAAAATTGAGAACAAAGAACATTTATTACTACAACAATGCAAAGTTGGGTGCTTCCCCTTACCCTGGGAATACACACACACACTGGGGCTCACCCAACTTTTATACAGTTGATTTCAGTGTAGGAATACCCTCCCCCTTACATTCTTCTGCCTCCTGCTGGAGAGGTTTGGCATTAGGCAATCCTGCCTGCCTACGTGCAATTTCAGTATACTTGGAGAACCAGGGGGGGGTATCCTGTCGGTGTCCCTTCATGTCATTGTCCTTATTCACACCTTCCTGATTCTCGGGGCTACAGTCTCTTGATATGCAGAGTTGACTCATTCTATCTAGGGTTGGCTAATTTCATATGTATAAATCTGTGTATGGTTAGCTAATTAGAAATGTATGACTTGGTACTTCTGTCCAGGGCTAGGAGACCCTTATCTGATCCAGACTACCTCAACTTCCTACATTCTATTGTACCTTACCATTCCTTATCTTAGTCCTATGGTCTTGTCACAAAGACTAGAAGATTCTTATGTTAATCGTGCTGACTCTGCTTTCCTGCATCCTAAGCCCCAAGCTTATCCTGTTTGAACTGGTTACAGCCATTTTACTGATGAACTTTAGTTTCTTCCATGTTCATAATTTTAGATCAATTTTCCCATCTCTCACAATCCTCACTTTTCTTTTAGATCAGTAATACTGATCTTTCACCATGATCAGTGTTACTGATCTTTGGTTACTAGTGTCAGTGTGACTGATCCCCCCCCCCCTCTCCTCACTTTTCTTTTAGATCAGTAACACTGATCTTTCAAGTGTAAGGTGTAGTTTTACCCAGCTGGTCAATAACCGAATTGTAACACCTGTGTAAAGTCTTTAGGTAGGGGAGCACCATGAAGGTCAGGGGAGTGAGTCCAGCTGCTTATTAGGGTTTGGAGTATCAGGCTCCAGTTCTCAGTAAAGAGTCTAGTCCATCCCATACGTTGAAATATTGAAGCAGTGTCTTTGAAGCACACGACCTTTGTAAGTGTTGTCCCGACGAAGTCTGTGAGAGGCGCTGCCTTCAGCAGCGAACGAGTAGCAGTCTATGAGAAGCGCTGCCTTCAGCAGCGAACGAGTAGCAGTCTATGAGAAGCGCTGCCTTCAGCAGCGAACGAGTAGCAGTAGTCAGGCGGTTCCGTTTGATTGTGGCTCGTATCTGATGTCCTCTTCAGCCCCGAACCCTAGGGCCACCGATCTCCGAAGGCTGTTTGGAGCCTGATATTAAAGTGTCAAGCAGCTCACGTTGTTGGAAACTGGTGCTCCCTTTCATGGGGTGATGAAAAGTGACCAAGCTGGGGGGGGATTGTTTCTTGTGATTTAACTGTGTGTTGCAGCTTGTCTGCTAACATTAGCATATGTATCATTGAACTTGTGAGTTGCAGCCTGTCTGTGTACATTAGCATATGTATTAACTCTCTCTCTCTGTTACATGTACAATCCTGACTACCATTCTGTCTGTCTTTGTCCCACCATGTCCTTTGTGCTATCGCTTCAAAACTCCTGTCTTTAATACCTGTGTAGGCTATGATACAAATTAAATGTACTCCACTAAAGCTGTTCAGTTCCCCTGGTCCGTATTGGAATCCCTTGTTAACCCATATCCCACTATGACTATACATTAAATCTATGCCCTGTCTACATTCTAAAGGAGCACAATTGTAACCGCTGCTGCCCCTATTCCAGGGGGACTTAAAACATTAACGAACAATATTCCAAAAAAATGAGTAAAACAACAATGAAAGTAAAACCCATTGAAAGCAGCAATAAAATATAACAATAACTGAATAAACAACAATAAATGTAAAGCTCATTGAAAACAGCAATAAAATACACAAAAACTGAATAAACCACGATAAATGTAAAGCTCATTGAAAACAGCAATAAAATACACAAAACTGAATAAACCATTAAAAAAAACGAATAAAATTGTAACATTATGGCACTTTGTCATTAATTCTTTGAATGTGGGTCCAGCCTTTCTCTCTTGTTCTTACTGCGGTGTCTGTAATTAAAAGTACACAGAAGGGACCATCCCAGGCAGGTTTTAGTTGATCCTCTTGCCATGCTTTTACATATAACCAATCACTAGATTTTAATAAAATGAATAACAATCTGACTTTCCTTTGTGTTAGTGTAAAAATTGTAAAATGAAACACAAACCATATTTGCATGGGTTTTGAATATGTTAGACCTTATTAAAATGCAGTTGGAGCTGCTTGTCTGTATGGGGCACAACCCTCCAATTTGTTAGAGTGAGTACATAACAGACATTGCAGCACAAGAGCCCCTGCAAGAGAACTTGAAACATATTCAACCTTTAGTTCTGCCTGAAGTAAAATGCCTTGTGCCACAGCTCACAGGAGCTGGCCTTATTTAAAACAGTCTGTAAAACAGGCACCAAAAAAAAGTTAAAAGATGTTCTTATGAAGATTGCACACACAATAATTTAAGTACAGGCTAGTTTCTATTATATTCCACTTAAAAGTTCTGCTGCATGAATCCTGGAGCTTGTGGAGTCATTATTGAATCAAGAAATATTGGTGCCATGCCAATCTCATTCTAACATGCCAATTTCTCCAGTCCTTAAGTCAAGATGTACTGAATAGCATCCGGTACAAGATCTGTGAGTTCTTAATGATATTATTATTCTTATGCACCCAATTGTTCTGAACTATGCCACCAATTTAAATCATATTCCACCTATTGCAATACTCACACAGCACCATAGACCAGTTCGCAGGTTTATTTCTCCATTAAGCTGAATCCAGTCGCGCAGGGTTTACCTCCGTGATTATTTACAATGTAACTTCTGCACTACCGGATTTAAATATAAACCTGATGAATAGGGAAAGTTATCATGAATTAAATAACAGCGGCAATACAGAGAAATTGTGCTGAGGCATTAATTTCACTCCGGAGGAAAATGCACCAGAGAAATTAATGATTAAACTTATAGGAATCCCCATAGGAATCCCCAGAGGTATCTTTATTCTCCAGAGGTGGGTGATCTTTAAACTCACGGACCTTGACTGCTGAATGTGTAGAAGAAATGTATTAAATGTGTTGATAGGGCTCCATACCTCTAACTGCAAGACAAGAGCCTGAAGCCTCAATTTCAAGTGCCACAGTGCACTTAAAGGGACATGCACACTCCCCCTTCAACTGGCTGATCCAGCCACTTTACACATCAGATCCTTTCTTTATCTTACATACACTTAAAATAAGATGTAGAACTCACCCTATTTGCGCAAACATTTCTCCCTGCAAATGTTATAACATCACTCAACTCTCAGGTACTCCCTGTGCAAAATCACATTTGAATACAATTTATTTCATAAATTGGAATTAACTGGTAGTTCAATTCGCTCATTCTACAGTATTGATAAACGATCCTTTATGACATTTAAATTTTAGCATGAATTTTAATCAATATTGGTCAGTGACTGAAGTGGGAAGTCGTGATTTATGAAATTATCTCTGGTCTCTACTCTCCCACTCCCTGCACTTCTCCCAACATTCAGGAGCTGGCACACAGTCCCTGCCTTTTTTTTTTCATGTTACTCATCTACTATTCCTTTAACTGCTTGCATCAAAATGTTAGCCTTTGCTTTCTGCTTATCCTCAGATGTCTGGACAAATGCTTTTTGTGTGATCTGTAGAAGCTGGGTTATTCCCTGCTCATGCCAATTTTCTGTCTTTTGTAATTTTCTCTTAATGTCTGGGGCTGAGTTGGTAACAAAACCTGTTAGTACCAATTGTTCCCCTGCTGGGGATTCTATGTCGAGACCCCCATATTGTATATATATTTGGTCCCAAAAATTGGTCTAACTGTTCGGCACATCCCTGGGGATCTTCTATCAGGGAGGTCAGTTCTTTCTTAAAGTTACACACTTCAGTACTGGTCAGGGGCACATTTACGAAACCGAGACCCTCTCTCATGGGAACTTCCCGCAGTGGTCTCATCCAATTGGTTTCTGGCTTATTAGGTCTGGGTTCCTGCTCCCTGGGAAATGAATCAAAGGGTTCTGCCCTTTCTTCCTGAAGAGTCTCACGCTGTTCTGAATTAAAGTTACCTCTCTCTCCTGCCAACAGAGGTGGTAATCGAGTGCTTTGTGAGCAAGTTATCATACCACTCCAGCTCTCTTCTCTCTTCTCTAGTGGTGGGGGAGGTGGGGAAGGTGCAGAAGGGTAGGTCATAGGAGGGGAAGGAAAGATAGGAGCCGGCATAGGAGGAACATAGGGTGGAGGGAGGGAATGTAACACATCCCAACCCTGTGATTCAGGGACAAGAGGTTCCTCCTCTCTCTTATCCCTGGATTCTTTCTCATTCAAAACCAGCTGTTCAATGGATCCCTTGAGCCAGCAGGCTGCATATTCCCTGCTCTCAACATTGTCTTTCTGGTTTTGATAGAGCCATAAGTTCAAAGCTTCACACATCCATTCATCCTCGGATCCGAATTTTGGCCAGTACACGGAGCTCCCTTTAACCGGGTATCCCACCCATTCATTACAACAATACCTGACCGTCGTCAGTTTGTCTTTACCGCGGGTCTTTCCTGTGCCCCACTCAGATAACATCATCCCAAGCGGGCTGTACGTAGCTATCTGGTGGTCACGTCCTGTGTCAGGACTCTCATCTCTACTGCCCGCTATTCCCATACTTAGGAACAAGTAAAATACTCTTACCGAGTTCTGGCAGTACTGCTCTAGCGCGCGTCCTTCCGCCGTTTGTTCTCAATGCCTCTTCTCGGATATCACTCGCTTCTTCCACTGACCAGCCACCCGTCGCCCGTGAGTCCAGCTGAATCAGCCGGGGTGCACCTACTCTCGTCGTCGGGGTACTCTGTCAGTGGAGGGAGTGTGATCCCGGACGAGCCCCCATTTGTTAGGAATTAAAGTACCTTTAAAGAAATTGCTCGAGACAAAAATTGAGAACAAAGAACATTTATTACTACAACAATGCAAAGTTGGGTGCTTCCCCTTACCCTGGGAATACACACACACACACTGGGGCTCACCCAACTTTTATACAGTTGATTTCAGTGTAGGAATACCCTCCCCCTTACATTCTTCTTCCTCCTGCTGGAGAGGTTTGGCATTAGGCAATCCTGCCTGCCTACGTGCAATTTCAGTATACTTGGAGAACCGGGGGGGGGGGGTATCCTGTCGGTGTCCCTTCATGTCATTGTCCTTATTCACACCTTCCTGATTCTCGGGGCTACAGTCTCTTGATATGCAGAGTTGACTCATTCTATCTAGGGTTGGCTAATTTCATATGTATAAATCTGTGTATGGTTAGCTAATTAGAAATGTATGACTTGGTACTTCTGTCCAGGGCTAGGAGACCCTTATCTGATCCAGACTACCTCAACTTCCTACATTCTATTGTACCTTACCATTCCTTATCTTAGTCCTATGGTCTTGTCACAAAGACTAGAAGATTCTTATGTTAATCGTGCTGACTCTGCTTTCCTGCATCCTAAGCCCCAAGCTTATCCTGTTTGAACTGGTTACAGCCATTTTACTGATGAACTTTAGTTTCTTCCATGTTCATAATTTTAGATCAATTTTCCCATCTCTCACACTTTCTTCAGAAAATGTGGCTTCCTCTCTGCAACCACGAACTCAGCCTTTAACCTCATCTCCTCTTTTCCTTGCACATCATCCCTTGGCCCCCTCTGCTCCAAGTCAGGTTTCCCCTCATCCTCACCTGTCATCCCACCAGCCTCTGCATCCAGCACACCATCCTCTGCAATTTCTGCCACTTACAACAGGATTCCACCACCAGACATATCTTCTCCCCCTCTCTCCTCCTTCAGCAGGGACTCCATCCTCTTTGACTCCCTTGTCCACTCACCCCTTCTTGGTACCTACTCTTAGGAATGCAGGAAATGTTACTCTTGCGCTCCCTCCTTCACCCCCATTTGGGGCCTCAAGCAGTCCTTCCAAGTGAAGCAGCACTTTATACCATGAATTTGCAGGGAACACTTACTGCATCCACTGATCTCGTTGTGACCTTCTCTACATTGGAAAGACTGGATGCAGACTGGGAGATCATTTCATTGAGCAGCTTCATTCTGCGCTGCAGCACCAAGGATGTCCCAGTGGCCAACTACTTCAATTCCATGCACCATTGCCACATGACATTTGTTCATTGTCTTGTGTACTGCCAAGTTTGGGCCTGCAAATTGGAACAACACCTTATATTCCATCTCAACAATTTCAAAATACACATTATTTATAATACAATTGTGTTCAGAGCAAAGTCTTGTTCACAGGGGCTGCATGGTTACCGTAGCAGTTAGCACAATGCTGTTATAGCGCCAATGACTTGGACCGGGGTTAAAATCCCACACTGTCTGTAAAGAGTTTGTATGTTCTCCCCATATCTGTGTGGGTTTCCTCTGGGTGCTCCGGTTTCTTTCCACCATTCAAAAACAAAAACATACCAGGGATGTAGATCAATTGGGTGTATTTGGGCTCGTTTGGCTGGAAGGATCTGTTACCATGCTTTTAAATAATTTAAATTTGTATGTACACAAAGGAAAACAATGCAGTCTTTTACATTTTGTAGTGTCTTATTCATTGTGCATCCTGTTATTTTACCTTGTAGCATTAACCTTAGATAGGATGGTAGCCCCCTCAAGAGTTCCTCCCTCTTCTGTTGTTTTAGGGGTTTCCCCACCAATCTTTGCTCTTCAATGCCTAGTGGTGGAAGGATCCTAGATGGTGAACAGTGTTCCTCCACTCGCTGCACCAAGCTTCAGTACGTCCCTCAGAACGTACTCCTGTGGCCGGGAATATGCCAGTCAGCAGCATTCCCACATTGACATCTCATTGTGCTGGAAGACTAACAGTGAAGGAACAATGATATATCTGCAAATCAGGATGGTGTGTGGCTTGGAGGGTAACACCCAGATGGTGGGGCTTCCACACTTTTTACAGCCTTCAAGGAATCATTTGAAGAAATTGGAAGAGCAAATCCACAGGGAGATAGGAGACAGCTGCAGGAAACAAAAAATTGTGATAGTAGGTGATTTTAACTTTCCACGAATGGTCTGGGACTCCCCTATTATAAAGAAGCTGGATGACTGAGAATTTGTCATATTTGTTCAGGAAAGTTTTGAAATCAATATACTGAGGTACCAACTAGTGTAATACTGGATCTCCTATTACGGAACAAGGCAGGACAGGTGACAGAAGTATGTGTTAGGGAACACTTTGGATCCAGTGTTCATAATGCTATTAGATTTAAAATAATTATGGATATGGGTAGGTCTGGTCCTTGGGTTGAGATTCAAGCCAACAAGTCTCAGTGCACCCCTCAGCATGCACTCCTGCAGCCTGGAATGTGCCAGCCTGCAGCATTCCCTCACTCAAATAGGGCAATGAATTTATGAATTGTTCTTGGTGGTGATGCAATAAAGAGCAATAAAGCTCCTGCCAGTTCCGCAGAAAATCTGTGGGTAGTGCCCTGCTTAAAGGTTTTCCCTTGTTGGGATAGCTATACTCACTTCCCTTTAGAGATCATCTCAGCAGTAAAGACAACAGTTCACCTCATCCACAACTAACCCCCCCCCCCCCCCACAGTAGCCCTCTATCTTTCCACCTACATTAGCTAATTTCCCACCAACATTAAGACCCCAAGGGGGAACACTACTCTCTGAAAGAACAGGTCACACATACTTTCATCTCATCAGTTAGGTTTATTCTCTGAAGTGGCAAACTTTTTTATTTTATTGAATAAAGCAGCCATTTTGGTAGGGTCTCTCATTTTTTCTTTCAATCAAGTTTCCTTCTATCCATAATTAATGTTCAGAAGTGTTTTGTCGGTCTGGATATGCTCTGATTGTAACTATGTAAGTTACCTGTCCACACCCAAAATGTGGAAGTTAAGTGAGTAATTATAACCATGCTGAGGCAAGTACCGTATTTGATAGCATATAAGACCCACAGGCATATAAGACCCTCCTTCTCCCATTTCAGCAGGGAACACTAAGAATTTTTTTAGTGTATTTACGGGTAAGTATTTAATATTATTGATATATATAGCTACAGTATAGCAAAAAATAACTTGGACAAAACAAGCAACTAGGACAACAGGAAAAATCTTTTTAATAATAATATTACTGCTGTAATTTATAAAACAGAAGCAGCTTAGCTATAGCAGAAAACATTTTATAAAAGTAAACAGCCGCTGTTGGTCCCTGTGCTGGTCCCACTGCCCTGCTCTCTCCCGGAGAGAAGCGGGGCAGTGGGATCATTGTGAGGACTGATAGCAGGCTGTTGGAGGGAAGTGGGGTGGTGGGATCAGTGTGGGGAATGGTGGTGGGCTGTTGGGGGGAGGCAGGGTGGAGGGATCAGGGTGGAGACTGGTGTCAGGGGGAGGTGGGGCAGTAGGATCAGTGTGGGGTCTGGTGGCAGGCTGTCAGGGAGGCAGGGCAGTGGGATCAGTGTGGGGCCTGTGGCGGGCTGTGGGAGCGAGCGGGGCAGCAGGACCATTGCAGGAACTGACAGCAGAGTCTCCTGACACTGATCCCACTGTCCTGCTCTTCCCCCCCACCCCCAACAGCCCATCACCGGCCCCCAACGATAGATGGTGGTGATGCTAGTGAGCCACACGGTGACGATAATATCTGGCAGCGATACTCACCATTGTCACCCCAATTTCAACTTTGCATTCAAGACCCAGGAGATAATTTTGAGCCATTTTGGGGGGGAAAAGTGGGTCTTATATGCCATCAAATACAGTAATTATAATCATTAAAACTCTCACTAAATTGCTGATTCATATTTTGGTGATGAAAAGCATGTAGCACAAGCACAGGCATGGTCATTGATGCTTGACTGGGAACCAATGTCACTGATAGACAATCACTGCCTCATGAATATTCCCCTGGATAATGCTGCCATGCTGTCTTGCTTTGTAGTAATTTAAGAAATGTGTCTTTTAGATGAAATGTGATTTCATCACGAAATGTGAATAACATTGTGATTTCTGAATTAGCTGATAGAGACACTGCCTACATGGATTATTTTCTTAGACATACAGTACGGTAACAGGCCATTTCAGCCCACGAGTCTGTTCCACCCAATTAACCTACGCCACCAGTACATTTTGAATGGTGGGAGGAAACAAGAGCCCCTGGAGAAAACCCACGCAAATGCAGGGAGAACATACCAATTCCTGAAAGACTGTGGGATTCGAACATGTGTCCTGATTGCTGCAACAGCACGGCGTTAACTCCTACGTCAACCATGCCACCTCTTCAGTTGGCCCGTTTCCTTCGCAATACTTGACTCAGCTCCTTTTGATCTTTTGCTCTCATCAACAATCGTTTCCAGGCTCCCCAGTGCTCTCTGTGGAGAGAAAATTGCCAGATTTTTACCCTTTTAATGCCCTTGGTTATATTTGCTTCTCAAAGATTACATGGCTGCACAGAGGAGCAAGGCTGAGAGTGCCTTGAAGTAGTCTATTGGCTGCACTTGTGACCTTTAGTCAGAAAATGCATGGGCTCTTGTCTCACTTTGGGTAGTGTAGCGGTTAGTTCAACTATATTACAGTGGCAGTGATGAGTACATGGATGTGAGGGGCTTGGAGGGTTATGGGCAGGGAGTAGGTAGGTGGAACTAGTTGGAGTTTCAAGAAAATCGGTGCGGACTAGAAGGGCCAATATGGCCTGTTTCCGTACTGTATTTGTAATATGGTTATATGGTTATTCTTTTTTCTTTCTTTGGCTTGGCTTCGCGGACGAAGATTTATGGAGGGGGTAAATGTCCACGTCAGCTGCAGGCTCGTTTGTGGCTGACAAGTCCAATGCGGGACAGGCAGACACGGTTGCAGCGGTTGCAGGGGAAAATTGGTTGGTTGGGGTTGGGTGTTGGGTTTTTCCTCCTTTGCCTTTTGTCAGTGAGGTGGGCTCTGCGGTCTTCTTCAAAGGAGGTTGCTGCCCGCCAAACTGTGAGGCGCCAAGATGCACGGTTTGAGGCGATATCAGCCCACTGGCGGTGGTCAATGTGGCAGGCACCAAGAGATTTCTTTAGGCAGTCCTTGTACCTTTTCTTTGGTGCACCTCTGTCACGGTGGCCATGGAGAGCTCGCCATATAACACGATCTTGGGAAGGCGATGGTCCTCCATTCTGGAGACGTGACCCACTCAGCGCAGCTGGATCTTCAGCAGCGTGGACTTGATGCTGTCGACCTCTGCCATCTCGAGTACTTCGATGTTAGGGATGAAAGCGCTCCAATGAATGTTGAGGATGGAGCGGAGACAACGCTGGTGGAAGCGTTCTAGGAGCCGTAGGTGATGCAGTTAGAGGACCCATGATTCGGAGCCGAACAGGAGTGTGGGTATGACAACGGCTCTGTATACGCTTATCTTTGTGAGGTTTTTCAGTTGGTTATTTTTCCAGACTCTTTTGTGTAGTCTTCCAAAGGCGCTATTTGCCTTGGCGAGTCTGTTGTCTATCTCGTTGTCGATCCTTGCATCTGATGAAATGGTGCAGCCGAGATAGGTAAACTGGTTGACCGTTTTGAGTTTTGTGTGCCCGATGGAGATGTGGGAGGGCTGGTAGTCATGGTGGGGAGCTGGCTGATGGAGGACCTCAGTTTTCTTCAGGCTGACTTCCAGGCCAAACATTTTGGCAGTTTCCGCAAAACAGGACGTCATGCGCTGAAGAGCTGGCTCTGAATGGGCAACTAAAGCGGCATCGTCTGCAAAGAGTAGTTCACGGACAAGTTTCTCTTGTGTCTTGGTGTGAGCTTGCAGGCGCCTCAGATTGAAGAGACTGCTATCCGTGCGGTACCGGATGTAAACAGCGTCTTCATTGTTGAGGTCTTTCATGGCTTGGTTCAGCATCATGCTGAAGAAGATTGAAAAGAGGGTTGGTGCGAGAACACAGCCTTGCTTCACGCCATTGTTAATGGAGAAGGGTTCAGAGAGCTCATTGCTGTATCTGACCCGACCTTGTTGGTTTTCGTGCAGTTGGATAATCATGTTGAGGAACTTTGGGGGGCATCCGAAGCGCTCTAGTATTTGCCAAAGCCCTTTCCTGCTCACGGTGTCGAAGGCTTTGGTGAGGTCAACAAAGGTGATGTAGAGTCCTTTGTTTTGTTCTCTGCACTTTTCTTGGAGCTGTCTGAGGGCAAAGACCATGTCAGTAGTTCCTCTGTTTGCGCGAAAGCCGCACTGTGATTCTGGGAGAATATTCTCGGCGACACTAGGGATTATTCTATTTAGGAGAATCCTAGCGAAGATTTTGCCTGCAATGGAGAGCAGCGTGATTCCCCTGTAGTTTGAGCAGTCTGATTTCTCGCCTTTGTTTTTGTACAGGGTGATGATGGTGGCATCACGAAGGTCCTGAGGCAGTTTTTCTTGGTCCCAACAAAGCTTGAAAAACTTATGCAGTTTGACATGCAGAGTTTTGCCGCCAGCCTTCCAGACCTCTGGGGGGATTCCATCCATACCTGCTGCTTTGCCACTTTTCAGTTGTTTGATTGCCTTATATGTCTCATCCAGGGTGAGGACCTCATCCAGCTCTAGCCTTAGGGGCTGTTGAGGGAGCTGGAGCAGGGCGGAATCTTGGACTGAGCGGTTGGCACTGAAAAGAGATTGGAAGTGTTCTGACCATCGGTTGAGGATGGAGATCTTGTCGCTGAGGAGGACTTTGCCGTCTGAGCTGCGCAGCGGGCTTTGGACTTGGGATGAGGGGCCGTACACAGCCTTTAGAGCCTCATAGAAACCCCTGAAGTCGCCAATGTCCACGCTGAGCTGGGTTCGCTTGGCGAGGCTAGTCCACCACTCATTTTGGATCTCCCGGAGTTCGCGCTAAAGATGGCTGCATGCGCGACGGAAGGCTTTTATATAAGGTTATTGATAAAGGGTTTGTACGTTCTTCCCTTCTCTGCATGGGTTTCTTCCAGTTTCCTCCCATATTCCAAAGACAAGGTTAATTGGTCACATGGACCAGAAGGGCCTGTTACCGTGATGAATCTCTAAATCAAATGTATTAAGCAACAAAATGCAAGCTGACACTCCAGTGCACTCTCAGAGGTGTTGTCTTTTAGATGAGAGAAGGACAGGCTGATTGATTCAGTTCCTGGTGCCCTGAGTTTTTTTGATGCAACATCACAAAAAAGAGATGATTTCAGCAGGGAAGTGTGTGCAAATTAGCTGCTGCAGTTCCAGTAGTAAAATTTCACCATCAAGTGTAAAGATCAATGAGATGACCAAGGTGGAGAAAGGAGCTAAATAAATGCAAGAACCAATCTTTGTGCTTTTGAAACTAATACCCCAAGTGTCATTTTATAAGACCCAAGGTTGACACACCAGTGATGTTTTCCTATATTTCACTTCCATCAGTTCAAATGTAGGGGAATTTATATTTCATATAAATTATTATTTCGTGCAAATACACATCCAACTTCCAGGTCACTGCAATGCATTTCCTTGCCACTGCTAAAGCAATTTTAACAAATTTAACTTCTCTCTCTTTGGCTTGGCTTCGCGGACGAAGATTTATGGAGGGGGTAAAAAGTCCACGTCACTTAGTAAATTTAGTTTAGGTCTTGTTCCTTCAATGTTCCCCAATGACCTTGTGGAAGAGGTAGTTGTGACAGGGTAGTTCTGTCATTTAAGAAGTGGTTAGATGAGTACATGGATGTGAGGGGGTTGGAGAGTTATGGGCAGGGAGTAGGTAGGTGGAACTAGTTGGAGTTTCACGTAAATCTGTGCAGACTAGAAAGGCCAATATGGCCTGTTTCTGTACTGTAATTGTTATATGGTTATATGGTTATAAAGCATTTTTCTGTTTCTAAGTTTGAGTGTGCAGTGCTGGCTGCATGCTACAGACACTTCGGAATTGCACAATATAGTAAGGACCAACAATGCAGAATGCAGCAATTACCCAGGTTCCTAAATCCTCAGGCTGCGATTACCTCTGTTGTGCTTTTAAAGGAACACTAAAATCTTGGCAATAAACAGGCAGAATTAATCAGGAAGTCTGCCGCAAAAAGTATCTGGCTGCAGCCTATTTCTGAATATTTTTTTGGTTTCCCCAAGGAGAACAAAAGTCTGACAGAAGCAGACTTAGATCTGAGCTTTAGCTTACATCTTAGCCCAACCAAAGTGCTTATATCCAACTAATACTAGAACCAACAGGGTTTCTTCCTTAGAAAATGTCTGTGGGCATGGAAAATTCATGCACACTTAGGATTAACTTGTAGGGTTAAATCTATTTCCAATATATCCTTAGACCAGCTTGATGGACTCCAGAGGGAAATATAAGGATTCCCATTTGCATACATTCTCCAGAATCAAAAAAATCATCCAGGTACTTGAATGGGCACCAAAGGAAAAAATTCATGGATGTTTCAACAAAATATATTTTTAACCTTTTTTAAATGTCTTTGTTCATAGCATTGGACTTCTGTCATGGCATAAGAACAGGCCATTCAGCACCACAAGTCCATACAGCATTTATGCTCACTTAGCGTCCTGCTGTCTTTCCTCACTAAAACATCTGTAAACTTCTATTCCCATCAACCTGATGTACTTTCTATTTTCCTGTTAACCACATCTATACAGTTCACTTTCAACCACTTCCTATATTTTAGCAAATATCGCATTCTCACTACTCTTTGGATCTCTGAATTCTCCATGTTGTAACAGTGGGTTCAGTTATTCACTTTCCTACAAACAGAAACAATAGTCCTATAACCACTCTATTAAAAACTTTCACAAGATTCCTGCTTTATCTTCTCAAGTGAAAGGAGGCCCGCTCTCTTCATCTTTTGCTGATGTCTATTTCAGATTTCAGATTTATTGTCAGAGTACATACATGACATCACATACAACCCTGAAATTCTTTCTTCTGTAGGTGAGGCAGTATTACCACTTATTGGTAGAGGTACACAATCCTTTAGCCGGAACCCTTGGGGGACAGTGTGTTCCAAATTTCAGATTTTTCTGGATTTTGGAAAGCCAGATTTAAATCCACCCACAACCCCTTCCATTCGCACTGCCATCTCCTCCCCCCCCCCACCCACCCGACTCGTGCTGCCAATCTCTCCCCCCCCACCACCCAACTTGCGCTGCCGGTCTCTCCCCCTCGCCCGCCCGACACGTGCTGCCTGTCTCTCCCCCCTTTGCCTGCCCAACATGTACTGCCGGTCTCCCCCCCTTGCCCGCCCGATATGTGCTGCCGGTCTCTCCCCCTCGCCCGCCCGACATGTGCTGTCGGTCTCTCCCCCTTGCCCGCCTGACATGTGCTGCCGGTCTCCCCTCCCCCCCTCGACTGCCCGACTCACGCTGCCGGTCTCCTCCCCCTTGTTCACCCAACTCGCACTGCTGGTCTTCTCCCCATTTACCAGATTTTGCAGCTTTCTGGATTTTAGATGTCTGGATAAAGGATTGTGTACCTCTAGTGCAAAAAAAAATACATTGTTTATACATGTAAACAAATAAAGACCGTAAACAGATAACAAATGTAAAGAAACCGACTGCAATACAGAGAGAATTTTGAATGAAGTGCACAAGTAAGAGGCCTTAAATGAATCCCTGATTGAATTTGTAATTGAGGAGTCTGATGGTGGAGGGGTAGCAGCTGTTCCTAAACCTGATGGAATGAGTCTTGTGGCATTTATACCTCTTTCTTGAATGTAGCAGTGAGAACAGAGCATGTGCTGGATGGTGTGGATCTTTGATGATTACTGCTGCTCTCTGATGGTAGCGTTCCCTGTAGATGTTCTCGATAGCAGAGATGGTTTTTCCAGTGATGTCCTGGGCTGTTTCCACTACTTTTTGCAGGGCTTTATGCTCAGGGGCATTCGTGTCCTCATACCAGATTGTGATCCAGCCGGTCAGCACACTTTCCAACACCCATATGTGGAAATTTGCAGGGTTTCTAGTTTCATACCAAATCTCCGTAAACTCCTGAGGAAGTAAAGGCACTGAAGTGCATTCATCATGATGCCTTTAGTGTGATCGGTCCAAGAAAGATCCTCCAAGTTAGTGACTCCCAAGAACTTAAATTTTCACCCTCTCCACCTCTGATCCCTCAAAGATCACTCAACCATCAGCTCATTAGTTTTGGTGACATCGAGGGCAAGGTTGTTGTGGTGCACCATTCAGCCAAGTTTTTAATCTCCCTCCTGTGTGCTAACTCATCTTTTTTTTTATATAACCCTCTACTGTAGTATCATCCACAAATTTGTAGATGGTGTTATTGTCGTACTGAGCCAGACAGTAGTGGGTGTAAACTGAGTAGAGCAGGGGGCTAATAATGCAGTCCTGTGGTGCTCCGGTACTGATGGAGATTGTGGAGGAGATGTTCTTACCAATCCTCACTGATTGTGGACAGGAAGAGAGGAAATCCAAGATCCAATTACACAGTGGGGTGTTGAGACCCAGGTCTTGGAGTTTACTAATCAATTTTGAGGGGATGATGGTGTTAAATGCCAAACTGTAGTCAATACAACGCATCCAAATGAATGCACCTTTTCTGTCCAGGTGTTCAAGGGCTTTGTGTAGAGCCAGTGAGGTGGAATCTGCCATAGATCTGTTTCTACGATAGGTGAATGGGAACATATCCATGTCACTGTTCAGACAGAAGCTGATATCCTTCAACACCAGCCTTTCAAAACACTTCATCACTGTTGATGTAAGTGCTACTAGTTGATAGTCATTAAGGCAGGTTACTGCACTCCTCTTGGGCAATGTTATGGTTAATGCCTGTTTGAAACAGGTGGGTACCACACCTTGCTGGAGTGAGATGTTAAAGATATCTGTGAATACATTGTTAAGTTGGTCAGCAGAGATTTTTACTTCTCATCAGGTACTATATCCAGGCCAGATGCTTTCCTCAGATTCACTCTCCTGAAGGAAGTATGCACATTATCCTCAGATACGGACAGGATGGTATCATCAGGCTATGTGGGGGTGCAGAGGGGTGTTATTGTCATCAAATTGGGCGTAGAAGGCATTGAGTTACCCTGGAAGCAAAGCTTTGGTGTCTGCTACTTCACCGGATTGGGTTTTGTAGCAGGTTCCCTTGATTCCATTTTCATCCAGAATCCCTACTTCGCCTGGGAGATCACTTTTTGCAGGTCGTACCTGCTCCTTCTATATTGATCTGGATCTCTGGACTTAAATGCCTCTGATGTGGCTCTCAGCAGGTTCTAGATTTGATTGTTCATCCAGGGCTTCTGGTCGGGGAAACCCCTGAACGATTTGGTGGGGACACACTTGTCCACAGCTATTCTGATAAAATCACTCACTGGTGTAATCATTCAGATACCCATCTGAGTCCTTGAACACCGCCCAGTCCTCTGACTCGAGGAAGTCCTGTAACCGTTCTTCAGCCACTTGTGATCACCTTCTAGCTGTCCTGATCTCCAGAGCCTCTCATTTTAGACTCTGCCTGTATGAAAGCAGAAGGAGCACAGTCAGGTGATCTAATGTGCCAAAATGCGATCTCGGGTAAGAACGGTAGGCCTTCCTTATCTTGGTGTATCAGTGATTGAGTGTGCTGGACCTGTGGTACAGCAGGTTGCATGCCGATAGTAGTTGGGCAGGGTTTTCTTGATACAACCCTGATTAAAGTCACCGTCTAAAATTTGTAGTGCATTGGGCTGGGCCGACTCTTGGTTACTAATCACATCATGCAGATCCACAAGTTTGTAATTGGCATTCGGAGGGATATAAACTCTTATATCCTTGCATTTCTGGTATTTTGTCAATAATTTCCAAAACCTCTCCAATGCATCCAGATCATTTTTATAATATGGTAGCCAGAACATCATATTGGGTGAACTCAGTGGGCTGAGAAGAATCGGGGGAAAATTAATTCGAACTGTTTCAGACTGGAACCTTTCTTCAACAACAGAGTACAGAGGGGGACATGATGAGTGTGATGTGACAACCTAAACCTATCAAATTAAGATGCTCCCTGTACTTCGCACCAAAAATGTTCCATCTACTATTTATTTGATTTGAATTTAATTTGCCAATTAATTGCCTGTTGATTGAGTTTATTAATGCCCTTTGATTTGTAGCACTCTTTGTCAATGTTTACTGTCCCTCAATCTTGGATTATACACAAATTAAATTGTGTTATTCCAGGGTCTAAATCATTGGCGTAAATGATGAACAACTGTTCTCCCAGTTCTGATCCCCATGAATTCACATCTCCTGTCTTCTTCCACTACAAGTGGATATTCTTTAAAGATCATGATAATTGAGTTTATTGTCACAGGCATTGCATAACATACTTATGCACTGAAATTCTTACTTGCTTCAGTGGAACAGGTATTTGTTTAAAAAAATGACAATAATAAACATAATTGAATAAAAAGAGTCAATAATTACAATAGATAGATAACAACTATTTACAGTAATCCTTGTGCAAGAAGAGGGTCGCAACAATGTTAAATGTACGGGGTTAGTGGGGAAGAAGGGGAAGTTCAAGAGTTTGATAGCTGATGGACAGAAACTATTCTTAAAATTAGAGGTGGTGGGTTTCGGGCATCTGCACCTTTAACCTGAAGGTAGCAGTGAGAAGAGGTAGTGACCAGGGTGATGGGGGTCTTTTATCATGTTGGCTGCTCTCTTTAGATGTCTTGAGGTTGGAGCCTCAAGATCTGGCTATGTTTCTCCCTTCTGCAGCTTTTTCTGTTCCTGGGCACTTGAACTGCTAAACCCAGCTGTGATGAAATCAGTCAGTAAACTTTCCAAAGTGTACCTGTTGAAGTGTGATAGAATATCTAATGTCCCTGTAGACTCTTCAGGAAGTAGAGGCCTTCTCACAGTTGCCTCCATGTGCTGGCTCCAAGATGGAATTAACACTGACTTTTCTGGGTTCCATTAGCCAACCCCCACCCCATCTTTCTCTATGTCTCCCTTCCGCTTGCTCTTTCTCTCTCTCTCTCTTCCATTTCCCTCTGTCCCCTTTTCCCAGCTCTGCTTTCACAGAGTAAAAAAAATCTCCCCCAATCAATTCCCACATTTCCTCTGCCCTGTCCTCTTATCATTCCAAATAACACCTTTTGTCCGTTGGCCTGTATTCCTCCTCCTCAAACCCCCCCCCCCTCCAAATTCTTCCCTAATCACCAGCCTTTTAATATAGGCCCCTTGCCTGCTCTTTGCTCATACCTTGAGGAAAGGCTCAGGTCCAAAATGTCAGTTACCTATCTTTCATCTGCTATGGATGTTGCGAGACCTGCTAGTTTCTCCAGCATTTCTGTGTTTTTACTGGTGCAGGAAAGGTCTTCTGAAACGGTCTCTGGTGATTTTATTGAAGCTCTGTCTGAAAATCAGATCAACACGTTCTCTGAAGTACAATTGTTCACTCTCTTTGTTTATCTCCTCACAAAAAAATCACAAGTTATTATTTTTCAGGAGATGTAAACATGTCAGCGGCTGGCTGCTTATGGCAATTTGATTCACAAAAATCATATGAAGAAATCTCCCTGCACAAAGTCCTTCTCCTCCCCAAAGGATCAATTAATATGAAAACCCCTGGACATCTAATGAGAGCTACGTGATCTTTGCTTGATTTTATTCTAAAAATAAATGTCAATTGGAGCTTGGAGAAAGAATACTTCCGCTCTAGGTCACCCAAGCGCAATCCACTTGGATTTCTCACATGTGGCCACACCTTCACGAATAAGTTGTCCTGCTTCATCATCTCAAGTGCATCTGTGACTAATGCAGTGTTCTAAAAAAGATTAAAACCATTCCCGTTTGTAATGCCTCTCTGATTTTCTTTCTGTGGCATTACCTGGAATATTCAGTATTAACCTTGTTGATAACAGGACAGTCTGATGAGATGCCAGTGACAGTGAGGAATGAAAATAGGAAATAATTTGTCATATTGCAGCCAAATAAAACATTACACTTGAAAAATTATTAGAACTTCCTCATATGATTCAGATTACTGACAACATGTTACTTTCCATTTCCTGCAGCCAGACAAATATCCCAACCTCTGTCAAGTTGTTATAAACCCTTATGTACAGAGAAGTGAAGATCTTGCTCCTTTGAATCCTTGTTGAAATGGGGGTTGTTACTGTTGGATTTTCTGTTGGTGCAATATACAAATCAAGTGTGGGAGGAACTCAGAAGGCCACACAGCATCTAAGGAAAGCAATAGGCAGCTGATGATTCAGTCCTGAGCTCTTCTTCAAGAGTCATGCCTGATGACGGGCTCAGGACCCAAATGTCGACTGCCCAGCTGCGTGACTTGATGAGTTCCTTCAGCACTTTTATCTGTATTGTTCCAGTTCTCCACCACATGCACACTTCTTGTTCAGGTCCTGTTCCTCCAGAGCACATCCCAGAACATGGAGAGTAGAAGAAAGTAGAAAGCCTAACTATCAATGTATAATTATTAACAAGCAATAATGTTGGTTGAGGGATGAACTTGGAGGATTACCCTGGACATCTGGAAATAGCATCTTGGGATCTTTAACATTCCACTGAAGAAGCCAAATGGGGCCTCATTGTAAACATCTCTCTGGAAAATTGGAATGATGGGCAACAAAGGAGAAAGAGGACGTCAACACTTCCCTCGTTTCAGAGCAGCAAGTTCATGCATTTGCCTGAATATGAAGCAATGTAATGTGAAAATCAGTGGGTTTTGCATCTAAGCATCCTTTAACAGTGCTCGTTCAGAGGGAAATTGTTCTCATTAAACATGTCTTTGCTGATTCCTGCCCAATTCTTGAGAATGCTATCCATCTGAAAAGATAAGCTGCCATTGTCATGAAACAGATTTATTTTTGACTTTTTAAATTTTAAAAATAGTTTTGCTGTTTCCGTACTTAAAAAGCAGGAAGCTGTAATTACTTTCCACTCTCTCATGTCCATGTCAGATGTCGACTTCAATCAGCATTCATTGGCCTACATTTTCCTGAGAAGCCTTTTCTTTAATAAGATCATAAGACATAGGAGCAGAAATTGAATTTTCATCCCATCGAGTCTGCCCTGTTATTTGATCATGACCTGATCTACTTTCACATTCAGCCCCACTGCTTGGCCTTTTCCCCAATCTCTGCCTTAAATATAACAAATGACTTGGATTCCAAAACCACTAAGTGGACACACTTCAATCTTGTCGATGTGCACACTTATCCTAGACTCTCCCAACATGGGAAACAACCTTTCTACATTTGCACTGTCCAAATCTTTCAACATTCAAAAAATGTTTCAAAGAGAACCCCCTCAACCCCATTCTCCTAAATTCCATGCAATGCAGGCCAAGAGCTGTCAAATGATCCTCATATGATAACCCTTTCATTCCTGGAATTATCCTTGTGAACCTCCTCTGAACCCTTTCCAATCCTTTCTTAAATGAGGAGCCCAGCACTGCTCACAATACTCCCAGTGAAGCCTCACCAGTGCCTTGTCAAGCCTCAATATCACATCCCTGCTCTTATATTCTATTCCTCTTGAAATTGTGACAGCATTGCATTTGCCTTCTTCACCACCAACTCAAGATGTAAGTTTACCTTCAGGCAATCCTGCATGAGGACTCCCAGGTCCCTTTGTATCTGGATATTTTCAATTTTCTCCCCATCTAGAAAATTATCTGCCCATTTATTGTTTATCGACCAAAGTGCATGACGGTACATTTTCTGACATTATATTTCTTTTGCCACTTCTCTGGCCATTCTCCTCATCTGTCTTAGTTCTTCTGCCACCTCCCTGATTCCTCAACACAACTTGCTGCTCCTTTGCATCATCTGCAAACTTGACCACATAGCCATTCATACCATAATCTAAATCATTAATATACAACATAAAAAGATGCGGTCCTAACACCAACTTCTGTGGAACACTGCTCGGAACTGGCAGCCAACCAGAACATAATCCTTGTATTCTGACTCTGTGTTTCATGCCTATTAGCCAGTGCTCTACCCATTATATGTTTCCCATTATACCATGGGCTCTTATCTTGTTAAATAGCCTCATGTGCAGCACCTTGTCATAGGCCTTCTGAAAATCCAAAAACAAAACATCCATTGCTTCTCTTTTACCTTTCCTGCTTGTCACTTCCTCAAGGAATACCAAGAGGCTTGTCGAGCATAATTTTCCATGCTGTCATTGGCACATCTTTTCATGTGTGTCCAATTACTCTGTAACCTCATGTTTGACCATCGACTCCAAAATCTTCCTAACCACTGATGTCAGGCTAACTGGTCTATAATTACCTTTCTTCTGTCTCCTTTCCTTCTTAAATAGTGGGGTGACATTTGCAATTTTCCAGTCCTCTGAGACCAAGACAGAATCTACTCATCATTACTAATGCCTCCACAATCTCTGCCACTACTTCGTTCATACTCTGAGTTTGCACTCCATCTGTTCCAGGAGACTTATCCAACCTTAGACTCATCCGCTTTCTGACTACCTCCCCCTTGAAATAGTAACTGCACTCTCTTCCCTTCCCTGATGCCCTTTAACATCTGGCACACTGCTAATGTCTTCTACGTTGATGTAAAGTACTTAGTTCCTCTGCCATCTTATCTCCCATTATTATTACTCCAGCATCATTTTCTAGTGGTCATATACCTACTCTCACCTCTTTTACTTATTATATCCTTAAAAGATGCTTTTTTCATCCTTTTTGATATTATTTGCTAGGCTAATTTCATACTTCATCTTTTTCCACCTTTTTTGCAATATTTTGTTCATGATTTTTCCGAACTCAGACAGTTCCAATAATTCACGATACAACAATCACATTGAAGCATAAGTACATTTCTTCTACTGAGTCTGGTTTTATCCCCCACACCCTCACCCCCACAACTCAAAATAACAAAAATGAACACATTAACCATTTAAATAAATAAACTTTACTTACATGAAAAGGCAAAGACGTTTATTTAAACATAAAAAAAACAAGACACCCAATGACCATGGACAAATAACAAATTAAAAAAGAAAAAGAAAAGAAAAAAACATTAACCACAGGGTCTGCCCATCCTCCAGGTCTCTTACATTCAACTTAGCCTAATTGGAATAGACCCCCTGTCCACCCCCCTGAAGAGGAAGGGCAAAGGGTGGTGGGGCGGAGCAGGCAGCGAAGCACACTATATCCTTCCACCTATGCGACGCAGGTAGGGATACGAGATTTTAAGAGAAGTTTCATATTTTTTCCATAGATTATAAGCAACCTTCTCCAAGGGAACACAGCTCTCCATTTCCATAGTCCAACACGCAATGCCAAGATGAGAGTCTGACTTCCACGTAACTACTATGGATTTCCAGAGTGATCAATACAAAACTGGATTTGAAATTTGGAGAGGTTCATTGTAAGCCTTATGTCCATGATGTTTTCCAACAGGAAAATCTTTACCAATGATTTTCTCTCAGGCTTGGCCTAGCCTTGGAGCATAACCAAGTTGAGTGCACAACTTGAAACATTGATAAAAAAAAAAATTCTGGTTTTCCTTTATTCAATTTCTGTGGCATGAGATGCGGCTGGGGAAGAAAGTTATACTGCACTAGTCTATATCATGAGTTAATTGCTGTGGTCATGCTGTCACGACATTGAGCTGACCAGCACCGTTCATCTATTGTAACACCTAGGTCCGCCTCTCATCTTTGTCTTGACCTATGAAGCCCAGGTTTCAGGCCCTCCGCTTGGAATAGGCCATACATTGCCAAAATAAACTTTGTGTTCTCACTTTGAATCAGAGTCTCCATGTGACTGCACTCCGGTAGGGCCATGGTTGGACCCAATTTGTCCTTCAAGAAAGATCTTAACTGAAAGTAGAAAAAGAGTGTCTTATTTGATAAATCATATTTAATTCTTAACTGCTCAAAATGACATCAGCTGCCCCTGCTCATAACAGTCCTCAATACACCTGGTCCCCTTTTGGCACATCTTTTTCCATCTTATAAGTTTTTTAGTTACCTCTTGTAAGTTTTTAAAAACTTCCCAATCCATTATTTTCACACTAATTTTTGCTTCCTTTTATCACCTCTTTTGATTTTCCATTAGCTTTGACTTCTCTTGTCAGCCACAGTTGTGCCATTTTTCGATCTAAATATTTTCTACTTTTTGGTATGTATTTGTCTTGCATCCTCCTCGTGTCCTGCAGAAACTCCACCCATTGCTGCTCTGCTATCCTCCCTAAGATTGCCCTCTTCCAGTCCATTTTGGCCAGTTCCTCTCATGTCACTGCAATTCCCTTTACTCCACTGAAATACCAACACTTCTGACTTTTGTTTCTCCTTGTTAAATCTCCATCATATTGTGATCACTGCCCCCTAATGGTTCCTTTACACTAAGCTCTCTAATCACCTCTGGTGCATTACACAACAGCTAATCCAGTGGAGATGATACCCTCAAGAGCTCAAAGCTGCTCTAAAAAGCCACCTCATGGACATATACAAATTCTCTCTCTTAAGACCCAAACCCAACCTGGTTTTCCCAATCTAAAATTCCCCATGACGACCTTAACATTGTCCTTTCGATACTCCTCCCGACAACTGTTTGTAGGTCTGTATATAACTGCCAAAAATGTATTTTTACCCTTGCTATTTATGAACTCAACCCACAATTTTCCTCCCACCTCTTCTCTTTATTGGAGTTCATTCTGTGAGGGTGATTCTTTCATGGGCACTCCACTCTCTCCAATCCTCCAATCCTGCATTCAAGCCACCTGCATACCTACAGAAACACACCAATTGTCAGATCATGATGACGCAAGAACATAAGAAAATGGTGCAATAGTTCCACAGGTCCTCAAGCTGTCATGGCAGATCATGGCTGATCTGATATTGACCGCAACTCCAATTTCCCATTATTCTTCATTCCACTAAAATATAAAGATCAGTCTCAGCCCTTTTTAAAAATATTTTATTTAAAATTTTCAACCATGTAATTATACAGCTTATATAAACAATACTTAAACAAACTTAAGAAACTGAAACTACACAGTATTAAAAAACACCTCCACCTACCCACTTTACCCCCCCCACTATATGAAATATATAATATAGTAATATAAAATATAATTAACTGAGAATACACAAAAGAAAAACCAAAATAGAAAAAATAAGGTGTTGCTTTGGATTGCACAGAGGGTTGGCTTGCACGTTGGAGTCTTACAGAATTTATATGTATATGACTTTTAGGGAAGAAGATTAATAAAGGACTTAGGAGGGCGGAAGTACATTTTTTGTATATTTATTCCTAACCTTTGCATATACAGGCTCCAGATCTACTCAAAATGAATATTTATTTCTTATATTGTAAGTGATTTTCTCCAAGGGAATACAACTTTGTACCTCTGAGTGCCATCTTCCCTTACCTAAATACACATCCAATTTCCAGGTCACTGCAATGCATTTCCTTGCCACTGCTAAAGCAATTTTAACAAGTTTAACTTAATCACTTAGTAAATTTAGTTTAGGTCTTGTTCCTTCAATGTTCCCCAATGACCTTGTGGAAGAGGTAGTTGTGACAGGGTAGTTCTGTCATTTAAGAAGTGGTTAGATGAGTACATGGATGTGAGGGGGTTGGAGGGTTATGGGCAGGGAGTAGGTAGGTGGAACTAGTTGGAGTTTCATGTAAATTGGTGCGGACTAGAAGGGCCAATATGGCCTGTTTCCGTACTGTAATTGTTATATGGTTATAAAACTAGATCTGGATTTTGAGGAAAAGTGTTGTCAGTAATTTGTCCCAAAATTTTTCCCAGATCCTCCCAAAAAATTCTAACCTTAGAACATGACCAAGTAGAGTGTAAAAAGGTAATAATTTCATCACTACATCTAAAACATTGATCTGATCGATCCGATTTTAGCCTTCATGATACAGCCTCTTTGTACTGCGTAACAAAGAAAACAAAGATTGCAGATGCTGGAACCTTGATCAAACAAAGAATTACTAGAGGAATTCAGCATGACAGGAAGCATCAATGGGTAGGAATGGGTAGTCAATGTTTTGGATCCAGACTCTTTATCAAGACTTCAATTATATAAAGGGTGAACAAACCCGAAGGAAGGGCCAAGATATGACAGAGGTAAGAAAGGGTGAGAAGTGGAGAAACAGGTAGAGGGGTAGGCCACTGGAAGTGGGGCAGGGGTGAAGAAAAGGTAAAGAGAGAAGCAAAAGAAAGTACAGGAGTAGATAAAGAAGAAATGGAGACAATGGGACCAGATGGAGGTAGGGGTCATCTAAAGTAGGGGTCATCTTAATATTTAAACTTCCTAACAGATTTTTTTGTCAGAAATATACAAATCAGGCATTTTGATCAGTCCAAACTTTTTGATTTCCCTCGAATTTCTGAAAAAAATTCTTGATCTACTTTTTGATTTGTGGACTTCCTGGGGTGGATTAATATCAATTATTTATAATAATAATAATGGATTTAAGAACATTCTCAGTGGCTGGGATTAAGAATGATAGGGAACGTGATTTGTATATATCACTGAGAGAGGAGGACTGGGATACCACTCTTAATTTAATTAACAACTCCTCATTTCGTGCATGACATTGTTTGTTGCAATTTAAGGTGGTGCATAGAATACACATGTCCAAAGTCTGATATTCTGATAAAACTGATAGCTAGATGAGCAATTCTGATGAAATGGAAAAATAACTCTTCACCCACTCGTATCCAATGGTTACATGATATCATGTCTTACCTAAGTTTGAAAAAAAAATTAGATGTAACATCAAAGATGTGAAGTCTCAATTTGATAAGATGTGGGGCCCATTCATGGATTATTATCACAACTTGAAGATTTAAGGTGTACGGATGCTCCAAAGATTTCCTGTCTGGTATCTGAAGGTCATTATTCGATTCATATCTATATAATTTTTACATTAACCTTGTTTAGAGGGAGGGGTTGGATTTGTAGGGTTTTTATTTCTCTTGTTTTCTTTTTCATTTTATAAGTAGAGAAAGCAGATAAAGCTGGGTTTAACTGTGGATCATCAATATTGATCATACCATAGAATAAAATGAAAATATTTGAGAAGTATAAATTCAATTTTTGCATAGGGGAATCTTAATTATATGTTATCTTTTTAATTTAACATCAGTTTTGGTTTTATTATGTGGAATGGTTTAAATGTGAATTCGACGTTTTTACTGAGATGTTAAGTAAATAATTGTGGTCATATTTCTGATTTATAATTTTCATGTGATATGTAGGTGACATGATCGGATTTATGTTATAAATTAGAAGACCATGTATAAAGGGGTTTTTTTTTAATCTAAAACTCAATAAGAATGGGCTAAATTAAGAGACTGCTTGCAGGAAATCTTGAAAATATATTTTTCTCGAGACCCAAAGATTTTTTTAATTGGAGACCTCTCTGAAATGGCTTTATTACATAAATTAGATAAATTTCAAATGGCATTTAAGAGATCAATGTTATAGATTTAAAAAGATTTGGAGTCCATATTTGGATTATTTTAATTTGAGAATCTGATTGAATGCTAAATAAATGATTGAAGTTGTTCTCCTTATCTCTTTTCATTTTTTTCTCTTTTTTGATAGGGAATAGAGGGGTAGATTTAGGTTAAGGGGAGGGGTAGAAGGGGAAGGGGGAGTTAGGTTGTAGATTTTTTAAATTTTAGATTTTATAGTTTTTTTTATGTAACCAAGTAAATTGCTTTTTGATAATTTGTTAATTTTAATTCTGTAATTATGGTTATTACTTTGTTTTCTAATAAATAAAATATTTTTTAAAAACTCAATAAAAATATTTTTAAAAGAAAAGGAAACATTAACATTCATCTTTAAGGTTTAAGGCAATCCAGGAGGAATATGAGGTGCTGTTCTTCAAGGCTGTATTTGGTCTCACCCTGACAATGTTTGAGGCCAAGACATGTATAGGAATGATTTGGGGAATGAAAACGATTGGCTGCAGGAAGCTCAAGCTTAGACCAACAAATGGAGTGTATGCATTAGTGAAACAGTCACACAATCTGCAGTTGTTATCATGAGTATAAGATAGGCCATACTGAATACATGGGAACCATCAATTTGGTTGTATAATATGCATGTAAATCTCTGTCACACCTGGAGGGTCTGCTTGTGGCTTTGGATGAAGGTGAAGCAGGTGGGAGGTAGAGATGTTGGGCCATCAGAGAGCAGCAGCAATCACCACCCAGCACACACTCTGTTCTCTCTGCTGCCATCAGGAAAGAGGTATAGGTGCCACAAAACTCACACCACCAGTTTCAGGAACAGTTGCTACCCCTCCACCATCAGACTCCCAAAATCAAACTGAATCACAGACTTACTTAAGGACTCTTACTTGTGCAATTTATTGATTCTTTTTGTTCTCTCTGTATTGCACAATCTGTTTGTTTATATTTGTTATCCATTTACAGTTCTTTGTTTGTTTACACGCTTTACGCTGTGTACAGTTTATTTTTTGCACAACCAATCAGTGGCAATTCTGCCATGCCTGCAGGAAAAAGGAACCTCAGTGTTGTATGTGATGTCATGTATGTACTCTGACAATAAATCTGAAATCTGAAGATTTGCACTTACTGCAACTACAGCGGGATTTATAGGTTTCCTTTGTTTTGGGGTCCTTGATTTGCAATCTCTTTAAAAAAGTTTTCTTTCACATTAGTTTTAATTATCAATCCTATCCTGTTTCTTGGTTGGCCCACCTGGGAAAATTTACTCTCAAAATTTCACCTATCAAGCCACCTCAGGATCTTCTATGTTTTGAGACAATTTTTCCTGTATTCTAGAGTTCACGCCCACCCCATCCAATCTTTCTGCATAATTAATTCTAGGAACCAATCTAGTGAGCCATCTCTGAACTGCTCCAAGGCAGTACTGTACACATCAGTGGTGGCACCAACATCCTGTAACATTGTAATGAGACTTCTCTATTTTTCTGCTTCATCTTGCCTGCAATATGCAACAATGTCCCATTTGATTTGGTCCTAATGCAGGCTAATGGGATGAGTGAAAATGGGTAAAATGTTTGGCATGGATTTGGTGAGCGGTGATGCCAGATTCTGTGCTGTACCACTCCATGAATCTTTGGCAAATGATCTGTGGTCCTCACATGCTGACTTTTGTGACTCCTGTGTGTGATGCCACACATCTTTGTCCAAAAGGCTTTCAGCAAAGTGCATCAAGAAATTGATGAGCCAATGAGTGATGGCCATGATTCCTGTCCTGCTAAACCATTTTCCCATTGCTTCCATCCATGTCCTGGTCAATTGCACCAGCAGATGTGGACAGAGAAACATGTTAATATCTTATTCAATCCAAACATACAAATAAATACTCCAATAGAGAAAACTCAAGCTTTAACTTGTACGACACTTTCACTGTCAGTGCCATCCTCTTCCACCTTTGCCTTCACCTCTACCTAAACATCTTGCCATTGCTTCCAGTTGAGAGTAACAAACAGAAGCTTGTGTGAATATAGTGCAATAGTAAAGTTAGTGAACAGTAAAGAATCGTTAAAATAGAAGATTGAAAGAAAGAACTATAACAGAACATAGACAGTTACATGTGATTGAAAACACAAACACTGGAGGAACTAAATGAAGGGCTCAGGCTTGAAACATCAGTAATATATTTATGGACGCCTTGAGATCAGCTGAGTTCCTCTAGTGTTTCTGTATTTTCACTGCAATCACAGCATGTACAGACTTTTGTTTCACGCCATCGGCAACCAGTCTATTTCTTCCCAAACCTTGTTGAAATACAACTGAAAAACACAGCAAAAACACTATTTCCACCTTCTCTCGGGACATCATGGTGCATCATAAGGCCAACCAATGGAAATGGAAGCCATGCTAAGTTGATAAATAATATAAATATTTAGTTTAGGTCTTGTTCCTTCAATGTTCTCCAATGACCTTGCGGAAGAGGTAGTTGCGACAGGGTAGCTCTGTCATTTAAGAAGTGGTTAGATGAGTACATGGATGTGAGGGGGTTGGAGGGTTATGGGCAGGGAGTAGGTAGGTGGAACTAGTTGGAGTTTCACATAAATCGGTGTGGACTAGAAGGGCTAATATGGCCTGTTTCCGTACTGTAATTGTAATATGGTTATGGTTATAAACATGATCTTATATGGCCCAGGATTCTGTACTTGATGTTGGGTCAAATCTCAAGCTTCACCCAATTTTCTTTTGATGATTATCTCTGTTTACCTCATTTGATTAGTTGTAATTAAATGCTTTTTTGCTGTGGTCAGTCATCAAAACACTGTCATATGATGAAGCCTGCTTGGTCAATGGAGAGAAGGTGAACTAAAAATCATGTTTTGTCTTGTTGAGGTAGTGTTTCCGCCACTGAAATGGCGACATCTCTGATAATTGTAAAGAAGCATTAAACCCCAAGATTTGGGGAGCATCGACCTGCATGCCTTATTGCCTCGGAAACGACTGTCCCAGAAACGGAGTAACCTGACTTTGGATGCAGTTCACATTTTTTCCCTTTTACCATTTTACCATTGGTTTGGTTGGCAGGTTAAGTGGACACTATAACGTCACCTTAGTGTGTAGATGATGGAGACAGATCCCTGGGAGAGTTGATGGGAATATCGTTGATTAAAATAGAATAATGTAACTGAATGTTTGCTGTCAGCACAGATTCAGAGAGCAGCACAGATTAAGTGGTTAGATCCGCATATTCATTCAGCATTGAAACAAAGCTATATTAACAGGAAGTATTCATTTACACTTATCCCATTTTAAACTGAAGAAAGGGTGAAATCAAGGTAAAAAGGAAGAAATTCGGTGGGGCAGGTGCAGGCTGTAACGTTGAGTTTGCTTGAACAATCCTGCTTGTGTATATTGGGCAGATGGTAAAAGCAGGACTGAGAGACAGTGCGAATGAAAGCTATGGACAGAAGATCTCCCCAAAATTGTGATTTGTTAGTGCCTGGATGACATCTTACAAGATTCTGCCATGATGTCAAAAAGAAAGACTGCACAGATCTGACATTGAAATCAATACCTGTCCAGAATAGGCTTCGGCTGATGATTTTTGCCATTGATCTGACTTTCTGATGCAGGTCTCTACCTTAGCCCTGGTGACCTTCCAACATCAACTTTCACCCTGAACCCACAGGAACAGGCTTCACATGCAGGTTTCCGTTTTGGCCCCAGTGACCTACAGGATCAAGCCTCCAACATAAACTTCCACCCTGAACTCAGGGACTGACAGAACCAAGCTTTAGACATGGGTTTCCACTTTGGTCCCTGCCACTGACAGGACCAAGCCTCCATCGTGAACTCCCACCCTGGCTCCAGGAATGCAGGCCACCCTCTGACTTTCTCAACCCTCCTCATCCTCCCTTAGACACTTCCTATCCTCCACCTCCTGATCCACTCCATCCTCCTCCCCTCCCTGACAACCTCCTCCCCTCCCCGACAACCTCCACCCCAATGACCCTCCCTCTAACCCCTGCTTGGTCTTCACCATCCTCTCTGAACTTCTCCTCTCAGAGACTGAAAGCTGTCCTCAGTAGAGGCCTCACCTTTACCCCCCTTCGCCCACACTTTAATGTGTTCTGAGCACGCCATGATGTTGAACTCTTCTTCTGTCAGCTCCATTTCTATGCTTCCACCCCCCCCCACCCCCCCCCACTCCTACTACAAATCCCTTCTCCCACTTTAAAACATCTTCCTCCTCCTGGACATCTCATTCTGGTCTTCTCCCTACTTGGACCTTTATTTTTCCAACTGCCACTGTGAGATCAACCATATCAACTTCAACACTCCCCTCACTCATTCCAATCTCACCCCGTCAGAACACCATACTCTCTGCACCAATCCAAACCTCACCATCAAACCCACAGACAAGGGTGACACTGTTGTGGTCTGGCACACTGACCTCTATGTGGTCGAAGCCAGACAAAAAACTCTCAGACACCTCCTCTTACTTATCCCTTCAACAGGACCTCACCAAAACTCATCAAACCACTGTATCACTCACCATCTCTGAACTCATCACTTCCCGTCACCTCCCTGGCATGGCCTCCAACCTTAGTGTTACCCAACCCTGTACCACCATTTTATAACTCCTACCCAAGATCTACAAACCCAGTTCTCCCTGAACATACATCGTGTCCGCGTGCTCCTGCACCACCAATCACTGCTTAACTTGATTCTGTTTTGTCCCCTCGGTTCAGTCCCTCCCCACCTATATCTGGGACACTTCACATGCCCTCCATCACTTCAACAATTTTCATATCCCTGAATTTGATCACCTCATGTCTACCATGGGCATCCAATCTCTATACACCTCCATTCCCCATTCTTAAAGCCTCAAAGCCCTTCATTTCTTTCTAGACAATAGGCCCAACCAGTTTCCCTCCACCACTACCCTTCTCCAGCTGGGAGAACTTGTCCTTACCCTCAATAATTTCTCCTTTAACTCATCCCACTTTCTCCAGTTTAAAGGGGCAGCCATGGGAACCTACATGGGTCCCGCTATTCCTGCCTTTTTGTTGGCTACATGGAGCAATCGATGCTACAAACCTACACTCATCTTCCGCTACATCAATGACTACTTTGGTGCTGCCTCTTGTACCCATGATGAACTTGTTGACTTCATTCTCTTTGCTGCCAACTTCCACCCTGACCTCAAATTCACTTGGTCCATCCCTACCAACACTGTCCCTTTCCTCAATCACTCTGTCTCCATCTCAGGAGACAAACTCTCGACAGACATCTTCTACAAACCCACTAACTCCCACAGCTGCCTCGACTACACCCCTTCCCACTCTGCCCCATAAGGATTCCATTCCATTCTCTCAATTCCTCTGCCTCCGTCACATCTGCACCCAGGATGAGGACTTCCATGCCAGATCATCAGAGATGTCCTTCTTCAAACAATGTGGCTTTCCCTCTACTACTATCAGGTCAGCATTCACCCGAATATCCTCTATTACCCGTACATCTGTCCTGGCCCCCTCCATCCCCATGAGCAACAAGGACAGAATTCTTCTTATTCTCACCTGCCACCGCACCAGCCTCACCATCTAACACATCCTCCTCGACCATATGTGTCACCTAATGCATGATTCCACCACTAGATACATATTTCCCTCTCCTCCCCTCAACATCTTTTGCAGGGACCACTCCCTCCTTGATTCTCTTATCCACTCCTCCCTCCCAATCAATCATCCCCTTGGGACCTACTCCTGTGACTGCAGGAGATGCTCCACATGTACCCATCAATACCATTCAGGGCACCAAACAGTCCTTCCGAGTGAAGCAACATTTCTCTTGTAAATCTGCAGGGATCATCTATTGCATCCGGTGCTCCTGTTGTGGTCTCCTCTACAATGGAGAGACTGGACGCAGACTGGAGATCGTCTTGTTGAGGAACTCGTCTCTGCCACAATGATGTGGATTGCCCAGTGGCCATCCACTTCAATTCCCCATCCCATTCCCTTGCTGATATGATTATCCATGGTCTGATGCGCTACCAGACTGCGACCACCTTAAATTGGAGGAACAGTGCCTCATCTTCTGACTGGGCACCCTCCAACTGGATGGCATTAATAATGACCTCTTGCTTTCATTAAAACCCCACCCCCAACACTTGCCCATTCCCTGTCTCAACTCAGATAGATATGATCCCTTACCTCATCCAGTCAACACATTTTGTTGATCGGGACTCTTCCCCCATTGTTTGAATTTTGAGACTTTATGATATATCCTGCTTCTGCCTTTTCTGATCTTTCCCAGGACTGAAATGTTGGCAATATATCTTTGTCTCCTATGCAGACTGAAAAGACCAGCTGAGTTCCTCCAGCATTTTGGTGTTTTTAGTGACTTTCTTCATGGAGATTCATTGATCTTGTTCTGTAATACAGATCTTTTAAGACCTTTATTACCCCATCACTAAAGGACATATAAAAATAGCTTCAGCTGTTGGGCAAATGGTAATGGTAAATGTCACATGAAATGTCAATGAAAAGAGCTTTACAAAATGATTCTGAGCTTTTCGAACATATTATCAAGTTGCAGGATGACCCTGTTTTAACTTCAAGGATCTGATTTAAAAGCCCCAACTAATCTGCTACCATGGGGTTTTGTGCTGTGCTGCTATGTTTCATGCATCACAATTAACACTGATGTACTCTGAAAATTCATGCAGGACCTCTATGAAGGATTGTAATTTCCATCAAGCTGTTCACTCCTCGGCAATTGACTGACATTGGATAGTCCAGTGATAGAATAAGGAGAAAGAATCCCCTATTTCATGCCCCGAGTTTGAAAGCTCTGTGGTTTAATTTCTGCTCTCTGTACAACTATTCATACATTGTCTGGACACGTGATTCAGGGCTGTCTTAACAGCTTAAACTCTGAAGCAGATTTGTTAATCACCCAAAACAGACATTTCACATAATAATTATATTCTCCTGTTGGAAATTGGCTGAATGGTGTACTAACAACAACTCTCATTTAATGTCACCAGAACCAAGGAGTTGATTGCAGACTTTAGGAAAACTCAGAGGTATAAGATCCAGTGATTATTGGGGGATCAGAGGTAGAGAGGGTGAGCAAGTTTAAATTTCTGGGAGTCACTATCTTAGAGGACCTTTCCTGGATCCAACATACTAATGTCATCATGAAGAAAGCAGGTCAGCCCTTCTCCTTCCTCAGGAGACTGCCGAAACCTTGGCAAATTTCTACAGATGAGTAGTGGACAGTGTGCTGACCAGCTGTGTCATGGCCTGGCATGCGGTACCAATATCTCTGAGCAGGAAGTCCTGCAAAAGGTAGTGGACACCACCCAGTACATCACAGGCAAAGCCCTCCCCACCATCGAGAACATCTATGTGGAATGCATCCATTGGACGGCAGCAGCAATCATCAAGGATCCGCACCACCCAGCACACAATATGTTCTCTCTGCTGCCATCAGGAAAGAATCATAGGTCCCACAAGACATACCACAGGTTTCAGGGGCAGTTGCTACCCCTCAATCATCAGAATTTGAAACAAGAAACTCTATCACAGACCTATTTATACATTACCGATTTTTTTTTCCTGTATTTGCAGTCAATTTGTTTACATTTCTTTACTTTTTTCTCTTTTGCACCCATAGAGTTTATACTACTGAAAAGTAGAAATTCTGCCTGGCCCACAGGAAAAAGAATCTCAGAGTTGTATGTGATGTCATGTCTGTATTCTGACAATAAATTTGAACTGCAACTTGAAAAGTTATTGAATGGTGGAGCATGCTCAATGAGCCAGATGGCCTACATCTGCACCTCTTGCGTATGTCCTTGTGAACTTTGCAAAAGAAGCTTATTTGATGAACAGTTTAAGCCAGTTTGGTAGATACCTTGCAAGCAGACTATCAACTACAAATCGGGAATCATAGCTGCAGCTGCTCCAGCCATTCTTACAATGACTTTATCTCTTTACCTCCATTATTCTTCTGCCTATTCATCCCATAGGATGATGATGGTTGCTTTCACTCAGTTTGTGGGGTTTGATATGAGGATACCCCACTCCTCAGAAAGGAACAGTGTGTGTGTGAGAATGGATTTAGGTGGAAAGGGTTTGCACAGGTCCACACCCATCCTCTCAATATCCTGTCTCAGATCCAATGGCATGGTGAGGTCTAAGACAGCTGGGGGAAGTTCTATTGCAGTAAATGGCCAGACCAAGCTTCAATGCAAAGGATGCCCTTTCCGTGCTTCACAGCACGTGTTTGCTAGATGACCATAGACCCTACAATAGGATTCATTCACCCTTTGGCAGATCTTGTTTTTCATCATGCAGGGTGTCTAGCCACCCTCCACACCAGGCAAGGCTGGTGGGGAAACCAGTTTAGTCATTGACCACCCGACCATGTGACAGGTAGTATGAGTTACATATGGTACCTGTGGTGGAACCACTGTATAACTATTAGCACTGTCTGTATAAATGTACTGTTGGGGCTGGCCCACCCACTGCACCTGTGACTCCTCCCCTCAGAATCCCTTTAAAGGCTGATATGTCCAAACTTCTCCCTCAGTACCTGCCTTGGAACCAAGCCAGCAACATGTAAGATGTGCGGATGTTTTATGGTGAGTAAAGCCTATTAATCACAGCTCTCAGTCTAATGTGGTTGATCGATAGCATTGCACTTCCAGTAGCCCTCCAATGAGTGATCTGACACTCATCCATTATTAGGATGAGGCTAAATCTAAACTTGAGGAGTAACAGATCACATTCCTCCTGGACAGCCTTAATTGTAACAGCATGAACAATGATTTTTATAATTGTAGGTACCATCCACCCCAACCTGGTTCCACTGTTTCCATTTTGGTGACCCTGTCTTACCATTTCCGAACCTCTGATATGATAGGAATCTGTCAGTACCCATGGCCTTTGCCACTCTCCAGTAGCCCGCAGCCGGTGTGAACCCTGAATCCACGGAGTCTCTCGTTGGTCCATTGAGCTTTAGCAGCTGAAATTTAGTTTAATTTGGGCATCATCTTTGGCACAAACATCATGAGCCAAATGGCCTACTACTCTGCTATATTCTATATATCCCGATTTTGCCTTGAACAGCATTCTCTCATTCTGCCTCATATCTTGTGTCGAGTCTCAGATTTCTGTCAATGAACAGTATGGAGCTCTATAGGCCCCTCTTTTGAAACTATTGAAGCAGCCCAGCATGACAGTTTACTTTAACACTCTTGTGACTGTCTTAAATATGTTATGATGTGAAAATGAGCCAGAGCTGGAGTTAACAATTACTGTATATTTTGTTGGATAAGGCTCTTGAAACACCCAAAGACCCCAAAAAAAGGGGTAATTTTATAGGCCAGATACAAAAATAGGTGACCTTAAAATTCTGGCAGGAAAAGCGGACCGGTCCCGACCACCTCCCCACTTCTGTCGCCGGTCCCCGACCACCTCCCCACCAAAACCCACCCAAATATTTTGCAATTGTAAATTGTAAAAAAAGAATTGTAGAGCCTGATGTCCCCGCTGCTGCACAGGTCCCTAAGGCAATTTCTTCGATGTGGATAGCACCGCACCCAATGTTGATGCTGAAGGCTTAGCCATCTTCCCGGCCAGAAGCAAAGATTTTGTCTTTTTTTTAACTTATTGTTATTACTTGCTTGCATAATTTACAGATTTGTTACTTGGCGATTGGGATGTTGCAACAAAGTTTGGGTTGTTGCTGGGAGGTCTGGACACCCGTCTCTGGCACGTTTCTTGCAGCCGCTCTGAGGCATTGAGCAGAAAATTAGCAGGTCATTTTATATGCCCGATATGAGCTAAAATCATGAAATTCAGGTTGAAATTGGGGATCTATCTTATGTGAAGGTTGTCTAATCCACCAAAATATATGGTAGTCCTATCATTTGTGACTGTAAGTGTTTATCCTTTACTGAGTGAAAGGCCTGAAGAGGAGGGGCAAAACTTGTAGTAAATACAGTTTCTGTTAGCTCTTGAGTCACTTCAGTTTTTGTGGTGAACTGTTGTACACTCATTAATCTGGCTCCCTCCCATCCTGTGACTGTACCCATGGCTCCTCCCTCTTGACCCTGTATAAAGGCTCCAGCACCATAACCCCTCCACAGAAAGTCTGGGTCACAGCACAGGATGACGTTCATGTTTATTCTAAATAAAAGCCTATAGTTCTGTAACTAGACATATTAGTTATTGATAATGCATCAATTTTTATGATGGCAAGGACAGTAAATCCAACCAGTTTCCTTCAAGAATGGCTGTCCCACTGAGCACGCTCTGAAGTTCTTCATCCACTGTTTCACTTCACAGCCCAATGGCAACAAGCAGACAGTGAGAGCATGAGCTGCGCTCCTGATGAGTAAGTAACCTTCTTCCATTTACATTAGGAAAACAGCAGTTCAGGTTTGAGTCTAAGAGTATTTGCTTACAGTCAGCACTTCCCCTTCTGAGTTCGCTCAATAGTTCTCACCTTGCCTAATGATTTGCTATTTAAAGTAATCATGGATTATATTTCAAACCAGGAACTTGTGCAGAATCTTTCCCTTGCATTATATTGCAAACTTGTTCCCTGAATGAATAACAATTGGAATGATTTAAAATGCAATATGCTTTAATATATGACAACTTGCAAAAGCTGAATCTGAAATTGACTTTTTTTTGAGACACAAAGTTAATGGCTGCAAAGATTCTTGTCATTTAGTTTAAAGCTGCTGGTTATTTTGTTCATGGAAAAAAAAATCCATCGTCAAAGGAAGTCCAGTGTGCAGCTAATTGAACCACTTTCTGATTCAGTGTGTCTAATTGAAAAGGGGCTTGTAGAGGTTTCCTGTCAAGAAATCATATCTGCTACTTTAAGTACTTCACCAGAGCTGATATTCTACCTCCTGAAAATGAGAGGAAAAACAGCAAGGTGTCTTGAAGGCCAATGCTATAATTATCAGCAAGTTTGCCTTTTCCTGTGGCCCAGGAAAAAGATGTGTGGAGAGAGATAAAAGACACCAGATGTGGAAGTGTGCAAAACCTATCAATACAGTTGTGTGCCCCGAATCATGGGGAGATTTGTGAGAACCACAATAGATGAATAAATCAGAGAAAGTCGAGTCTAACGCCCAGAGTGAATGGCTTGCAGACATTTTCTTGATGAAATTACTGCTGTGTAAATCCAAAAGCTCAGCAACTAATGAAAGATGTTTTGTTTCTTCATGAGATGCTTTTGTGCCTCAGTCTCTCTAAAAGAACCTTGTTTCTCTTTGAGTTCAGCATTTGGGACAGTTTCTTTATTGTTTGAATGGCTTCCTGTCAGTCCCTGCAAATCGATAACAACATCTCACTGACGATCAACACAAGGATACATGTTAAGCCCTCTGCTCTACTCTCTCTACACCCATGACTGTGTGTCTATCTCAAATACTCTATGCTAAATGGCCAATTACACCACAATTGTCAGCAGAATCACTTGCCCCTTTCACACTGGCACCTAATCCCAGTAACTAACTGCCAATATACTGGTTAATGTGCCAGTGTGAACGCTCGCGAATCGGCACCTAGGCTCAGATGGATGGATTGCCTATCATCTCCGGGGCTATCTGATGCCTGTTGCTGGTTAGTCCAGTGTGAAAGGGGCATGGACTATCTGGGACAAATTAGTGAGGATAGGCACCCCACTATGCCTGGTGGTGAGTGTGAAAGGATGCAGAGAATTGGTTATCAGTGATCCAGTGTGAGTACCAAAAACAGCTTCTTTAACCGGTTAATTGAATGGCCAATTTACTGGTTAGCCAATGTGAAAGAGACTATAGACAGCAATGATAAAGCATACAGGTGGCATGGTTGGCATAGGTGTTAGCAAAATGCTTTGACAGCACTAGCGATCAAGACCGGACCTCAGTTTGAATCCCGTGCTGTCTGTAGTGAGTTTGTACGTTCTCCCTGTGTCTGCATGGGTTTTCTCCAGGGGCTCTGGTTTCCTCCCAACCTTCAAAACGTACCGGGGATGTAGGTTAATGTGGTGTAAATTGGGCAGCATGGACTTATCGGGCCAAATTGGTCTGTTACAGTGCTATATGTCTAAATTTAAACAAAATAACATAAATTTAATGGAGGGAGATAGATCAGCTAGTTGAGTGATGTGACAGCAACAACTTTACACTAAATGTCAGCAAAACTAAGGAATTGATTGTGAACTTAGGAAGAAGTTAGGAGTACACAAATCAATCTTCATAAAGGGGTCAGCAGTGGAGATGGTAAGAAACTTCAAATTCCTGGGTGTCAACATCTCTGAAGAACTATCCTGGGACCATCACGTCGATGCTACCATGAAGGAGGATCACCAGTGGCTATTTTTTGTTGAGAGTTTGAGGAGATTTAGTATGTAACCAAAGACTCCTGCAAATTTATACAGGTTCCGTGGAAAGCATTCTGACTGGTTTCATTACTGTCTGGTATGGAGGTGCCAAGGCGCAGGACAGGAACAGGCTACAAAGGGTTGTAAACTCGGCCAGCACTATCATGGGCATTAGCCCATTAAGGATATTTTTAAGAGGCTTCAAGAAAGCAGCCTCTATCATCAAGGATCCTTACCATCCAGCCATTGCCTTTTCTCACTGCTACCATCAGGAAGGAAGTACAGGTAGACCCCTACTTATGATGAGGTTCTGTTCCGGGACATGCATCGTAAGGTGAAATTATGGTAAGTCAGGGTCTGCCTGTACTGGTAGCATTCTGCTCTGTCCCTGCAGGGAGGCCAATGTCCCCGCTGCTGCCAGGAGCCCAAGGTGGCACCGGTAATTAAGGCCAGCAGGGTCACTTCGCAACCTACATTGTGATTTGGAATACATGTGCAGATTGTGTCGCTCTCTCTCTTTTCAATCTCTCTCTCTCTCCCTCCCCAGCAATGGTAATCTGTGCATGTGGTCCAAATCACCTTTTTTTAAAAAACGGCATTGGGTCTCTCAAAGCATGATACAGATAGACCCCGACTTACCTTTATTCAAAATGGATTCTGATCTTGGTAACTTCAAAACGTCATAAGTTTGGGTCTCTCTGTACAGGAGCCTGAGGATGCAGATTCACTGTAATAAAAACTGCTTCTTCCCCTCTGTCATTTGATTTCTGAATGGACAATGAACCACAGACACTACTTCACTCTTTCTCCCATTTTTCACTAGTTATTTCTTCTTTAAATCTTGTATTTACAGAAAAGTAATTTTTAGTAATTTGCACCTTGTTCTGCCCAATACTGCTGCCAGAAAGCAACAAATTTCATGGCTCATGTTCATGACAATAAACTTGATTCAGGTTGTGGAAATGTTTTGTGCTCCACCCATTTTTGTTGGTTTTCAATGGATTTCAGGGTTCAGTTTCGTCATTAGCAGAGAGGACTGGACAAGTCAGTCTCAACTCAAACACTCACCAGCCTTAAACAGTCCCCTGGAACAGAGTGGACATCTGTAGTTACTTTCATTGGGTTATATAGTCAGGATAATGCGGACTATTTCGTAACTGCGTAAGAATACACCGTTCTCACTGTAGTAACTGAGGTGCCCCACTGTGGGGCACTGTGTGTGTGTGTGTGTGTGTGTGTGTGTGTGTGTGTGTGTGTGTGTGTGTGTGTGTGTGTGTGTGTGTGTGTGTGTGTGTGTGTGTGTGTGTGTGTGTGTGTGTGTGTGTGTGTGTGTGTGTGTGTGTATGTGTGGAGTTTCCTGAGATAGTGGAAGTAAAGCCTCTTTTGTTATTTGAATCTTGCAGCTCTAAGTTATTTAAGAAGCCTCCCAAGTAACACAGAGACATAACATGGTGGCAGTGGTGGGATATTGATAAGAACTATTTAAAAATAGTTGTTCAATTAGTTAAGTTGCACTGGAAAGAAAGTAATAAAGATCACTAAATTTTTCTTTGTCTTGAGAAGGAGGTATGTTATATAGTCAGGATAATGCGAACTATTTCGTAACTGCGTAAGAATACACCCTTCTCACTGTAGTAACTGAGGTGCCCCACTGTGGTGTGTGTGTGTGTGTGTGTGTGTGTGTGTGTGTGTGAGTGTGTGTGTTTGTGTGTGTGTGTGTGTGTGTGTGTGTGTGTGTGTGTGTGTGTGTGTGTGTGTGTGTGAGTGTGTGAACAGTTTTTATGAGATGGTGGAAGACATGAGAAAGTAAAGTCTCTTCTGTTATTTGAACCTTGCATCTCTAAGTTATTTAAGAAGCCTCCCAGTAACACAGAGAAATAACATGGTGGCAGCGGTATAAGAAAACAAGAATAAAGCCATACAATTGATTGTAAGTCACTGAAATATGAAGGGGGAAGAAGAGAAAAAACATTACTAGAAAGAATGGCTGGAGCAACAGCAGTTCACCCAGTGATGGACGGGGAGGCTGAAGACATTGTTGAATCATTTAAAATGTTTCAGCAAAAGTCCAATTTACCATTCAAAAGCTATTTTAAAAATGGAACAGCAGAGGAGAAGGTCAGTTCTATAGTTCTATGGGCAGGGAAGCGAGGCCTTGACTTATTTAATAGCTTGGAGCTTACAGAGGTGGGGAAAAATGATCCAGAGCAGTTAATTGCAAAGTTTGCTTCTCACCTTGAACCCAGGTCTAATCATAGAATTAAACACTACGAATTTCAAGGCTTAATGCAAGAGACTGAGGAAACTGTTGATATTTTCCTCAGCAGACTATAAATTGTTGCTGAAAAATGCAAATTTAAGAATATAGAGGAAAGATTAGTTGATCAACTAATTTAGGGAGTGTCCATCCCAAAGTGCAAAAGTCTCTTATAGGGAAGGATAGCTTGAAGCTGGTGGAAGCTAGAGACACACAGCCAGAGTCTTCAAAGCCATGAGGATGCAAAAGAAATCCCTATCTATGCAGATCCACCCACAACAAAGTGAACAAAGGGTTGATGCCATAAAGAGCACAATCAGAAAAGTGCAAACCCCCCCAAGATCTGCAGGAAGTGCAGTAGAAAACACCCCTTTGATGACCAAAACAAATTCCCCTCATACAGTTCTGAATGTAGAGCCTGTGGTAAAACAAACCATTGGGCAAAGGTGTAGTCTGGTATAAATAAAACAGTAATACCAGTGAAGAAAAAAGACAAGGAGAAGATCCACCACATAACAGGAAACAAAAATGAGGACTCCGCCACTGGACATAGAATCCATACACATTCACGAATGTCGGGTGAGATGAAAGAAGGAAGCAAGTTGCGCACACAAGGATTCAAATACAGAGGACAATCCAGAACAAGCCTACAATATTTAACCTAAAGGTGAAGCTGGATACTGGATCACAAAGCAACATCCTTCCACTCAGACTCTACCAACAGATGTTCCCAAGCTGCCAGGAGTTGCTGTTGATCTCTGTCAATTATGAGATCTAGATGAAGAAGATATCCAAAAGCATCAATAGAAACACACAACAAAAAGAGGAAATGATTTCCACAGAAATACCGGCCAGGCCATGGCACACAGTGGGAACAGACTTGTTCACTGAGAATCAAGAGTGGTATTTAATAGTAGCCTGTTACTACTAACTTTCTATTCATCAGAAGGGTGAAAGACCTCTATCACCTCAGAAATGAGAGCACTCCTTGCTGAACAAGAAATACCCAAGCAAGTAATAGGTGACAATGGAACACATTTTACGTCACAAGAATTCAGAAATCTGGATGCAGAGTATGGGTTTGTTATCATTACATCATCCCCATACTACCCCAAAGGACATGGGTTCATTGAAAGACATGCAAACTGTGAAACACACATTAATTAAGTGTCGTGAAACAAAAGAAGACCCAGACCTAGCTCTTCACCTTTAAGGGCTGACATGAAGTCCCCGGCAAAACTTCTAAATGGCAAGAGATATAAAACAACTCTGCCAAGCAAAATATACCCCCCCAGAAGTCCATGAGGAAACCACAAGAAGACTGGCTGACATGCAAGAAGAAGGACGCCAGCATTATAATAAACATGCACAAACATTGCCAGAACTCCTCAGAAGGTGCATATTCAAGAGCTGATGTTGAAAACATGGACCCCAGCAAAGGTCACCAGAGAAGCTGAGACACCAAGATCATACATGGTCGAGACAGACTCTAGCAACCAGCTGAGGAGGAACAGAATTCACATGATGAAGAAGAAGGTTTTAATAACAGCAAAGTCTGCAACACCAATAGCAAGTGAGGTATCAAGTGAAGAGACCACAACCACTAATACCGAAAAATCAACACAGCAGTTGTCAGGTGAAGTGCAACAGGCTACATCACCTACACGTGTACCAGGAACAGAAATTCAATGGTTGCAGCCAAATCCACAAGATGGTGAAGGAATATACTGCTGCCAGTGTGATATCGATTAGAACTATTTAAAAATAATTGTGTAAATAAATTAGTGTACAATTTCAGTTACTTAAGTTGCACTGGAAAGAAAGTGATAAAGAAGTTTAAACTTTTCTTTATCTTGAGAAGGAGGGATGTTATATAGTCAGGATACTGTGAACTATTCTGTAACCCTTCTCACTGTAGTAAATGTAGTGCACCACTGTGGTCCATATGTATGTGTGAACAGTTTTCCTGAGATGGTGGAAAACATCAGAAAGTAAAGTCTCTTTTGTTATTTGAATCTTAGCCTTGTCCAGCACTTCCACCCTATCCTTATTACACTGGCTTGTCTGTGGTCTGAGAAAGATTTTAACCTAAAATGTTGACCATTCTTCTCCCACTGATGCAGTTTGATCCACTGAGTTCCTCCAGCAGACTGTGTTTTATTTTTAATTCAGTTCATTACTGCTCTCTAATCATGCAACGATATTGGTTAAAAAAATATTTTTTTATCAGGTCATTTATTTAAGGTGATTGGAGGATAGCTTAGGGGAAATGTCAGAGGTAGGTTTTTGCACAGAGAGTGGTGCGTGCCTGGAATGCATTGTTGGGTGTGGTGGTGGAGGCTGGTGCAATAAGGACAAGATTGCCACAATGATGTAAGAAAAATAAAGGCTTAAGGTAGGGAAAAATTAGATGACTGTGGAGTAAGTTTACATAGGTAAGCACAACATTGTTGGCTGAAGGGCCTTAATTGTGCTGTAATGATCTATGCTCTAATCTGCTGATAAAGATTTTAAATGTAGCTAAAGCAATATATGCATTATTCAATATCGTAGCTCATACTATTACCATGGATTTGAATACTGAAGTGAGCGTGCTAACCGAGCTAATGAACGAAACTAGAGGTCGGAGGGCTCTTTAGAACTTGTGAACTTTATTTTGACTAGCGCGCTACTACTTTTAAGGCATTCGAAGCTCCTGCCCCAGCGCACTGGAAACCACGTCATCGTGACGTAAACATGCTACCTGCGTGTATGCGAGCCCCGAGTTTCTACCAGGAAAGAAGGCTGTGCGACACCATCATTGATGCAGCTGCTCCGATAACGCACACGGAGCCAGTTCGCCTGGCCATCAAATATGTGCGTCGCTACAATAAAACCAATGAACATAAATAGTTGATTTTTGGTCAGGTCCTTAAAGAGAAAATGATGGAAAAAGAAAAGGGGAATGATGGGATTTTTCCTTTAGGAACCAGCATAGAATCGGTGCGCTGAGTGGCCTGCCACTATACTGCAACAGTTCTAGGATTCTGTAAATATAAAGCATAAACATCATTTGAACACAGAGGCCAGCTTCAATTTTGATCCCTCCACGCCCTGCAGAGCCATTGAGATTGTTCCTTTGGATTTCTGATGCCCAATGTCTTGACACTGTGTGTATTTCATTTCATTTTCTACTCAGAATTGTGAGCATGCTAGAACACATGAAGCTAAAAATATCAGCTCTCTTTTGTCTATCTCCCCATTGGCTGTGACCAGTTGACATCAATAAGTTTTGGTCCTGGCTTTGCTAGTGTACAGGGTCAATGTGGGCTTGGGCACCTACTTTGACATCTCCTAGTGTGATGAAGTTAGGATAGTAGCACGAACCAGCGCACTTTGAGTCACCTTTGAAAGAATTTTCTTTGATGTTCAACTGACCCCTAATAAATGTATAGAGTTACAGTATCAATGATGCAGAAAGTTAAATGGAGCATCGCAGCAACTTTATAGTTTGTATCCTTGATGGATCAGGTTTCATCACTCAAATCATCCGAGCGATTGGTAACTTCAATCTCGAAATGTACCAGCAAAGCACAAAAATCTAATTATTATTATTTGTATAGATGCCACAAGATTTGCACCACCAGGTTCAAGAACAGCTGCTATCCCTCCACCATCAGACTCTTCAACAATAAGCTCAATCAGGGACTCATTTAAGGACTCTTACTTGTGCACTTTATTGATTTTTTTAATTCTCTCTGCATTTTTTGCACTACCGATAAGTGGTAATTTTGCCTCATCTGCAGGAAAAAGAATCTCAAGATTGTATGTGATGTCATGTATGTTATTATTGGTTGTCCTTCAGTTTGAAGAAGACATATTGTTTCGCAGTTCATCTGTGAACTGAGATGAATCACTTAACAGAAACCTGTGTTTGATGGAGTTTTAAGTAGAACAGCCGTTGCATAGGGGTGACCCCACTCTCTCAGCAGAAGAGACCTTGATCCATTACTGCTAATGGATCAACCGTTAATGCTGGAGACTTCTCTTGCTGCATTGGATGATGTCTAAGTGTCTTGTCATGCTCTTCATGCTCCACAACACCTGTCATGTATGTACTCTGACAATAAATCTAGAATGTGTGGATAGGGATAAATTATTTTCAGGCAAGGATGTGCAAGGTATTCACTTACAAAAAGGGAAGAGAGTCATGAAAAGTAAGGAAAACAAGTAATAAGGTCATAGAACCTATACAGATTAAAGAGGAGGAAGTGATTGCTGCCTCAAAGCAAATAAGGGTGGATAAATCCCAAGAACCTGACAAGATATTACCTTGGACCTTGAGGGAGGCTAGTGTAGAAATAGGAAGGGCTTTTGCAGAAATATTTAAAATGTCCTTAGCCATGGGTGTGGTACCAGAGGATTGGAGGGTAGCTCACATTGTTCCATTGTTTAAAAAAAGCTCCAGCAGTAACCCTGGAAATTATAGGTTGGTGAGCCTGATGTCAGTAGTAGGTAAATTATTGGAAGGTGTTCTAAGAGATCGGATATACAATTATTTGGATAGCCAGGAACTGATTAAGGATAGTCAACATGGCTTTGTGTGTGTTAGGTCATGTTTAACCAATCTGATAGTTTTTTGAGGAGGTTACCAGGAAAGATGACAAAGGAAATGCTGTGGATGATGTCTACTTAGACTTTAGTAAGGCCTTTGACAAGGACCCACATAGGAGGTTAGTCAGGAAGGTTCAGATGCTAGGTATTCATGGTGAAGTAGTGAACTGGATTCAACATTGGCTGGCTGGGAGAAGCCAGAGAGTAGTGGTGGATGATTGCTTCTCAGACTGGAGGCCTGTGACTAGTGGTGTGCCTCAGGGATCAATGCTAGGACCATTGTTGTTTGTCATCTATATCAATGATTGTGGTAAATTGGATCAGCAAGTTTGCAGATGACACTAAAATTGGAGGTATTGTGGACAGTGAAGAAGGTTTTCAAAGCTTGCAGAGGGATCAGGATCAGCTGGAAAAATGGCAGATGGAATTTAATGCGGACAAGTGTGATGTGTTGCATTTTGGAAGGACAATTCAAGAAAGGATGTACATGGTAAATGGTAGGGCACTGAGGAGTGCAGCAGAACCAATGGATCTGGAAATACAGATACATAATTCACAAAGTGGTGTCACAGGTGGATAGGGTTGTAAAGGGACCTTTTGACATAAAGGCCTTCATAAATCCCAAAGACAGAATCAAAATTGGAATTTATTGTCATGAACACATCATGAAATTTGTTGTTTTGAGGCAGCCTTACAGTGAAAATATTGTTCTAAATTACATTTCAAAAACATAAATAGTGCGAGAAAATAGGAGAAAGTGGGGTAGTGTCTGTGGTTCATTGTCCCTGCAGAAATCTGATGGCAGAGGGGAAGAAGCTGATTTTGTACCTTAGCGTATTGATCTTCAGACTCCTGTACCTTTTTCCTGATGGAAGCAGTGTGAAGAGGGCATGGTCTGTGTTATGGGGTCCTTGAAGATTGAGACTGCTTTCTTAAGAGACCACTTCTTGTAGCTGTCCTCAATGGAGGGAAGGGAAGACTGGTGCTTTGGCACCTCCATACCAGGCAGTGTACAACCAGACAAAATGTCCTCCATGGTGCACCTGGAGAAATTTTAGAGTCTTTGGTGACAACAGCAAGCCGTTCAATTGAATGTAACCTGTACTCCTGCCCCTTTCCCTTTCCCCCTCCTCTCCTCTACTGATACCCGCCCAGTGACCACGGGTACATGTGCACCCGATACTGTCAGTGCAGGTGACGTCATTTCACTGTTTATAATAAGTGCTCAGAATAATCATAACATTTACTTTATTTTCACAGTTCAATTTTTTAATTGTCTTAATTAGATAATGCCAAGAAATGTACTTTGTCCCCAGAATAGAACATAAAAATACTGCACGGAACAGGCCTTTCAGGCAACCGTGTTGTGCTGACCTAATAATCTACCCTAACAATTGCCTAGGATTTCCCTTCCATTTTTCTCGGTTCCACATACCTAGTTAATAGATCCTATTGCACCACCATTTATTAGCAGCACTCTGTGTGAGAAACTTAGCTCTTACATCCCCCTAGTCCTTACTTCCATGTACCTTATATCTATCCTCCCTTGTATCAGCCATTTCAGTCTGGGAAAAGCCTCTGGTCATACACATGATCAATTCCTCTCATCATCTTGTACGCCTCTATTATGTCACCCCTCGTCCACCACCATCGTTCCAAGGAGAAAAGATAAAGTTCTCTCAAGCTGCCCTCATAAGCCGTGCTCTCCAATCCACGCAGCATCTTGCTCAGCAAAGAAAATGTTTCTACTCAGAAAGAGTTTTTTCAGGCTATCTTTCCCATGCCAGATCTCTGAAAGAATTTTCCTATTAAACTCACTGTTAAACTTTGAAATAACTTTTAAATCAGTCCCATTTCCTGCTCTTTCCCAACAGCCTGTAATGTCTTTTCTTTTTCAAGTCTATATCCAGGTTCACTTTGAAAGTTCCTATCCTAAATATGCTCCCAGCAATCTTTCAGATCATTAAAAACCTTCCATATTAAAAACTAATCTGCTTAGATCTTCCCATTTTACTTTCTCCCACTCCACTCCACCTGGCACCATCTTACTTCTCTTTAATATTGCCTGAATTTCCCTCTCCTGAAGTAGAGTTTCAACCTGAAATGTTGACTGCCCATATTCCCTCCATGGACCTACCTGACCCATTGAGTTCCTTCAACACTTTGTTTATTGCTTTAGATTCCAGCAACTGCAATCTCTTGTGCCTTCACTTTCAATAAACTCAAATTTGCGTTCCCTGGTTGTTGATCTTGCTACTAATGGAGGCAAAGTTCCCCTGCCCATTCCATCAAGCAGCTTCATTGTTTTAAAAGACACTTGCTCTGTTGCAAGAAAAAACAATGGCTACTTCTTTAAACTCTCCACACATCGGGATCGTCATTCCATTCTCTTAAAGTTCCCTTGCCTCTTTTAATCAAAAGCAATTTTCCGGCAGAGACCTATCCTGTCACTAATAAAGGTTGTGTAGAGCTCGTCGAAAGAACCAAAGACTTGTTGATCCAAACCAAGGCTTTTATTAGCAAAAGACAGGAGCTCTTCACAGGTGGCCGACCAGTCCGGAATGATCCGACCTGGCTAGGGACACAATGCTTTAAGGCCCAGACAGTAGGCGTGGCTTAGCTCTCAGCCAATCGCTGTAAGCACAGTCTAGATACTGTAACTATATACACTATATACATTGGTGATAGATCTGTACTATCACAGGTTGGTATGACTATCTTTGTTTATAGTTATATCTACAATGTTCTTGTTTATAAAGCTGACAAATGGCATCTATTAATACTGCCTTTCAACTCCTGAAAATAGAATTATTGAGAGAGACCCCATGGACACAAGCCCTTTAGCCCATGAATGCAAGCCAATTATCAACCATTGATACTAGTTTGAAATTAATTCCATCCCCTATTTTCCCATATTTTCAGCAATTTCTCCTAGATTCTTCCACTCAGGGCAATTTGCAGTGTTTAATTAACTCACCAAGCTGCACCTCTTAGGGATGTAGAAGGAAACGAGGGCATTTGGGTCATGTGGTCACACATGTGCAAACTGCACACAAGCCCCTTTCACACTGGTACTTGAACCTAGTAATTAACCACCAGTTTACCGGTTCACCTGCCAGTGTGAATGCTCCCGAACTGGTAGTGGGGGCCAAATCAACCCGTGAATAAACTGTTTAGGGAGTATCATTTTGATTTGGCATACTAGGTCGTCCATTGTGAACAGGGAACCCGGTTTGCCAGGTCCAATTAATGATGTGTTGATGGCGTTCTTGCGTGAGAGAAAGAACATGAAGGAAACAAAATATATTCTTCCAAATAGCAACACTGATTTTTAAAAAATAGGTATAAACTTTCCATTCAATTTACTAAATTTGCAATCCTGATCTATGTATTATGATCTTGTAATTGAACAAAATTATTCATGCTTAATTATGAAATAATTAAGCTTTATGTACAGCACACTATGAGTCCTTCAGCTCATGATATTGTACTGACTTATATAAACCTACTCCAGTATCAGAAAATCGTAGCGAGAATAAAGCACGAATATGAGTGTGGGAAAATACTGCACAAAAGAATTAAAGTATACTCAAAAGTTCTGTTTTAGATTGTGACAAGAATGCACCCAACCAATTCAGTCATTTTTATTATTTGTTATTTTCTTCAATGCTTTTATCTGCTCCATTATCTTGTGTGTGCATGCGTACGTGTGTGCGGTGGGTGCATATGCCAGGGTCTGTGTGTGGGGTGAACACACACACACACACACACACACACACACACACACACACACACACACACACACACACACACACACACACACAGTTTATAGCAAGCATGCGAAAATGGTAGTGGCAATAAAACACATGCGCACAATTTATAGAGAGTGGTGTGGGAAGGTCGCAGTGGAAATGAAATAGATAGATATGTTTGTGAGAGGCACAGAGATGGGAGAGAAAGATGTGGAGAGAGAAAGGATGGGAAGGGAGGGAGGGAGAAAGAGAGAGAGAGAGAGCGAAACAGAGAGAGTGAGAGAGACTGCAGGCAGGCAAGGAACTAGCCACCTTTTCCTTTAAAGCCCCCATGTCCCAGTGTGCCTTGGCATAATGAAAGGGCTGTATGCACAGAGCACTCATGGAGGAGTTTCTCTGCTGCATGAAATTCTAGGAGGGTAGGTCTGCCATCACTCGATGCTGGAGGATAGGCGCCCCTTTGCTCTGCAACTCCAGGAAGGTCATGTGAAAGGACACACAGGCCAATTTTCCTTGGTCCTGTGTAAGTGGCCCTACCGGTGTTTCAAAACAGTTTGTTCACCTTCCATTTTAGCAGTTTGCTCATGTGAAAAGGACTACAAGACAGCGGCTGAGATCAGGACTGAAGCTGTGACTGTGAGCAGTAGGTCTACTAACTGCTTCATGGGCAAGCACATTCATTTTTATCTTCCAAATCTCTGTTTTATCTGCTGGAAGAGCTTGTCAGGTTGAGAATCATCAGTGGGAAAAAGAGGATGGTCAATTTTTTAGATCAGAACCTTTCATTGTGAGTGTTCATCCCATTGAGATTGTTTTTTTGAACATGCTCTTTCTAGGACAAGATCTTTAATTTTTTTTTTCAGATTCTCATATATTGCTCTCTTGTTCCCATGAATCTGCCAACCCTTCAAAACTTCAGATGACAGAATTGAATAACTCATCAATTCATTCATTAAAATCATTGTCAAATTCATTTTATTCATTTAATTCAACTGTCAGAACAGTAAAAGGCATTGACCTATATACATCAACGCAAGGTTTTAAAATATTGTTTTGAGATGAGAGTATTTTTCCTGTTATATCTTCATTTTATTAGACAGTTTGCAACATTTCAGTGCCATGATGCTGTGACAAGATAAAAATGAAAATTACATTTTTGCTTCATTATTGGTTTAACTTTCAAAGTATAAGGCTGATATCGCCTCAAACCGTGCATCTTGGCGCCTCACAGTTCGGCGGGCAGCAACCTCCTTTGAAGAAGACCGCAGAGCCCACCTCACTGACAAAAGACAAAGGAGGAAAAACCCACACCCAACCCCAACCAACCAATTTTCCCTTGCAACCGCTGCAACCTGCCTGTCCTGCATCGGACTTGTCAGCCACAAACGAGCCTGCAGCTGACGTGGACATTACCCCTCCGTAAATCTTCGTCCGCGAAGCCAAGCCAAAGGAAAGGAGAAAAGGAATGCATACTAAAATACGCATTGTTAGCGTAGGGATGCCAAGATTAGCGTAGCAGTGAATGCAATGCTGCTACAGCTCCGGCAACCAGGGCTGGGGTTCGAATCCTTCACTGTCTGTACATTCTCCCTATGTCTGTGTAGTTTCCTCCAGGTGCTCCTGTTTCCTCCCACTCTTCAAAACGTACTGGGGGGTTGTAGATCAATTAGGTGCAATTGGGCAGCATGGACTCGTGGGCCGAAAGAGTCTGTTGCCGTGCTGTAAGTTTGTGTGCTGCATTCTGCAAATTTAAAATATAACATTTAAAATCAAATTCATGCTAAGTTCCATGATTTCAGAGAATTGAAACATTAATGCAAGAACATGTTTCTTTTGTAGTTAGGGCTGCAGACTCACTGTTGAAAATGTGTAACCATTGAGACAACAGCCGGTATTCTGTGAAAAGGCATTATATGTGAACGTCTGAAGAGTTTCAATCATTTTTCATGCAGCAGAAATATGCCTTGAGTCTTTTGATATCTGACCCTATTGTTTCATTTTAACTTGGGTTCTGCAAACATCTCCTTGCTGACACATACACTCATTACATGCATTCTGATATTTAACACTGACTTTTAGAAGATGCCCTCAAGAAGATCTCTGAACACAACCATTCTGAGAGTAGGGAGACCTTTTCTTAGAACTGTTGGGTGGTCTTTATACCACTCTATTCAGAAAATCCTCATTCAGAGTGCTGTCAGAAAACAATCTGCTAAGGCGTTTTGCCTAGAATAACACTCCTCAGCAGAAAATGTAGACAGATTTCATAAACCCGGTGTAGTTCTCAAAGAAGAAATTATAAGTGCATTTTAGAAAACAGTATCGCATGACAGAAGTCAAATCCAGTTTAATTGCATTATAAACAGAGCAGGATATCTGAATTGGCACTGAAATGTTACAAACTCACTATTCAAGTTAAGATATAACAGGAAAAGTACTCACATCTCAAAACAATATTTTGAAAGCTTGTGTTGATGTGTATAGGTCGATGCCTTTTACTGTACTGACTTAGTTCAATTAAAATGAATGTAATGAATTTGACAATTAATTTAATAGGAACATAGGAAGTAGGAACAGGAGTAGGCCAAAAATGGCCCATCGAGCCTGCTCCGCCATTCAATACGATCATGGCTGATCTAATTTCTCGCCAAGGCAAATAGCGCCTTTGGAAGACTACACAAAAGAGTCTGGAAAAACAACCAACTGAAAAACCTCACAAAGATTAGCGTATACAGAGCCGTTGTCATACCCACACTCCTGTTCAGCTCCGAATCATGGGTCCTCTACCGGCATCACCTACGGCTCCTAGAACGCTTCCACCAGTGTTGTCTCCAATCCATCCTCAACATTCATTGGAGCGACTTCATTCCTAACGTCGAAGTACTCGAGATGGCAGAGGCCGACAGCATCGAATCCACGCTGCTGAAGATCCAACTGCGCTGGGTAGGTCACGTCTCCAGAATGGAGGACCATCGCCTTCCCAAGATCGTGTTATATGGCGAGCTCTCCACTGGCCACCGTGACAGAGGTGCACCAAAGAAGAGGTAAGGTACAAGGACTGCCTAAAGAAATCTCTTGGTACCTGCCACCTTGACCACCGCCAGTGGGCTGATATCGCCTCAAACCGTGCATCTTGGCGCCTCACAGTTTGGTGGGCAGCAACCTCCTTTGAAGAAGACCGCAGAGCCCACCTCACTGACAAAAATCAAAGGAGGAAAAACCCAACACCCAACCCCAACCAACCAATTTTCCCCTGCAACCGCTGCAACCGTGTCTGCCTGTCCCGCATCGGACTTGTCAGCCACAATCGAGCCTACAGCTGACGTGGACATTTACCCCTCCATAAATCTTCGTCCGCGAAGCCAAGCCAAAGAATTTATGACCTAACTCCACCTACCTGCCTTCTCCCCATATCCCCTAATTCCTCTATCATGTAAAAATTTATCTAACCGAATTTTAAATATGTTTAATGAGGCAGCCTCAACCACTTCCCTGGTTAGAGAATTCCAAAAATTCACTACTCTCTGGGAAAAACTATTTTTCCTCATCTCTGTCCTAAATCTACTCCCCCGAATCTTGAGACTGTGTCCTCTTGTTTTAGTTTCCCCGGCCAGCTCAATAACCTCCCTACATCTATCCTATCCATACCCTTCATAATCCTATATGTTTCTATAAGATCTCCTCTCATTCTTCTGAACTCGAGCGAATACAATCCTAGACGATTTAATCTTTCATCATAAGTCAACCCCTTCATCCCAGGGATCAACCTAGTAAATCTCCTCTGGACCGTCTCCAAAGCCAATATATCCTTCCTCAAATATGGAGACCAGAACTGGACACAGTACTCCAGGTGTGACCTCACCAGTACCTTATACAGTTGCAACATTACCTCCCTACTCCTGAATTCAATTCCTCCAGCAATGAAGGCCAACATTCCATTTGCCTTCTTAATAACCTGCTGCACCTGCAACCTAACCTTTTGCGATTCATGCACAAGCACTCCCAAGTCCCTCTGCACAACAGCATGCTGTAGTTTTTCACCCTTTTATGAATGAATTGACAAGGTATTCAGTTCTGTCATCTGAAGTTTTGAAGGGTTGGCAGGTTCATGAGAATGAGAGAAGCAATATACTAGAGTCTGAAAAAAAATTAAAGATCTTGCCTTAGAAAGAGCATGTTCAAAAAAACAATCCATGGGAAGAAATCAGTGGGATGAACGATGAAAGGTTCTGATCTGAAACGATTACCATTCCCTTTCTCCCACTGATGCTGCTCGACCAGCTGAGCTCTTCCAACAGACCATTTTTTTGGTCCAGATTCCAGCATCTGCAGTCTCCTGTCTGCCTGCAGCCCATGTGCAAAGCATTGAAGTCTTCACCTTTCAGCCCCTATTGTAGTGAATGTAACCAGCTTCTCAGGGCAAACAAGGATGAAGAGTTGGATCCATTCTTTTCAGTGAGGCTCACATTTGATTGAATGCTTTACTGTATTAGGCTGAGTCTTGATCAAGAAAAGAATAGTTACAAGCCATTATAATACCATCCTTTAGTTGGGAATATTATCCTCGGGTTTAAAGTATCTGCATGAGAGCAGTATGTTGTGTTTTAAATTCAAGTTTATTATCTCCTGACGGTACATATACAACCAGATAAAATCACGTTTCTCCAGACTGTAGTTCACATGCATACACACACAATACATTTCTCAAACAGCACGCAATGATCACATACATACATAAAAACATAAAATAAAATAACGGGACAGCACAGTTAGGGTAGTGGTTAGTGAAACACCGTTACAGTGCCAGTGACCAAGGTTTGAATCCGATGTTGACTGTAAGGAGTTTGTACGTTCTCCCCGTGGCTGCGTGAGTTTTCTCCAGGTGCTCGGGTTTCTTCCTACCCTTCAAACATACTGAGGTCGTAGGTCAGTTGGATGCAATTGGGAGGTATGGGCTCGAAAGGGCCTGTTACCATGCTGTATGTCTCAATTTTTTAAAAAAATACGTATATTCCTTTTGTAAAGCTGAAATCTGATCCATCAGTTTGCCCATGAATGTCACATGCTTCCATTTTCTCACTATTCTTTCCAATCCTCTGCAGAACCCAACAAAACTGACAACACTTTGTACACAGCTCAGAACACCAGGAAGCCAAAGCTCACTTACAAGACACAGCTTGACCTCCGCTCACATGTCTTGCTAGGATGGTCATTCTGAATAAATTTAGACTTTCCACCAGGTTTATCGGCTCTATCGTTCTTTTACATTGGGACAAGAATTGTCCAGAGTGCTTCCATCATCAGGCTACTGAGGCTACCATTCATCCCACTGTGTTTCACGCAGCAGATAGACATTGATGTTATTGGCCAATCTCTAATCATCGAACTGCAGGAAAAAAATACAAGAGAGTAATGAATGATTAAACACCATTGACATTTCATGAAGGATTAGCTAGGAAAAAGTACCATGTCTTGAAATACCTGAAATATTGTCAGTCAAACTTGAGAAGTTTCATTTAGTTACACAGAATATCCAAGATAAATTGATATTAGCAATCGTGGAGGTAGAACAGTACAGCAGAAGAACAGGCCCTCTGGTCTACAATATCTGGGCCAACCATGATGCCAAATTAAACTGCCACTCTCTCTGCAGTAAAAACACTATGCTGGAGAAACTCAGCAGGTCAAATAGTGTCTTTTATGTAGCAAAGACAGAAGTACATAACTGATGTTTCGGGTTTGAGCCCTTCATAATTAATTAATTAATTGATTTACGACTTAACTTACCAATCCCACCCGTTTTGTTGACTAGGCTGAAACTGGAGAACCCAGAGAAAACCCTTGCAGATCACGAGGAGAATGAATAATCCCCTCACAGACAGTGCCGCTTTCCAACCCCAGTGGTTGGCGCTGTGGTAGTGACCTGGATTCGAAACTTCAGTGTCTTCTAAACTCTAATGAATACAAATCTGGTCGACCTAATCTCTCCTCGCTCAGTAGTCTGCCATCCCTGGTCAGTAGATCCTTCCTAAGGTTAGAAGACCAATGTTGCACACTGTACCACAGGTGCGGTTTGGCCAAAGCCCTGTACTCTGACTACCTCAATAGCATTCAGTTGTGAAGGAGCAAAAAATTATTCTGAAAGACTCTTTGACACTAACTAACCTGTACCAGTGTTTTCAGAAAGGACAGCAACTAAAAGCAAGCAGTCAGACATTTGTTTTGTATTTGATTGCCAGTGTGGTTATGTAGTAACCAGCTGCCATGCAATGTGCAAAAAGATAAAAATGTCATGCTGCTTTCAATGTTGCAATTCCTTAGTGGCTGCAGATTACGGTACTTCATCCAAAGCTTCATTTATTTTTTATGCTGAGCAAGTAATTCTGGTAGTTTCCTGACAATACTTTGCAAGTCATATGCACATTGTGAGGTCCATCTTTTGATAATACAGTTCTAATGACATTGGCCAGAATCCATACTAATTAACATTGATAAGAGGGGGTCTGTTTAATCCAGTAGGAAACAACTGTTCTCTTGTATTTTGTCCAGGCAAAACCTTTTCCCAGTCCTTCTGGCCTCAGAGTTGTCCCCCACCTCCCCCACCCCCCCCCCCCCCCATTTTCCTTTTATTTGCACTGAAAGGGCTCCATGGTTCGACAGGTGGTTCCTCTTGAGCTCATGGTCACTCAAAGTCTTCAAGGAACAATTGTTTTGTTCAGAAATCCTGCCACAGGCACTTTTGGCTTACGCCACGAAGAGAAGTCCGTAGAAGATTTCTGTTTGAGTTGCAGCCACATTGAGGAAACTGGCAGGTTGGTGAGGGAAAGGCGGGTTATGGCTGGGGTGCAGTGCCCAATACTGGTCTTCTCACTCTAGAAAGATTTTGCTGGTCAGGGATGGCAGGACTGCTGTGTGAGGAGAGATTAGGTTGACCAGACGTGTATTCATTGTAATCTGTGTGCTTTCATGATGCGGTCATTAATTTTTACAGTCTAGGATTCTCGGCTCTTCAAGAAGTACATGGACCTGCCGTGTTCTTTGTTATCATGTTTCCCTACAAAAGCTGCACAAGGTTGACCGAGCTAGGGAGCGACTAAGGATGAGAGATGACTTAATAGATTAAGATCATGTGAGGCATTGATAGGGTGGACAGCCAACACCTTTTTCCCCAGGGTGACAGTAGCAAATAGCAGAGAACATCTCTTTAAAGTGAGTAAAGGAAAGTTTGAGGGAGAACTCAGAGTTAAGCCTAGTACACATAGAATAGTGGGTACCTGAGTTGCATTGTTCGGGATGGTGGTGGAGGTTGGTACAATGACAGATGGACATCTGAAAAATAGAATCTTAAGGCTGTGTAGTAGGAAAAGATTAGATTGATGTAGGATCAGTTTATATAGGTCGGCATAACATCATGGGTCAAAGGGCTCATATTGTTCTATAAGTCAAATTAAGATTGGCAGATTCACCAAGAACAGTTGCCCAGGCAGACCCTTAACGATCTGTGTGCAGATAACCAGGGGTTCAATACAGCATGTCTAATATGCATTAGGTTTAATGAAAACCCAATGAGGATAAAGGGAAGGATGTATTTTTCTGTATCTTTCAGAAATATAGTAAGGTGTCCCCACAGATAGATACGTGCTAAATGGTCCATGCCTATTTTAGCATGAACTTCAATTAGAACCTAAAATTTTACCATTAATATTACACAGCCTGGAACAGATTGCACTGTAATCATCGCAACTCTATCCCCTCAGCTCCAAGCAATCAAGACATTATGCGACTCATTGGGTTAATTTTCAACCAGGTGGAAATATAAATGTGCCCTTTGGTAAGATAAGTGGATGTGCGATAACTATATATGAACGGATGCTCTAAATGTTTCACCCTCCTGCATATTTGCAAACCCACCCCCCCCCCATTAATAACATAAGGTGTCTTCTCGTGTATAAATTGTGATGTACCAAAGTCTTAACATGTAAAAAAGTTTCACTTTAGTAATATCATATCTGTGAGAATTATTTAAAGGTAAAGGTGATCACATTAAGGGCCTGGCTGCCAGAATTGCAGCACTACATTTGACAGTCTACTTGATAACTCCTTTAAGTGAAGGGAAATTATTGATGATGAATGCCTAATTATCAATACAAGTGTAACCATTAATCAATGCAGGCATAACCAAAGTAGTCTCTTTCATGTGTGGTTGGAGTGCGGGACTGCACTAACAATGCTGTGCTTTTCCTTTCTTGCTTCCTTAAATCTTGAACTGAATGTCTGGCAGAACTTGGCATGATTTAGTCAAATGGTGATATTTATAATCCCTTTGATCTCAGGATCCTCCCAGAACATCTGACACAGTGACAAGCTCTAATTGGTGGCATTGACAAAGTGCATTGAGGCAAATTAAAAAGCACAACGTACTGTTTGTGAAATTCTTAAATTCTAGTGCAGTGAGTTAGCAAACCCCTCCTTCCACTTCTGCTGACTGGCTATGAATTTGAACTGTGACTGATGAGACAGACATCTCTGTTGGCTGTCTTATCCAATGGACATTAATTGAAGCAGCCAATCCGAAGGTATTTCCAATTGCATGCACTCACAATTCAAAATTAGACAGGCAATGCATTCCAAATCCCAACCCCTCTACAAAGTGAATGATGTCATTGGTCAAAGGATTGGCTTGTGGCTTGTCAGCCTATGCTTTGCAAAGGGTACCATCACAAAGTGAATAATTTGCCACCTTTTATATCCAATGGAGCAATGATCTTGAGTTAGGTGTTCAAATAGAAAATATTGGGTTGAGAGACCAGTGTCAATAAAGATGACTATGAAATTACTACATTGTCATCAGGTTCAGAGACCTGTCACTCTCACAAGCTCTGACATATATATATATATATATTTATTAAAAAAAACTCCAATATTGTATTGACTTTTAATAGCCCAGCAAGCCAATAAGTGCAGAGTTTAACATGCTTGGGCATTACATGCTGATCCTGTTGTTACCCCACATCCTGTAGATAAATAAAGAAAGCAATATTCCTGGCCTGATGCCCATTCTTAATGAATGAATCTCCTCTGCTCATTTGAGGGAAGGACCTGTCCTGCCAGATTTCCTCTCCTTTTAGTTAATTCTGCCTGCTGTTCTATTTTTATGTCTGCTTCCTAGCACAGGCACAATGATCACCCCACCTCTCACTCCATCAAAATTTCCCCAAGTAGACCTTGGCTTCCTCTGGAAAGCAGTATTTCCACTGGGAAAGGGTTAACACACGCCTTGAGGAAACCAAATTGTCCTTTTAACAAAGGCTAAAACCAGGACACGGAGCAGACATTTTAAAAAGTATTTTTGTCGCGTGTCACAGAACTCTCTCATAGTTCAGATCATCTTGTCATAATTTAGGCATCAGACTGCGGAAGAAGAGGCTAAATAGCGTTATCCCAAACCGGAGGCTGATGTTTGTACATCAAGCTGCTGCAATCTCTGTGATAGAAACATAGAAACATAGAAGATAGGAGCAGGAGTAGGTCATTCGACCCTTCGAGCCTGATGATCAATTCTGACAGTGAACTGCGAGATCTATGGTGTTTTATTAAAATAGATGCAAGTAGGACATTTGATATTGAGTTTTGGTGGTTTCCAGATTGATATTTTGTTATTTTCCTTTTACTTTTATATTTTTTTCTTCATGTGACATGCTACATTCTATCCTGAATGTATACTATTTATACCATTTTTCTTTCCCTTTTCCAATAAAGTTCAAATCATTTCCATGGAGCTAAGAAGATGATAATAAAGAAGCCGACTGTTGGGATATTTTGAAGTGCCATATTTGTCGGTGCTAACAACAATTTGGTCTTGTGTGTGATGGCAGCCCTTGGTTTGAAAACTGCTTGATTTTTCTTGGAATAAGAGTATACCTCAATCTAGGTAGAAATGGCCCTTCTTTGTGCTCCGTCAGATAAAAATGTTTCTCAAAGAAACAATAGCAAAATTAATTCCACTTCTTTTACAAGTTTTAATATTGCTAATGAATTTTGGCCATATTATTTAGAGGATAGGAATCAGGGCAAATGAAAATCAACAATTGTAACTCCATTTTGTCCTCTGGTCCTGATGCAGGGCAAGAATGAAAGGCAGGAAAAAAGCCATTCACCCCTCGTGTCAACTCTGTCATCCAACGAGGTGGTGACTGATCGTTCACTTCACTGCATGAACCCATGACTTTAATTCCCAGAAGTCCATCAATCGTTGTGAATTGTGAGTATCTGGGTCCCCAGCGTCAATCCCAGTGGCATCCCTCTGTTAACCACCTCCCAATCCCAATCTCCCATTTTCTCTCCACTCTATTTTCGGTAGTGAACTAAATTTTGACAGAAGCCAATATCTGAACACCCATGCCCATTCCCACATGCTTGAGATTTATTTAAAACCTTTTGTATCCAATCTAATTGAACATCCTCAAGCACCACATTCACTGATTTCCCCTTATATTTTCTCTCAGTTTAAACCCTTGAAAACTCTCAATAGATTGGACAAACCTGAGTTTCCTTCCATAAATGAAAGATCAGGGAATCAGGGGCCTGCAGGGAAGTGGCACAGAAGAGAAGGTGAGCTCAGCATAGGTCAGTCATGATCATATTGATTGGGGGAATGGATTGAAGAGCCTGGTGCAGGTCTGGCTCCTTTTATTCATGTCCTTATGCTCTTACATAAATTCATGATAACTCTGTCCTATTCCATTATACACTCATTATAAATAGATTGCAGCAACTTTTCATCTACTAATTCAAACCAATTTGCAAGTTCCCTAACTCCTCTTTCCCTCTTTTCTTAAATTCTCAGATTCCATTTGCTCCCTTCCAATTTGGGAGGGATCTTCCATAACCCAGAAATTTTGGAAGCTGGCAACCAGAGCATTTGCAGCGTCACTTATCTGTTCCACAGACCTTGGGTTCAGGCCATTGTGTTCTGGAGACTCATCAGATCTGAGGCTCCTTTATTTCTCTAAAACTTTTTTTTAAACAAATGCTACTTTCTTTCAATTGCTCATTCTCCGTGGACCTAATTTCTTCTCCATTATTTCAGAGACATCTTTTTCTTCTTTGTCACTAAAGAAGACAGTCAGAAAATGTGATTTAATTGTAAAAGTTGATCTCGTGTAAATGTCCACCCTAGTCTCTCACTTTCACCCCGGCTGCCCACAGGGCAGGAGCTCCTGATGCCTTGAATGTGGATTCTTACCTCGGCCCTGGTCATCTGTCCATTGGAGACTGACGCCTTGAACATGGGCTTTCACCTTGGCCTTGGCTGTCTGCCCATTAGAACTCCTGATGCCTCCAACAAACCAGATATTTACCACAGTCCCAAAAATTGTTTCCGTCTTACATATATGTTTACAATCCATTTTTATGTTTTTCGCACTAGATTGCTTTCATGTCTTACCCTCCTATTCCTTCCAGTATCTTGATCTTTTCAGCCAGAGGGATACAAGCTCCATTTTCTGAATCATGAGTAACAGCTGTGGTCCATCTGTCAGGTTGCAAACTTCAGGAGGTGGTCACCTCATGGCTTAAGAGAGTTCAAGCAAGGCAGGCCGGGAATCTGCCAGGCAATCATATAAGAAGAGGCAACAATTATAGGAACGCCTTCAGCAAAACTCACACTCAAGTCTTTATTTCAGATCTGTACGCTGATGGCGGGTGGGATCCCCTGCATGCAGTCAGAACCAAAGCTAAAGGTATGTGGGTGGCTCAGCTGTAGTGTAGGCAGAGTGAGGTTAAGTGGTCAATCGCTAAAGCTGTATCTATACTTTGGGGAGAACATAGACCAGTACAGTACAGGAGCAAGCCCTTAGGTTTGCAATATGAGCACTGAAGATTATGCCAAATTCAAGTAAAATTCTGCTGCTTGTACATGATACATATCCCTCCAGTCCCTGCATTTCCATGTGTTAATCTAAAAGCTTCATATCTGCTTCATTATATCTGCTTCTACCACTACCCATTGGCAGTCTATTCCATTTATACCATTCTCTGTGTAAAAGGAAAGCTCGCCCTGCACATCTCTTTCGATATCTCCTTCAGTTATGAAGGAGGAGGAGGAGTGAAAAGCAGGCACAGGCACAAGGAACAAACAAGATACTCAAATACTGTAAGAAATACAAGAAAGCCAAAAGGAAGGGAATTAGCAGGGATAAAAGAAGGCATGAGGTGGCTCTGCTCTGCCAGACAAGGTGAAGGGGTTCTTTAGATATATTAATAGCAAAAGGATATTAAGGAGACCAGAGTGGTCATCTATGTTTTGAGCCAAATGAGATGAGGGAGATCTTAAATAGATTTCCACATCTGTATTTGCTTGTGAAATGGACAGTGAGTCGACAGAAGTGAGGCAAAACAGCAGTGAGGTATGGAGCCTATACTGATTACAGAGGAAGAGATGCTTGCTGCCTTGAGCCAAATAAAGTTGGGATAATCCCAAGACAAGATATTCCCTTGGACTTTGAGGGAGACAAGGACAGAAAATGCAGGGCCCCTAGCAGAGAGATTTAAATTGTCCCTAGCCACAGGTGAGGTGTCAAAGGATTGGATGAAACAATGTTGTTCCATTATTTAAGAAAAGCTCTAAGAATAATATGACATTAGTAGTGGGTTAAGTTACTGGAGGTATCTTGAGAGACTGGATGTAGAAGTACTTGAATAGAGACTGATTGGAGATAGTCAACTTGGCTTTGTGCATGGTCGGTGAGGTATAACCAATATTGCAATTTTTTTGAGGATGTTACCAGGAAGGATAATAAAGTCAGTCTACAGAGACTACAGTGAGATCTTTGACAAGGTCTCTTGTGGAAGATTGGTCAAGAACGTTCAATTACTTGGTATCCAGGATGAGGTACTGGATTAAACATTAGTTTGTGGGAGATGGTGGAGAGAGGTAGTAGAGGATTGCCTCTTTGTCTGTAGGCCTGTGTTTAGTGGTATCCTTCAAGGATTGGTGTTAGATCCAATATTGTCTGTCACCTTGATTTCCTAGAGTGATGGACAATGAGGGAGATTTGGTAGAGGTATACAAAATTATGAGGGGTATAGACAGTGTAAATCCAGGCTTTTTCCATTGATGTTGGTGGGACAAGAACTGGAGGACATTGGTTCATGGTGAAAGGTCAAATATTTGAAGGGCACATTAGTGGGAACTTCTTCATTTAGAGGGTAATGGGAATGTGGAATTAGCTGCCAGAGGTGGTGGTGGCTGCGGGTGTGGTTTTGACATTTAAGAGATGATTGGATAGGTACATTGATGGGAGAGATATAGAGGACTATGGTCTGAATGCAGGTCAGTGGGACTTGCAGGAAAAATAGTCCATCACAGACTGGATTTTAACACTCCAGGGAATAAAGTTCCAATTCAAAGTTTCCCTATAACTAAGCTCCTCAAGTCCCAGTAACATCCTTGTTAAATTACTTTTTCCATCTTATTGATAACTTTTATGTCGGTAGGTGACCAAAACTACACACAGTACACCAAATTTGGTCTCACCAATATCTTCAGATTTCAGATTTATTGTACATACATGCCATTACATACAACCTTGAGATTCTTTTTTATCTGTGGGCAGGCCAGATATATCACTTATTGGAAGTGCAAAAAAAAACTGTATATAGTGTATAAATAAATGTAAACAAATAAAGAATTGTAAACAGATAACAAATGTAAGCAAATTGTGCAATACAGAGAGAACTTTTTAAAAATCAATAAAATGCACAAGTAAGAGTCCTTAATGAGCCCCTGATTGAGTTTGTTGTTGAGGAGTCTGATGGTGGAGGGTTCCTGAATCTGGTGGTGTGAGTCGTGGCACCTATACCTCTTTGCTGGTGGCAACAACAAGAATAGAGTTGTGCTGGATGGTGTGAATCCTTGATGATTGCTGCTTCTCTTCAACATCAGCATTCCCTGTAGAATTTCCCAATAGTGTGGAGGGTTTTGCTTGTGATCTCATGGGCAGTGTCCACTATCTTTATGAAGGTTTTACACTCAGGTGCATTGGTGTCCCCATTCCAGACCATGATGCAGCTGGTCAGCATACTTTCCACCACATCATCTGTGGAAATTTGCCAGGGTTTCTGATGTCATACCAAACCTCCACAAACTCCTGAGGAAGTAAAAGTGCTGCCAAGCTTTTTTCACGATGCCATTGGTGTGTTGGGTCCAGGAAAGATCCTCTGAGATAGTGACTCCCAAGAATTTAAATTTGCACACCCTCTTCACCTCTGATCCCCCAATGATCACTGGATTGTATACCTCTGGCTTTCCCATCCAGAAGTTAATAATCAGTTCCTTAGTGACATTAAGTGCAAAGTTGTTACTGGTACACCATTCAGCCAAGTTTTCACTCTCCCTCTTGAATGCTGACCTTTCGTTATACAACCCATTACCATGATATCATCGGTAAATTTGTAGATCATGGCATTTCACTAAGCCACACAGTCACAGGTGTAATGTGAGTAGAGCAGGGGGCTCAGAATGCAGCCCTGTGGTGCTCCGGTACTGATGGAGATGGTGGAGGAGATGTTCTTACCAATCCTCACTGTTTGTGTCTGTCAATGAGAAAACTCAGGATCAAATTACATGGTGGGCTGTTGAGTCCCAGGTCTTGAAGTTTTCAGATCAGTTTTGAGGGGATGATGGTGTTAAATGCCAAACTGTAATTGATTAAGGGCATCCTAATGAATGCATATTTACTGTCCAAGTGTTCCAGGGCTTTGTGTAGAGCCAGAACATCAACATAACATCCCAATTCCTCTACTCAATACTTTATGAATGTCAAAGTGTCAAAATGTTGCCTTGGTGCTCTTACTCCAGGAAGATCCTCCATGATATGGGCTCCAATGACCTTGAAGGTATTAACCCTCTCTGCCACTATCCCATCATTGAAGACAGGTGCATGAAGAAACCATTTTAGATCCCTTGGATGCATATCATCAGGACCAGATGATTCGTCTGGCTTTAGTCCCATTAGTTTCTCCATCACTATTTCCTTTGTAACAACTATTTTATCAAGGCCCTCCCCAACATTCGCATCCTTAACTTCGCATTTTGGCATGCTGGACGTGTCTTCCACCGTGAAGACTGACACAAAATATTTGTTCAATGCCTCGGCCATTTCCTCACTTTTTGCTACCAGTTTTCCTTTCTCATCCTCCAAGGGTCCTATGTTAACTCTGGCCACCCTCTTCCATTTTATATATTTATAAAATTTAGCTAGATTTGGCATCGTTATGGAAAAGAAAGAATATAATTACGAGTGAAGGTTTTGATTTGGGAGAAGGAAACTTTTATGAGACTGCAAAATGACCTTCACTGGAGGGTCAGAAGCAGCACTGCTGTTAAACCATGTCAGTGGGAGGCTCTCACAAAGGAGATTCAGTGAAGTCAAGTGGAAACATGCACTACAAGTACAAAGATGGTGGAGTTGCTAAACTGGCAGCTCCCTGGATGACAAGTTAAAGTGGTTAGAGTGAGGGAAGAAGAGAGACATATCAGACGAGAGCTTAACACTGTAGAAAGCCTTGTGGAAATATAGAAAACATAGGGGTGAAATTAGGAGAAGAATTAAGAAAGCAAAGAGAAGGCATTGAAAATTAAAGATATTGATTGCCCATAGAATAAAGGAATGATACAAGGATAGGCGAGAGTGTGAGTTGTGAGGAGGATGCAAAGAAGCTTCAGAAAAGAGAAACATGATATGTACATGGGTAAGGAAATGGCAGATGGGACAGAATGCTGAGCTGATCAACCGGCAGAAAGAGAGAATTTTCCAGTAGTGTGTTACACAAAAGTCTGCAGATGCTGTGATTGTGATAAAAGCACAGAGATGCTGAAGAATCTCAGGAGGTAAAGATATATAAATTTTCTCAATAGCAAGAGATTAGAAAATGTTCGAGTTGGAGTTTTCAGGGAACATCAACTTTCAACCACTGAAATTTAACACACAAATCCAGTAATCATTTCAGAAGGCAAATGGTTTATCAGACTTAATTGAAAGAGAGTTTAGGTGCAACATTAAAAAGACATTACTGTGAGAAACAATTTCAATTAGCATGAACATTTATTGTCTTCACCTCCATAGTTCTTGTTTATTTCAAAAATAACATTTACAGGATTTTAAGTTCACAGGATGCTGTGCTAATTTAATGGATACTGATGTAGTTGGTGTAGCTTATGTGCTTGTTTGGCTGGAGTAAGTCAGAATTTTTTTGCATAATGACAATAAACTCTCATCACGTTTTAGTAATTTTAAAAAGGATTAGATAAGGACATAATTCTTTATGTCATGTAGATGATGGGAGTGATCGGGAGAAATCTTCCACTCATTTCAAACATACTGTGTACTTGAAGAGCCTTGATCTGCAGACCTATGGACCTAATAGTGGGATTAGCTCTTTTGCAACCATCATTTCCATGATGGGCTGAAAAGCCTCCTTCTGTATCATAAATTTTCTGTGATTTGCACATAATTACTTCCACTGAAATGTATGGAGACACCAGTCCAGCACAATGTGGTACCCAGTTTTAAGTGAGTATGGTTATATGAATAGTGACGTGAGTGAGAAACTCGCCCACTGCAACAAAAACAGGATTTACCATATCCTAAAGAGCCATATTCAGTCATAGAGTTACTTAATTCCTCACTTCAATTCCATTGGCCAGGAACACTCTCATTTTGGATGGAAAGCAGGGGGAACTACATAACTGGAAGGCAATCTGTCACCAGTAGTGAAGAGGAGGGACCATCTCACAAGGCTGTCTACAGCTGGGATCAGCATCATGTCAGGGGAAGTTTGAAACTCAGAGGCAGTGCCTAGAGGAGTTCTTCTGCTAAATGCTTCCAATTAGTGAGTAATTTCAATTTGTGTTACATTTCCTGATGTTTAATCAATTTCAGCAACTCAAATGATGTTACAATAGTTGACAGACACTTTCAACACAAATGTTGTCATGAGTTTTGCTGTAAACTTGGAAGAACTTTAAATGTATGCCCAGCAGTCCGGTAAATGTTAGCCTCACTTAATTCTGCTAAAAAGCTGAATGTAAAAAAAAGACTTTGAAAAACTGCACTGCTGTTTTCAGTCCAGTGAGCCTCCAAATAATTGGCCTAATTAGTGTTTTACTCAATGTGTTCTGATGTATTGCAACTGAGCTAAGTGGAAAATGTGATCTTACTGTGATCATGCCAAGTTTAATCACTGCTAGCGGTAGTAATATTATACATAATACATGTTACGGTCCAACAATGGCACGGAAAGAACAAACCCCACAGCAAATACTTGAAAAATGATCTTGTGTTATGCAGACTATAACGTTGCTCAATGACTCCATAGCAAAATTGTAAACTTAATGCAGAAAACATCCCACTACATTTCATGTGGAAGGAAAAGAACCGAGTGGTAATGGAAAAGTTAAGAAGTCAGCCAAAGGTTGCCAAATCCACATTTCTATGGGAGAACTTTAGAATGATGGAGGATGACAGAAAATACAAAAAATAATACTCAGTAAAGCTATCATCTGTGGAAAATATTTCTGGTCAAAGACTGTTATCAGAACTGGGGATGAGAGAAACAGACTGTTTAGGTGGGATGAATAGGTCCAAGGGAATATCTCTAATGAGGTAAGGACAGGGTTGCAATGGGGTTAAGTCCTAGAAGTCATTGGATCGATGGGTTAACGGGAACATTTAAAGTGAGAGAAAATTGAACAAATGCTGGAAAAGGATAGGATTTGTTAATAAATATGCAAATGAAGGAACCTGAAAAAGGTGAGAAGTGCATTATTGAGAGTTATAACCAACAGGTGAGGCTATATTCAGGAGGAGGCATGTGAGCCAATATCACATGGATTACTTTAGAGCAGAAATGGTCAATTTTGATCCAGACAGAGGAAGCAAGATAACAAAAGTCATTGAAATTTATGTCATCCAAAAGGCTATCACCTGCCCTGATAGAAGATAAGGTCCTCATCAAGCTTATACAAAGCTTCATTATTCTTTGGCTTGGCTTCGCGGACGAAGATTTATGGAGGGGGTAAAAAGTCCACGTCAGCTGCAGGCTCGTTTGTGGCTGACAAGTCCGATGCGGGACAGGCAGACACGATTGCAGCGGTTGCAGGGGAAAATTGGTTGGTTGGGGATGGGTGTTGGGTTTTTCCTCCTTTGCCTTTTGTCAGTGAGGTAGGCTCTGCGGTCTTCTTCAAAGGAGGTTGCTGCCCGCCAAACTGTGAGGCGCCAAGATGCACGGTTTGAGGCGATATCAGCCCACTGGCGGTGGTCAATGTGGCAGGCACCAAGAGATTTCTTTAGGCAGTCCTTGTACCTTTTCTTTGGTGCACCTCTGTCACGGTGGCCAGTGGAGAGCTCGCCATATAACACGATCTTGGGAAGGCGATGGTCCTCCATTCTGGAGATGTGACCCATCCAGCGCAGCTGGATCTTCAGCAGCGTGGACTCGATGCTGTCGACCTCTGCCATCTCGAGTACTTCGACGTTAGGGATGTAAGCGCTCCAATGGATGTTGAGGATGGAGCGGAGACAACGCTGGTGGAAGCATTCTAGGAGCCGTAGGTGGTGCCGGTAGAGGACCCATGATTCGGAGCCGAACAGGAGTGTGGGTATGACAACGGCTCTGTATACGCTTATCTTTGTGAGGTTTTTCAGTTGGTTGTTTTTCCAGACTCTTTTGTGTAGTCTTCCAAAGGCGCTATTTGCCTTGGCGAGTCTGTTGTCTATCTCATTGTCGATCCTTGCATCTGATGAAATGGTGCATTACATTGTTGGAATCCACAGGAAGATGGATTCATGTGTGAGAGGGATGGAGAATTAAAGTAGCAAACACCAGGGAGCTCTGAGGCACCCCAGGAGAGTCAATGTAGGTGTCCTGCAAAATGATCACTCAATCTGCATTTGGTTCTCCATTTCAAAATGTACGGGCATTGTAGGTAATTGGGGTATTTTGTTGGCTTGGGCTTGTGGGCCAGAAGAGCTTGTTACCAAGCTGTATGTCTAAAAAAATTTTTTTAATTAATAATAATAATTTTAGAGGAGACCACATTTTAGAACACGGAAAATAGTTCATTAAATTGGAACAAGTGCAAGTGAATCATTATTTCACTTGGAAGGACTATCAGGATACCTGGATGATAAAAAAGGATAAAGTAAAACAGTGAGCATCTCCTGCAGTTATATGGGAAAGTACTGTGATACAGTCAGTGGACAAGGAAGATGGAAGTGGATCAGATAGTCATGGAAGGATTAGTCCCTTCACAACATTGAAAAATGCTGGAAATTGTGAAGGATGGCCAGGAGGCCAGCAAGAACCTGAAGAACCACGTGCAAGAGAGGGATAGGTGAGAGCAAAGTGGCAGGAAAAATATGAGATGTGATCAAAGTTAGTTTGGATGTTTGCAGGCATCTTAAACAATCAGTGAGCAGTTTGGGAGAAAGGGCAGGGAATGCGAGGTTAAAGAGAACACGCAGCTCCAAGGTGCACCACATGTCTCCTGTGACATTTCATAAGTTGTGCACTCCATCATCTGCACCAAATTTCTGATTTTGTTCACATTGGTGCTGAACCTCAGGCCAAAGAGTTAGAAAGCTGTGATTTACATCCACTGCAATTATCCATCCCTGACATGGTTCCACTTAACACTTCCAGACTCTGGTTCCACCTCTCCCTTCCCTCACCTAGCTCTATCACCCTTCCCCCACCCAATCACCAAGCACCCCTCCCCCACCTGGCTCCATCTGCCACCATGAGCACAAGGGTCTGTTGCTGTGTTGTATCTCTAAATTAATAGTTAAAATTAAAATTGATCATTTGGTAATCAGAGGTGGAGAGGGTGAGCAAATGTAAGCTCTTATGAGTGACTATCTCAGGGGATCTTTCCTTGACCGAACACACTAAAGGCATCATGAAGAAAGCATGACAGCACCCGTACTTCCTCTTGAGTTTGTGGATGTTTGGTATGACACAAGAAACTCTGGTAAATGTTTACACGTGTGGTGGAAAGTGTGCTGGCCGGCTTCATCACGGTCTGGTATGGAGATACCAATATCCCTGAGTGTAAAGCCCTTCAAAAGGTAGTGGACACAGTTCAGGACATCTCAAGTAAAACCCTCTCCACTATCGAGAACATCTACAGAGAACACTGTCGTCAGAGAGCAGCAGCAATGATCAAGGATCCACACCACCCAGCCCACACTCTGTTCAGGACACCACCAGGTTCAGGAACAGCTGCTACCCCTCCACCATCAGACTAATCAACAACAAACACAAGCAGGGACTTATTTAAGGACTTTTACTTGTGCATTTTACTGATTTTTTAAAAATTCTCTGTGTTGAAGTCAGTTTGTTTACATCCATTATCTGTTTACAGTTCTTTATCTGTTTACATGTATATGCTCTGTACATTTTTTTTTGCATGACCAATTAGTGGTAATTCTGCCTGGCCTGCAGAAAAAGAATCTTAGGGTGGTATGTGATGTCTGACGATAAATCTTAAGTCTGAATTCTGAATTTTTTTGCAAGTCCCATCACAGCACCTCTCTCCTCCACTTAATAAATTCCAACTTTGGCAGACACTTTATTCACGTATTGTGTAAGGGTCTTGTTTAAGGAGGGATATGCAGTGCACTCCATTACATTTGGAACAAAGGAAATATTTTGCTTTATTTGATCCTGTGCTCCACAGTTTTAAATTAGTAATCAAACAATTCACGTAATTAAAGTGCACATTCCAGATTTTATTCATGGTTATTTGAATACATTTTGGTTGGACTATATAGAAATTACAGCACTTTTTATACATACAGTGCCTTCCATAATGTTTGGGATAAACATTTTTTTCCCCTTTATTTGCCCTTGTGCTTCACAGTGTTAAATATATAATCGAACAATTCACATGTAATTAAAGTGCACATTCTAGATTTTATGCAAGGTTATTTGTACACATTTTGGTTTGACCATGTAGAAATTACAGCACGTTTTAGTTATAGTCTCCTCATTTTAGGGCAGCATAATATTTGGGACATTTGGCTTCATAGGTGTTTCTGAGTACCCAGGTATGTTTAATTGCCTCATTGGTGCAGGTATAAGAGAGCTAAGTTGCTTCCAAGATTTTGATCATCTTTGGAGTCTCTAGTTACCATTTTACTACGAGGACCATATTTGTCCTAATGAAAGTCAAAGAAGCCATTATGAGGCTGAAAAACAAAAATAAAACAAGTAAGAGACATCACCAAAATCTTATGATTACCAAAATTAACAGTTTGGAACATCATTAAGAAGAAAAAATGTACTGGTGAGCTCAGTAATCGTGAAGGGAGTGGTATTCCAAGGAAGACTTCCATTGCTGATGACAGAATTCGCATCATAATGAAGAAAAATCCTCAAACGTATGTCTAATAGATCAGAAACACTCTTCAGGGGCCAGGCGTGGATAAGTCAATGACTACTGTCTGCAGAAGATGTCTTGAACAGAAACACAGAGGCTACACTGCAAGTTGCAAACCATTTCAAACGTTTTATATTTTGAATCTTGGGCAGTCCCTTTACGCCTCCATACTTTGCTCTTGCCATCATTCTGATACAGGTTAACCTTGGTCTCCTCTGACCACAAGACCTTCTTCCAGAATATTGCAGGTTCTTTTAAATACTTCTAGGCAAAATGTAATCTGGGCACCCGTTCTGCGGCTAACTAGAGATTTGCATCTTGCAGTGCAGCCTCTGTATTTCTGTTTATAAAGTCTTCTGCAGACACTAGTCATTGACGAATCCATATCTGCTTCCTGAAAAGTGCTTTTGCTCTGTCGGACATACATTTGGGGATTTTTCTTCATCACGATGAGAATTCTTCTATCAGCAGTGGAGGACTTCCTTGGAATACCAGTCCCTTTGTTATTACTGAGCTCATCAGTGTGCTCTTTCTTCTTGATGATATTCCAAATGCTTGATTTTGAAATCTAAGATTTGGGTAATACCTCTGTGGTGGCACATCACCGGCCTACTGCAGGGGGAAATCTCTGTACCTGCAGGAGTGTAAGGGGGACAGGACTACACCTGGCTGGCTGTCAATCAGTCAACCTGAATGGGTCAAGCCCCACACAGTCGGGTGTCAATCACCCTCCGGGATATAAGCCTCAGAGTTACTGCACCTACAACCAGCCTGGCTCTGTGGAAGTCTTTGTAGATTAAAGTCTGATTCTGTCTAACATCGCACCACAACCGCTTACTGTTTTATTCTTGTTTTTCAGCCACTTAATGGCTTATTTGACTTTCAATAGCACAAATCTGGTCCTCATGTTGAAAAATGGAAAATACAGCTTCCAAAGGTGATCGAAAGCTCCAAAGCAACCCAAACTTTCTTATACCTGCATCAGTGAAGTAGTTCAACATACCCAAGTACTCACAAGCACCTGTGAAGCCAAATGTCCCAAGCATTATGGTGCCCTGAAATGAGGGACCTTTGTATGAAAAGTATTGTAATTTCTACATGGTCAAGACAAAATGTCTCCAAATAACCTTGAATAAAATTTAGAATGTGCCCTTTATTCTCGGTACATGTGAATTGTTTAATTACAAATTCAAAACTGTGGAGCACAGGGCAAATAACACTATGAAAAGCAGGATAGTTCCCCTATTTCATGGCAGCATAATGTTTGGGACATTTGGCTTCCCAGGTGTTTGTGAGAACTTGAGTATGTTTAATTGCTTAATCGGTTCAGGTAGAAGAAGGCTAGCTTGCTTCTAAGCTTTTTCATCACCTTTAGAATCTGTAGTTCCCATTTCTCAACATGAGGACCAGAGTAATGCCAACGAAAGTCAAAGAAAAACAAGAATAATTTAGTAAGAGAAATTGCCCAAATTTTAGGATTGCCAAATTAACTCTTCGGAACATCATTAAGAAAAAAGAGCGAAGATGACTTTCAACAACTGTTTGTTGAAGATTCATGGGATTCCATGTTGAAACATGTACATTCATCTTCCCTCTATGCTAGACATTCCTTATTACAATTTAAAATAGTCCATAGAGCCCACTATTCCAAAGTTCAATTAGATAATTTTACCCTAACATATCCTCTAAATGTGATAAATGTACAACTTCAGGAGGTACTTTATGTCATATGTTTTGGCATCTATTTCCCAAAACGAAATTTTTTTTCCAATTTCTTTGCTACAATCAGATGAACTCACAGGACCTGAAACATACCTCATGGAATTTTATAAATCCTTTTCTAAATTTCTTGTACCTCAATTAAGTTCTGCCCTTGATTCATTTAAACAAGGCAATCTTCCATCATCTTTTAATGAAGCTTGCATTTCTCTCATTGTGAAAATGGAGAAAGATCTACTTGAATGTACTTCTTATAGGCCTATTTCTTTACTAAATGTTGACATGAAGATTTTAGCTAAAGTGCTGGCCCACAGACAGGAGAATATTTTACCATTAATCACTTTTGAACATCAAACTGGCTTTATTAAAAATAACAATCATATTTTAATATACACCATTTATTGAAATTTTAATGGAAAATTTTTAATACATAAATATTTAACCACAATATAATTACGTCACATTCAATTGTAAATATGGGCTGGACCAAGTTTTATTGAATGGATTAAATTAATATATTTATGCCCTACTCTTCAGTTCTTACTAATCCTTAACAATCAAAATCTTTCAATCTTCAACGTGATACTCATCAAGTTTTCCTGTTAAGTCACTGCTTTTTGATTTGGTTTTGGAACCACTAGCAATTTCCTTTCGTGAGTGTAGATATTTTTCAGGCATCAATAGGAAGGGCATTGAACATAAAGTTTCCATACATGCAGATGATCTTTTTCACTTTGTATCTACTCCAGGTGCTTCTCCCCCAAGCATTCTGTCTTTATTATCACAATTCAGGTGATAGTAAACTTTTATCTTTAAATAGTCCCATAGCAAGGTATTCTGATTTTCCTTTTAAGATTATGAAAGACCAATGTACTTATCTTGGTATAACAATTACAAGGAGTTAGGAACATATTTTTAAAGAAAACTTTTCTATTTTATTTAATGAGAGAGTCACCCTTATCTATTTCTGTGATGGGTCATATTAATTCCATTAAAATAAATATTTTACTAAAATTTTTGTATCTTTTCCAATCTATCCCAATTTTCATTTCTAAATCTTTTTTCAATTCACTTGATTCCTCATATTTTGATTATGGCAAGGAAAACGCCACCTGCTGAAATAAAGTTTACTTTCAGAAAGCCAAAAGGAATGTCGGCTTGGTGTTTCCTAACTTTAGATTTTATTAGTAAGTAGTCAATTTACATAACTTGAATCTTTTGCTATAAATTGATAATTGAGTTGACCGCTCTACATGGCTAGAAATGGAACTAAATTTTGCTAAGAATACTTCCATGTTGGCAATTTTCGTGTCCTCTTTATCCTCTTCTCAATGTAAAATAACTGATAATCCAATAATTAAACACAGTTTGAGAATATAGGCATAATTTAGAAGAATATTTGGATTTCAGAGTTTTTCTTTTGCAAGTTCTATTGTATCCAATCACTTTTTTCAACCTTCTTTGCAATTTTGCATCTTTTGAACAATTGGTGATAAAATTCAACCCACCTAAAATCCACTTTTTAAGATATTAATGAATTAGACATTTTGGTTGATATCAGATTTTCCTGTAATCCTTGAGACGAATATTCTTGAAATATGTTTTGAACTACAACGTCTTTTAAACATTATATTTTCAAATCTCTTTGATGAACTATTTTTCAGAGCAATATTCTTCACAAGTATTTTCACAAGTTGCCCCCTATCTTGTTTGGGTTGCAGAACTGTGATCTTCAAGATTAGTTATTTCTTAAACAGGAGGGACTATCTCTGGGCATGTGAGGCTGCCTCTCTTTTCTTAAAAGAGCAGTCAGAAGTGGTCTTACTTATTTAAAAGTCACTTATGTTGTGCGTCTCCCTTAATAAGGATAATACAAGTCCTGTCTTTCCAAGAGGTCAAGTATTTCTCAGTATTCTGTCTTCTCATTCTTCTTCTGATGAAAATGTCTCTTCAGTATATAGTTCTCTGTCATTGTATGACGTTACATCAGCAATGAGATCAGTCTAAATTCCTGGAAACTATGTGACCATTTACTGAAATCTTTAACAGTTGTCAGCTCCAGTTTCTTGGAAACCATCTGTCCTGCATAACTCTGGCTTGCAGACATCATGATTCTGAAAGATGACCTCACATCTAAATGTATTGTATGGATGTGTGTGTGTAACATTATCTAAGACATATTTATAAGAAATATAATTTAACATTAATCTAAATATTACTATGAACACAGATCCATTACAGTTGCACATTGTATAATTGTACCGTTCAATTTCTTATACTTTAAATATCAATTTTAAAAATTTAAACTGGAAAATTCATGAATGGCTAAATCAGTCACCTGATCTTAATCCAATTGAGCATGCCTTCCATATGCTGAAGAGACAAGCCTCGAGAAAAGCAAGAGCTGAAGATGGCTGCAGTAGAGGTCTGGCAGAACATCACCAATGATACTCAGCAGCTGATGATGTCTATGAATCACAGACTTCAAGCATTCATTGCATGCAATAAATTATTAAACATGACTATTTAATATACATACCATTGCTATGTTCCAAATATTATGGTGCCCTGAAATAAGGGGACTATGTATAAAAGGTGCTGTAATTTCTACATGGTTAAACCAAAATGGATCCAAATAACCTTAAATAAAATCTGGAATGTGCACTTCAATCACATGTGAATTGTTAGATTACAAATTTAAAACTGTGGAGCACAGGGGCAAATAAAGGAGAAAAAGTATCTTTGTCCCAAACATTATGGAGGACAGTGTATTTTCACTGGAGGCAGTTCAGAGAAGGTTTACGGTGATTTCTGGGATAAAGAGATTGATTTAGGAGAAATATCTGAGCAGGTTGATCTGATAGTCTTCAGAACTAAAACAAAATAATCAGAGATCATTTAAGGAAATATTTACAATTCAAAAGATTTTTGAAGGGAGGTATTGAGAAAATGCTTGCACCTGTGAGGGAGTCTAGAATCATGGAGCATAGTTTCAGACAATGATTTCCACAATTAATACAGAGATAAGAGGTTTCTTCTCCATGTATTCATCAACCTTTGGAACTCTCCCAGAGAATTGTGGAGTTTGAGATAGATTTGTAGTCCAACAACCCATCAAGGGATGTGGGTTGTTGGACTATAAATCTGTCTGGCAGGAGAGTGGATTGGAGGCCAAGATTAGATCAGCCATCATGTCATGGAATGGCAGAGCATGAATCCTTCCCTGACTTTCTTACATTGATTATTCTTTAATGCATAGCTGATCGCTTGATTATTTATTTATTGTATTTGAAATCAAAATCCATCAAACACTTTATTTCATTCTTCCCTTATTGACTGTGTTTTGTAAACACGGAAAACACTCTTCGCGATTGTACGAATTCTTCCACGTTGTGAGTCATTTCACCCAGTTCCCCCATCGAGAGCTGCTGACCTCACCTCCAAGAGCTAGTTGAGTGGATTCTTTTATGATGTTTTCTTTTACTCCTAATTCCTTTTTATTGTTTCTGTCTAAATGTCAGTCACAAGTTTCCTTTATAAAGGGGATGACTCAAATAACAGTCTGTGTATTGGTCCCTTTGCAGCAACTGCGACTTGACTGGAATTTGAATGTGTTAAACAATAACACAGCTTCAGGCCTCAGTTGTTTGCTGCTTCATGTTCCCTACTTTACGCTGAGGGTTAGATGGTGCTCAAATCATCTGTATCATCAGCCATGGGGGGAGGGACACAGTCGACAAAGTGACATTTGAAAGAGTAGGATCATTGAGCTGTTCAATTTAAATTGACGTGCAAGTTGAAGTGCTCTGCATTCCCTACACACCAGATTAGCTCAGTCAGTGCAGCCAGGGAGAGCTAAAACACAGCTGAGAGAATGCTGCTGAGCTGTATAAACATTTCCTCAGGTATGCTGAGACGAGTGTTGGAACTCGGGCTTAGAATCACACATCAAGCAATGCTGGGTTAAGAACTGATGTCTCTACTATTGGATGGACAAATACTTTCTACTCTTAATGATAATGAGAATAATGAGTTTATTGTCATATATGTAAGCCAGCACATCGAGGCGACCTTGAACAAGGCACACAAATGCCTCAACTTTCTGAGAGGAGATTTAGCATGTTTGATAGAGTAAACGTCCACAGGTGCATGCAGAAAGTGTACTGACAAGTTGTGTCCCAGTTTGATTTGGTAATTCAAGTGCCCAGGAATGCAAAGGCTCCAGAAAGTAGAAAACACAGCCAGGTCCATCACAGGCTCTGACCTTCTAGCCATTGAATTCATCTCAAGAAGGCAGCCAACATCATAAAAGGCTCCCACCACCCTGGTCACAACTTCTTCTCCCTGCTACCTTCGTGTACAGGGACCTGAAGGCCAGATCCTCATTCTTTCTGACAGCTATCAGACTTTTGAGCCTCCCCTTGTCTCACGCTAATCAAACACCACAAAAGGACTGTCTGCTCTATTGCAAGTCATTTATTGCACTAGGATTACCGTAAATATTTATTATCTCTTATGTATGGTATATTTAAATCAATTAATTTACTCTTACAGGTTATCTTATCTTTTCAGTGGCAGCAAGAAAGAATTTTGCTGTACCTTATTCAGTGTTTTATGACCAATTAACTCACTATCATCATCAGACATTGCACCAAAATTCTTACTTGCTGCAAAATCATCTAAAATAGTGTCGTTAAATGAATTAAAAAGAGACAACAAACACAAAAATATAGACAGAAAATAATCCGTTATTCTAGTGGAAAAAAGTGGCTTGGCCACAACATAGACGGTCCTTTCGTGCTGTTGGAGCTGACCCTACTTCATGTAAAAAGAGGACGTTCAAGAGCCTGCAAGCCGTTGGAAATAAACTGTTCTTTAAATTAGAGGTGCTGGTCCTCAGGATTCTGTACCTTCTGCCTGATTGTGAAGAAGTGGTGACCAGGGTGATGGGGTCCTTTATGATGTTAGCAGCCTTCTTGAGGCAGTGCCTCACATAGATGTATTCATTGGCGAAGAGATCGGAGTCTGCGATGGATCTGGCTATATTTGTTACCTTCTGGAGCTTTCTTTGCTCCTGGGCAGTCAAATTCCCAAACCAGGTTGTGATGCATCCAGCCACTGTATTTCCACAGTGCTCCTGTAGAAGTTTGATAGAGTATCCAATGACATGCCAAATCTCTGCAGACTTCTTAGAAAGTAGAGGTGCTGGGGTGCCTTTTTCATGGTTGCCTCGATGTGTTGGCTCCAGGAGAGATGTTCGGAAATTATGGGTTCCCAGAAACTTGAGGCAGACAGCATCATAAAGGATCCCCATCATCCCGGTCACCGTGACTTTAATTCTTTACCTGGTGCTTCAATAAAACTCTGGAGGCAGTACAGTGAACTGGAATTCTCTGTCTATGTATAGCTTAGACGACTGGCTCCTCCTCTTGGCTCCGCCCCCATCAGTCCTGATCTAAACCCTGTTTTCCTACCTTACCTCCAATTTACCAGAAGATCATTGTAGATACTGGCTGTTAATTGTAAGCTAATAAAAGTGTGTTTGTACTCTGTACAAGTCTCAGAGTTTCTATCAATCATGTTACAATTTTATTAGCTTACTTTTGGAAATGTGATGGAATCCCTATTGAAGCCCGGCGTACTCCAGGCCGACCCTCTGTCCCCAGAGGCACTGGTTGGAGTACTTCCAGTCTTACCTAATGGCCACTCAAGAAGTCTTCCACTCTGGCAGCCTCCAGAGATCGACCCTCCTCTCCCAAGTCGGTCCCAAGGGATACGCAGTCATTAGGGACTGCACGATGCAGGAGACAGCAATCACATGAAGCCTCAGAACAACATGTTTGCGAGACACGGACTCTCTCAAAGTCAGCAATGACCAGGTGAATCACTGAACGAATATGTTCTGGAACTGTGGACACTGACGAGAAAGTGTCACTACGAAACAGTCTCAGCCCAGGTGAGAGAAGAAGAGTAAGTCCGCGATACACCCATGGCAGGAATGAGATCGAGGTACATGAGGCAGTGAATGCTAGTGTTGGGGAAGAAGGACCTTTCCAGTAACCACGATCTGGCGAAATCTCTTGGACAGGCCCAACTGGGAGTGGACGACCTCTCTAATGAAAGTGGCGCCTTCTCAGAAGACCAGGCCTGCAGAGCGCAGCCATTTCCAGAACTGAGTACCGCGGCCACATGCAACCAGGGATGCTACTTCTGTGGAGAGGCCAAACATCCCCATGCCAGATGCCCCACGAAGGATTCCATGTGTTCAGGATGCAGTAAGAAGGGACACTGGGTGAAAGTCTGTTGGGTCAAGGGGAACTCCAGGAAGATGACCACATGTGCAACCACCCCAACCATCGTGGATCTTGTGCTCAAGCCTAGAAGTGCGAATCCCTGCCTCTCCATGCTGCTTACAGCTGCCGTCTTGCTGCACCTCGTGACGGGAACTGCTACTGGAAGTGAAGCATCGAGGAAATCCAGAAGTGAAGCAACGGTGGAAACAGCAGCCTTCTTGCTGCTCCCTGGTGGTCGACACCATCTTCCAGGCCCTCAAAGTGGACAGTGAGAACAATGCAGCCTCCAGAGCATTGGCATCAATCATCCTCGACCAAGCAAAACCCTACCATCTGAACAACTCGATGATGAAGGTGAGGTCATCTGATGGATTACTTAATGGACACTGAATCAACTGAGAGCTTTATAAACTCTGTGACTGCTCTGCCATACAACTTAAAGGTTTACCCAAAGGACTACCATATTTATCTAGCATCACAATCGTATTCGGCGACTATTCAGGGGTATTGTACAGTACATTTAACTGTAAAAGGAGGGGAATCTTGTAAGTTCTGATTGTATGTATTGGAGAATTTGTGTGCTTCTGTGTTGCTGGGCCTAGACTTCCTGTGTGACCTTACAAGCATGACCATGGATTACTCAGGCCTACTTCCCCCAATCACGGTGCAGAATGGAAGGTCCCAAAAGCCAGGCACTACATGTGATCTCTCCACACTGAAGATTGAACCCCCCCCCCACCCTTGATTCAGAACCTAACCCCCGACTGTAAGCCTATAACCATAAAGAGTAGGCAATACAGTGTAGGGGACTGAGAATTTATTAAAGCTGAAACACAGTGGCTGCTTAAAGAAAAAAATAATTGAACCCAGCAACAGTCCATGGACAGTCCAGGTGGTAGTCACAATAGGGGGAGAAAAGCCCAGGCTAGTGATTGACTGAAGCTAAACTATTAATCACTTCACACTCTTGGATGCGTAACCACTCCCATGAATCTCGGACATGGTGAAATTACGCAGTACGGGTCTATTCGACCATTGACCTGAAAGCTGCATATCATCAGCCTCCAATCTGTTCCGAGGACCATCCCTACACAGCATTTGAGGCAGAAGGACGGCTTTATCAGTTCCTGAGGGTCTCAGTTTTCAAGGGGCAGATGGACGAAATGGTAGAAAAGCACAAGTTAAGGGCTGCCTTCCCCTATCTCGACAACGTCATCATTTGCAGACACAATCTGGAAACCATGACACCAATTTTCAGAAGTTTCTCCACACAGCCAAATCCCTGAACCTCACGTACAATGTCAGTAAGTGTGGGTTCCAGACTAAACGTCTAGCTATCCTGAGTTATGTGGTGGAGAATGGCATCAGTGGCCCAGACCCCAAGCGTATGCACTCTTCTTAGACTTCCCAATCCTAAGGATCAAGAAAGCTTCAAGGAGGTGCCTGGGCTTCTTCTCGTACTATGCCCAGTGGGTACCTCATTACACTGACAAGGTCCGCCCTCTGTTAAAATCGACCTCATTTCCATTATCGGTCAAAGCCCAGGCGGCTTTTAACTATGTCAGGAGCTATATTGCTAAGGCCAACAATGCATGTGGTGGACAAAAACGCTCCATTCCAGGTACAGAGTGATGCTTCTGACATAGCTCTCTGGCCACAGCCCTTAACCAGATGGGTCAGCTGGTAGCTTTCTTTTCCTGCATTCTACAAGGCCACAAGCTCCAAATCCCTTCAATAAAGAAAGAGGCTCAAGTCATTGTGGAGGCCATCAGGGACTGGAGGGCATTCCTGGCTGGCAGAAAATTTAAACTGCTCACTAATCAGTGATCTGTAGCAGTCATGTTCAATAACACAAAAAGGGGTAAAATAAAGAATGACAAGATTGCGAGGTGGAGGATCGAAGTCTCCACCTATAACTATGAGATAGTGTATAGGCCACGTACACTCAATGTACTTCCAGATGCCCTATCCCGAGGAAGCTGTACTGCTGCGCACACCAGCCCATTGTGGTCAATTCACGACGAGGTCTGCCACCCAGGCATCACCTGCATGGCCCTCTTCGTCAAGGCACGCAACCTGCCCTTCCTATTGAAGACATCAGGAAGATGACCAGGTCATGCCAGGTCTGCGCTGAGTGCAAATTACACTTCTACCCCCCTTTCAAAGCGCACCTGATAAAAGCTTCCTGCCCCTTTGATCGACTCAGCATCAATTTCAAAAGACCCCTTCCTTCCACCAACAGAAATGTGTGCTTTTTTAATGTTATTGATGAGTACTCGCATTTTCTGTTTGCCATCCCCTGCCCAGACACCATCACTGCCACAGTCATCAAAGCTCTGCACTCCGTTGTCACCATGTTCAGCTATCCCAACTATATTCATAGTGACCAGGGCTCATCATTTATGAGCAAAGAACTACACAGATACCTGCTTGTAAGAGGCATTACGTCAAGCAGGACGACCAGCTACAACTCCCAGGGGAACGGACAAGATGAAAAAGAGAATGCAACAGTTTGGAAAGCATGAAATTAGCTCTCCAATCTAAAGGCCTTCCAGATTCACGCTGGCAAGAGGTTCTGCCCCCCATGCTCCACTCCATAAGATCGCTTCTCTGCACTGGAACCAATGAAAGTCCTCATGAACTAATGTTTACATTCCCAAGGAAATCTACATCGGGGATCATTCTTCCAGCATGGCTAATGACACCAGGACCAGTCTTGCTGAAAAAGCATGTGAAAAGAAGCAAAACAGACCCTCTGGTCGACAGAACGCAGCTACTGCACACAAACCTATGTGGCGTACCCGGATGGCAGAGAGGTCACCGTCTCGATCAGAGACCTGGCACCTTCAGGAACTGAGGTCCCAATGCCCACAATAGGGCTGGAACCTGCAAATACCGTGCACAGGATTCCAGATGACATGGTTCCAACCACGCAACCATCAGATCCTGAACCCCTGAGTCCCCCTTTGAGTCCCAGTATCCAAGACCCACAGGAGGCACAGGAAGTTATGGAAGAGCAAAGTCCACCAATTCTAAGGTACTTGACCAGAATAACCAGGCCCTCAGGCAGACTCAACTTGTAAATAATTGTAAAAAGCTCGTGTTGCTGAATGTGGTCTCTGTTTTCACCCGCAAGTTCTCTTCTGAAGGAAGGGCTGAATGCAGTGAACTGGAATTCACTGTCTTTTGGTAGATTAGATGACCGGCCCCTCCTCTTGGCCCTCATTGGTCATCTATAAACTCTGTTTTCCCACCTTACCTCAAATTTACCTGAAGACGATTGTAGATATCGGCCGTTAAATGTAAGCTAATAAAAGCGTGTTTGTCTCCGAGTTCTATCAATCACGTTACAGGCAGAAACTTTAAACAGGGCTCACTCATGCTGCAAGGTACAAGCAGGCTTTTGCAGTGTTCCATTCTCTATCCCGAAAATACTTGGTGATTTTTTTTAGATCAGGATAAAGGAAGATCTTGCGATATAACATCTCAAAAACAAAACAGAATAAATTGTGGAGGCAACAAACAAAAAATAAAATCAAACGTGTTTCTCAAGAAATGCCATGGTACTTACTTCATGATTCTATTGCAGATCGCAATGTCATACTTTGGCACAGACAAGATGGATCAAAGGGCCTGTTTCTGTAGTGCTGTGGTGTTCCATTGTCTACACTTATGGAGTTGTACAGCATAAAGCATTCTGCTCACTATGTCTTTATCAGACTTTTAGCCCCTCTGCACTAGTCTCATTTTCCCACATGAGATTCAGATCTTTCTATGCTTTTCCTTTGACTCTTAAATATGGTGATTGGATCTGAATCCAGCAACTCCACTAGCAGCGAGTTCCAGATATCCTTCATCTCACCTTAAAACTCTGCCTTTTGTTGTTGGTACTCCTACCATGGAAAAAGATTCTATCTACCCTGTCTATGCCTGATAATTTTATATACTGACCAGGTCACCACTCTACATCCAGGGAAAGCAAGCCCAACCTATTGAATCTCTCCCCATAAATAAAGTCCTCCAATCCAAGTAACGTCCTCTTCACTTCAACGCACCCACAAACTTCCTCTCATGTGGTGATCAGGCTTTGAAGGATGTGGTCCAAATGGAGGTAAATGGGATCAGTGTATGTTATGTCTTTTGTGTTCCTTGGAAGGCTTCTTATATAACTTCGAGATGTGAGATTTCATTAACAGAAAAGACTTTACTTACTCATGCTTTCCACCATCTAAGGAAAACCTGTTCACACACTCTCATAAATACGCCACACAGTGGTACGCAACAGTTATTAAAGTGAGAAGGATGTATTCTTACACAGTTACAAAATAGTTCACATTATCCTGACTCATAACAGTGCAGATGGGCAAAGAGGCTAGCAGAGACATGATGGAATGAAGGGCCCCTTTCCTTGCAGTAGCTCTATTCCAAGTGTGGTCTAACCAGAGAACCCAATGTGTAATTAGTTTTACAGATGACCCTCAGCAAAATTTAAACAAAAGGGACTTCTCAAGGATGTATTGGGTCTGTTATGCTTGGCCTCCAACTTTCAAGACTGTTTTGGTTTGAGATAGATATAAGGATAGCCAGTGAAGCTTTTCCCTTTGATCCTCACATGCCTAAGGTATCAGTAGCAGTGCGGACAAGAATGACATTGAAATATCTGTGATAAGAAGAGTGGAAAATTTCTAAAAATATTGCATGCTCGTTAACCTAGCACAACTTCACACTACCCTCTTCATTTGCTATTCAAAACATCTTGTATTGCAATAGATTCATGATTTTTTACTATTTGTCAATGTGTGAAGAATCCGTGGTTATTCACGTTACTCATAGATCCTTGATTCTTGAATTTTATTAACCTGCATTTTTCTCTCTCAGCTGGACAAGTAATTACAGCATTTTTTTTTTTGTTTTACAGATTTTGTTGAAAGTGATACAACTTAAGAATGTTGAAGGGAGAAGTTGAACTTTTGTACAACTTTGAAATTCTACCTGATTGTACTCCGTGGATTATGCAACTAATCTTCCAGTCAGGTAAACCACGACAATGCAAACACTGCTACACTGGAAGTGGGGTGGCAGTGGGTGGGGAAGGGTTTTGCAGATAACTGGGATAAATGGCAGATTTCATGGCAGAGCAATGGCCTCATTGCACCTACTCTACCAGCTCCAAGGGAACTGAGCTAATTACCACCCAAAAACTAAATGAACACTAAAAGGCCTGGAGATACAAAATGATTATTTGCTCTTTGCATTACAAATGGAAACCAACATGCCACTACCAGACCTTTCACAATAGGCAGAATGTGGCCTGAAGATTGTCATACCCTTCATCTCTGTTCCCTTCAGGGCATAAAGTTATGTATCAAGTCACCAAGAGTATCTCCATCTGCTTTCAAACTGGTCTTTTAATTTAGATTCAGGTATAACTGTTTGCACATTAAATGCTGGAGAACAGAACAGACATTTAACATATAAAAAAAGAATGTGGTTAGCCCATAAGTGGTGTTAAGCAGTGGCAAGGCCTGTTACTTTGCTGTATCTCTAAATTTTAATAAAACATAAAATTTTTAAATTTTATAAATATTTTGTGTGTGTGTGTGTGTTGAGGTGTGGTAGGTTGGGGATGGTGATGCTTTGACAAGGTAGATGTTGAGACCAATCTTGGAAAATAAAATGATTTAAATTAATTGACCACAAGAAATTTGGCAGGGCCAGACTCTCAGACTGCTAACATGGTCAAACACGCTTTATTCTTGGCATGAAATCATCCCTATAATTAGATTGTGAAAGAGACTTTATTTAAATTGTTCTAACAACACAGTGCAAGTAAATGTTCTGCTACCTCCATGGAGTGCTGCCATTGAGGCATGCCCAGGGATATGCTAATATTATGCTTGAACAGCAGACTGTCAGTGGCACAGATGGAAGAGATACTCCATTTTTATGCGAAATGATATGGTCTTCTATTTTACTTGTAGTTTAAATGAATCATTTAGACCTGGTGTTAAAAATCATGGAGCATAAAGCAATACACTGCCACATGGAAAAATCCCTGCTGCCTCCCATGCAGGTCCCCTCATGCTCTACTCTATCAGTTCTTACATACTTCCCATACCTTGGAATATGGGTTGCAATGCAATCATGATGAAGTGTCATTCATTTATTAGCTTGATGGGGGAGCAATTCAAACCTCAAAGAGGATTTTTATGTTGCTTAATTATCATGCGTTCCACTGATCTGCATATTTGGAACATGTTACATAAGCCTTTTGTTACCCTTAATGATCTTTGACACCAATCTCCAGGCTGTTTCCTCCTCACTGCAGTGAAGAATTGTCTCGATATCATGGAAGAAATTATTTTAGAGGGTTTTGGTTAAAAATGTGGTATGCAATGGTGTTTTGTGACATTGAATGAAATGAATAGGTCCAGTGGGGACACACTGATAGGTCCAATACAGTGACCACTAACGTCACAAGGCACCAGAATTACATAAGTTGCAAGGCCACTTGAAGCAAGTATCAGGAGTAACTTGTCTCATCTTGGCTCAAATTTGTCAACTAACCTGAAGGACATCATCCACTTCAGACTAAAGCGTGGTGGATAATAAATCATCCCATGATATTAATAGTTGAAAATTTGGTGTAACTTCCAATATTAAAGGTGGTATTGGGAGGAGTGAGAATGGTGGGGGGGTTGAAGAATGTGTGGGGAACCCTGCATCATGTGGTATGGGTTATTGAATCATACAGAACAGAAGCAGGTCCTTTGATCTACCTTGTCCATGCCATCCATTAATATCCATCTATATTAATTCCATTTTCCACCACTTGGCCTCTAGCCTTCTGTGCCTTGGTGATTCAAGTGTTAGTGCAGATGTTTTCCAAATGTGTCTAAAGTCTCTATGGTCCAGATTCTAACCACCCTCTGAGGTCACTAATAAATCTCTTGCCCTAATACCATCTTAAACCTATACCTTCTATTTATAGGAAATTCTATTATGGGGTAATGTTTCCTAATATCTACTGCATCTAAGTAGTTTAAATAGTTCAACCAGGTCCCCCCATGCTTCACTTTATCATTGATCTCTATAGTGCACCAATGTTCACAGATATCTAATCACTCATTGGAATGTTTAGCCCTGAGTGCCTGGTGACTATCTTTAGAATAACTCCTTGATGCTAGATTGGCACAGATGCTATATTAATATCAAAACATTCCCGCCACAGCGCTAGAATTCATATTTGGGCCAACGCTGATCTAAAGCTGAATGGCCCAAGAAATGATGAGTTAGTAAATAGTGAAAGCTGTCAATGTCACCTTCCATCCCTTTGCCATTAAGACAGGACTGATTGGACATTAATTTTTGAATTAGGTTTCTGCTTTTCTGCACATAACTGGTTAAATTTTCACAATTTTGGGTAGATGCTAGTTTTGCAATTTGAGGACAGCTAGTTCTATTACATAAATCAACCAGGATTTGTCTCTTCTGTTCCAATCAAAGGGAGTCACCGAGTCATACAGCACAGAACATGCCCTTTGGCTCAACTTGTCCATGCTTTTGCTGTAAACAGTGTGTCTACCCCTTTGTATTGTCACATGAATTGAATTGCATCAGCTCAAATCTGATTGGGGGGATCTCAGGAGGATGCTGAGAGAATAATCCTCACGACACATCTGCCTGAGCAGTGTCGCAAATGCTTCAGATATAGCCTGGCGCTTGTGCTGTGCTGCAACATTGTCAGGCATAGAGACATTCTTTGCATTTTGTCTTCTGGTGAAATGTTTATTGTCCATCTGAGTTCATGGCTGGGTGTGGCAGGAACTGCAGAGACCTAGCCATGTCCATCATAGGCACTGATCTCCCATCCATTGAGGCGCTGACTCAAGTGGGCAGACAACATCATAAAGGATCCCCACCACTCTAATCACAATCTCTTCTCACTGTAACCTTAAGCACCTCCAAGTTCAAGGATGGATGCATCCAACAGCTCTCCGGCTCTTGAACCTCCCCATACAACCTTAACCTCAATCATAAACTACCTCCAGGTCCTCCAAATAATCTGTTTACACTACTGAAGCACCAGCATTTTTTTCTTGCGAAAACAGCAACTGTGAATATTTATTTATCTAACTTTTGATATTTATTATGTTTTTTTTCTGCCTTGGCATATTGTGCTTTTCGTTGTGTTGGCATATTAAAAATTTTTTTAGACGTACAGCACAGTACAGACCACTTTGGCCCACGAGTCCATGTCACCCAATTATACCAAAATAACCTATCTCCCCAGGATGTTTTGAACGTGGGAGGAAATCGGAGCACCCGGGGAAATCTCACGCAAACATGTGGAGAATGTTCAAACTCCTTACAAACAGCGCGGGATTCAAACCCCAGTCCTAGTCGTTGGTGCTGTAAAGGTGTTGCGCTAACAGCCTCACCACCCTACTCTTGCAGTTGGTGTATCTTACATACCTGTTTGACTGCAGCAAGTAAGAATTTTGGCCACATTGTACTATTCCAGAAGACAAAAAAAAGTCAATTGACATTGACCCATTGGTTTTCTGAGTGATCTCTTTTGATAGCGATAATGAATTTATTGTTAGACACAAATGTATGATATTGTTACTTGCTACATCCTAACAGGAACTTCTGTTGAAAAGAAATCTCCAATAGTACACATTAAATTAACCTAGTACAGAAAGAGATTATTCATGTACAAGATAGATAGAAAAAGAAATATTCACAACTAGTACAAGGAACTCATTGTCAGAGTCATTTATGATTAATGTAGTAAGGTGAGGTTCAAGAGCCCAACAGCCATTGGAAAAAAAAACTGTTCTTGAAATAAGTGGTGCCGGACTTCAGTTGTCTGTACCTTCTGCCCAAAGATAGCAGTGAGAAGAGCATGTGACCAAGGCGACGTGCCTTTATGATGTTGGCTGCCTTCTTGAGGCCGTCCATCACATAGATGCATTCAGTGGCTGAGAGGTGGGAACCTTTAATGGAACTGATTATTTTTACCTTCTGGAGCCTTCTCAAATAAAGGAACTGATTATTTTTATCTTCTGGAGCCTTCTCAGTTCCTGGGCATTCAATTTCCCAAGCTGGCCTGTGATGCAACCAGTCCATATATTTTCCAGAGTGCACATGAGAAAGTTAGATTGAATATTTGATGCAAAGCCAAATCTCCTCGGACTCTCTAGAAAGTAGAGACGTTGGTGTGACTTTCTTCATTGCTGCCTTGATGCGTTACCTCCATGAGAGGTCTTCTGTAATCAGGAACTTGAAGGTTCTTTCTTCTTTTTCAATCTGTTTATTGAGTTATATCAAATATATATGCAAGGGGGGAGTGACATTACATTCATCTATTTACTATAAGAAAAAGAATATTTTATTTAACAAATTATATGTTAGCTATAAATTTCTTCTCCTCTTGGAAAACCAAAAGAAAAAGGAGAGAGAAAAATATATTATTACAAAATTCCCTCTTACTAAAGACAGAGAATGGCTCTCCCTAATTTTAGATTTTATTATTGGGCTATTAATATCCAGCATATTACCGTTAAGATTTATTATTCAGATGTATATGAATGTCCTTTATGGGTAGATTTGGAGAGGAATTCAGTTAGGGTGTACTCGTTGGCCTCATTACTGGGAGCTCTTTGCATTCTCCAAAACTAAAAGACGAGATCTTAACCCAGTTCTTAAGAAAGCAATAGGATTTGTTTCCAGTTTTGTAAACTTTTTTTGGTTTAATAATTTTGTTTTATCCAGTAAAATACATCATAATTTCTTTTTTAGAACTTAAAGGTTCTACCTCTCTCAACTCCATCCTATCAATGTGGATCTATCCTCATAAGACATGTTCTCCAATCCAGGCAGTAGCCTGATAAATCTCTCTGCATTCTTTCCAAACCTCCCTATACTGAGGCAACCAGAATTGAACACAATATTTTAAGTGTGGTTTAACCAGAGTTTAACAGAGCTGCAGTGCTACCTCATGGCTCTTGAATTCTCTCGACCAATGAAGGCCAGCACACCATAAACCTTCATAGCTATCCTATCAACTTTGAGGGATTTGTGGACTTGGGCCTCTGTTCTTCCATATTTGCCAATGATCCTGCCTTTAATCTTGCACAGGTACCCGATCCTTTATCCGGAACCCCTGGCGGACAGTGTGTCCCGAATGTCAGATTTTTCCGGATTTCAGAAAGCCAGATTTAAGCCCACCCGAATTGTGCTGCCTTATCCACCCCCACCCCCTTCCAGTCGCGTTGCTGTCTCCAACCCCCCCCCTTCCCACCTCACGCTGCCGGTCTCTCACCCGCCCGACTCGCGCTGCCATCTCTCCCCCTCACCCGCCCGACTCACGCTGCCATCTCTCCCCCTTGCCGGATTTTATATATCCAGATAAAGGATTATATACCTGTACTTCACCTTCAAAAGTGTATCACTTCACACATTTCCAGATTTAACTAAATCTGCTGCTTTTGCTCATAACTCAGCATAATGTCTATTTTTTTTTCTTTGGCTTGGCTTCGCGGACGAAGATTTATGGAGGGGGTAAAAAGTCCACGTCAGCTGCAGGCTCGTTTGTGGCTGACCAGTCCGATGCGGGACAGGCAGACACGATTGCAGCGGTTGCAAGGGAAAATTGGTTGGTTGGGGTTGGGTGTTGGGTTTTTCCTCCTTTGCCTTTTGTCAGTGAGGTGGGCTCTGCGGTCTTCTTCAAAGGAGGCTGCTGCCCGCCAAACTGTGAGGCGCCAAGATGCACGGTTTGAGGCGTTATCAGCCCACTGGCGGTGGTCAATGTGGCAGGCACCAAGAGATTTCTTTAGGCAGTCCTTGTACCTTTTCTTTGGTGCACCTCTGTCACGGTGGCCAGTGGAGAGCTCGCCATATAATACGATCTTGGGAAGGCGATGGTCCTCCATTCTGGAGACGTGACCCATCCAGCGCAGCTGGATCTTCAGCAGCGTGGACTCGATGCTGTCGACCTCTGCCATCTCGAGTACCTCGACGTTAGGGGTGTGAGCGCTCCAATGGATGTTGAGGATGGAGCGGAGACAACGCTGGTGGAAGCGTTCTAGGAGCCGTAGGTGGTGCCGGTAGAGGACCCATGATTCGGAGCCGAACAGGAGTGTGGGTATGACAACGGCTCTGTATACGCTTATCTTTGTGAGGTTTTTCAGTTGGTTGTTTTTCCAGACTCTTTTGTGTAGTCTTCCAAAGGCGCTATTTGCCTTGGCGAGTCTGTTGTCTATCTCATTGTCGATCCTTGCATCTGATGAAATGGTGCAGCCGAGATAGGTAAACTGGTTGACCGTTTTGAGTTTTGTGTGCCCGATGGAGATGTGGGGGGGCTGGTAGTCATGGTGGGGAGCTGGCTGATGGAGGACCTCAGTTTTCTTCAGGCTGACTTCCAGGCCAAACATTTTGGCAGTTTCCGCAAAGCAGGACGTCAAGCGCTGAAGAGCTGGCTCTGAATGGGCAACTAAAGCGGCATCATCTGCAAAGAGTAGTTCACGGACAAGTTTCTCTTGTGTCTTGGTGTGAGCTTGCAGGCGCCTCAGATTGAAGAGACTGCCATCCGTGCGGTACCGGATGTAAACAGCGTCTTCATTGTTGGGGTCTTTCATGGCTTGGTTCAGCATCATGCTGAAGAAGATTGAAAAGAGGGTTGGTGCGAGAACACAGCCTTGCTTCACGCCATTGTTAATGGAGAAGGGTTCAGAGAGCTCATTGCTGTATCTGACCCGACCTTGTTGGTTTTCGTGCAGTTGGATAATCATGTTGAGGAACTTTGGGGGACATCCGATGCGCTCTAGTATTTGCCAAAGCCCTTTCCTGCTCACGGTGTCGAAGGCTTTGGTGAGGTCAACAAAGGTGATGTAGAGTCCTTTGTTTTGTTCTCTACACTTTTCTTGGAGCTGTCTGAGGGCAAAGACCATGTCAGTGGTTCCTCTGTTAGCGCGAAAGCCGCACTGTGATTCTGGGAGAATATTCTCAGCGACACTAGGTATTATTCTATTTAGTAGAATCCTAGCGAAGATTTTGCCTGCAATGGAGAGCAACGTGATTCCCCTGTAGTTTGAGCAGTCTGATTTCTCGCCTTTGTTTTTGTACAGGGTGATGATGGTGGCATCACGAAGATCCTGAGGCAGTTTACCTTGGTCCCAACAAAGCTTGAAAAACTCATGCAGTTTGGCATGCAGAGTTTTGCCGCCAGCCTTCCAGACTTCTGGGGGGATTCCATCCATACCTGCTGCTTTGCCACTTTTCAGTTGTTCGATTGCCTTATATGTCTCATCCAGGGTGGGAACCTCATCCAGCTCTAGCCTTAGGGGCTGTTGAGGGAGCTGGAGCAGGGCGGAATCTTGGACTGAGCGGTTGGTACTGAAAAGAGATTGGAAGTGTTCTGACCATCGGTTGAGGATGGAGATCTTGTCGCTGAGGAGGACTTTGCCGTCTGAGCTGCGCAGCGGGCTTTGGACTTGGGGTGAGGGGCCGTACACAGCCTTTAGAGCCTCGTAGAAACCCCTGAAGTCGCCAATGTCCGCGCTGAGCTGTGTTCGTTTGGCGAGGCTAGTCCACCACTCATTTTGGATCTCCCGGAGTTTGCGCTGAAGATGGCTGCATGCGCGACGGAAGGCTTGTTTCTTCTCTGGACAGGACGGCTTTGTAAGGTGAGCCTGGTGGGCAGCTCGCTTCTTTGCCAGCAGCTCCTGGATTTCCTGGCTGTTTTCGTCAAACCAGTCCTTGTTTTTCCTGGAGGAGAAGCCCAGTACCTCTTCAGTGGATTGCAGTATGGTAGTCTTCAACTGATCCCAGAGGGTTTCAGGGGACGGGTCCGTGAGGCGGGTTGCAACGTCGAGCTTTGCTTTGAGGTTTGCCTGGAAGTTTCCTCTCGCTTCGTCTGACTGCAGTTTTCCAACATTGAACCTCTTTCTGGGGGCTTTATTGTTCCTGGGCTTTGGCTTGAAGTGAAGGTTGAGCTTGCAGCGAACCAGCCGGTGGTCAGTGTGGCATTCCGCACTAGGCATGACCCTGGTGTGGAGCACATCTTGTTTGTCACTTTCTCGCACCAGGATGTAGTCCAGGAGGTGCCAGTGTTTGGATCGGGGATGCATCCAGGTGGTCTTAAGGCTGTCCCTCTGCTGAAAAAGGGTGTTTGTAATGACAAGCCGCTGTTCTGCGCAGAGCTCCAACAGGAGGCGCCCATTGTCGTTGCACTTGCCGACGCCATGCTTGCCCAGGATTCCTGGCCAGGTTTCTGAGTCTTTGCCGACACGAGCGTTGAAGTCGCCCAGGATGACAACCTTGTCGGCTGTAGGGGTACGTTGGATGAGGTTGCGCAGGTCGGTGTAGAACTTGTTCTTTTCTGCTGGTTCCGCCTGGAGGGTTGGAGCATAGACACTGATGAGGGTGATGTGACGCTTGTTTTGAAGTGGGAGTCGCATGGACATGATTCGGTCCGAGAGGCCTGTCGGAAGGTTTTCGAGTTTGGAGGCAATGAAGCTCTTGACCATGAAGCCTACACCAGATAGGCGTCGTTCATCCGAAGGCTTGCCAGACCAGTAGAGTGTGTAGCCCGCGCCGCGTTCTTGGAAGCTGCCTACATCTGCCAGGCGGACTTCACTGAGAGCGGCTATGTCGATGTCAAGTCTGAGGAGTTCATGTGCAATGAGGGCAGACCGACGTTCAGGTCGATGGCTGTCAGTCTTATCTAGCATGGTTCTGATGTTCCAGCATGCTAGCTTGAGTTTGTGAGCATCTTTTGAGGGGGAGGACGTGGAGGGGGAGGATGTGGAGGGGGAGGACGTGGAGGGGGAGGACGTGGAGGGGGAGGACGTGGAGGGGGAGGACGTGGAGGGGGAGGACGTGGAGGGGGAGGACGTGGAGGGGGAGGACGTGGACCTGTCCTCGGGCCTGCGCAAAGGAGCTTTTAGGTGGAGTGCAGTGCGCGCAGTACTGGCCCCACCCTTTACACCCATGGTTCGTGTGCCGTGGCCAAGCAAGCTGGGACGTGGCAGCGAGGTCCTTGGGTCGTAGGTTTTATATCGGAGTGGCCTTCTCCTATGCAGGTTTCTTACCCGGGCTGGAGGGGCCTGCCTCCCCTCCTAGGTCGGTCCATACTGCCCGGACCGGGGCCTCCGTCTGCCTCACTCGACCGAGGCCGGGGCCGCCGTCTCCCCCTTGCTCCTGCCCGTATCGGGGCCGCCGCCGTCTACCCTTCGCCCGGACCGGGGCCGGGGCCGCCGCTGCTCTCCCTGTGCCCGGACTGGGGCCGCCGCCTCCCCCTTGCTCCTGCCCGTATCGGGGCCGCCGCCGTCTACCCTTCGCCCGGACCGGGGCCGGGGCCGCCGCTGCTCTCCCTGTGCCCGGACTGGGGCCGCCGCCTCCCCCTTGCTCCTGCCCATATCGGGGCCGCCGCCGTCTACCCTTCGCCCGGACCGGGGCCGGGGCCGCCGCTGCTCTCCCTGTGCCCGGACTGGGGCCGCCGCCTCCCCCTTGCTCCTGCCCGTATCGGGGCCCATCATAAACTCCACCAGTCTTTTACACTATCCACCACATCATCTACCTTTGTGTTAACGACAAACATACTAACTCCACTTCTTTATTCAAGTCATTTATAAAAATCATGAAGGGCAGGGGTCCCTGAATAGATCCCCGTGGAAAACTATTGGTCAACGACCTTCAGGCAGACTACAATCTATCTACAGCCACTCTCTGCCTTCTGTGGGCATCAATTCTGAATCCAAGCAACCAAGTATCCATGGATCCCATGCCACATGATTTTCAGAATGAGTCTACCATGGGGAATCTTGTTCAACACCTCACTAAAATCGATATACACCACACCCACCACCTGTTTTGTCACCTCCTCAAAAACCACAACTAAGCTTGTGAGCCACCACATGCCGACTATCCCGGACAAGTCTATGATTGTCCAAATAGTCGTAAATACAGACTCTAACAATCCTTTCCAATGGTTTGTCTGTCACTGGTGTAAGACTCATTGGTCTATAATTCCCAGGATATCTCCCTATTTCCTGGCACTCAGCCCATGAATACTATACCACGGAGTTTCAAATCTTCATCAAAATAGTTTTCAATTGTTATGAGAGTCTTTGCCTCCTCATCCTTCAGGCCATGAATTTCATGTTCTTCCTCGACTCCTTCCCAATCTTCTATCCTTTGTTATAGACCTGTCTGCTAGAGGTAAGAGTTTCTCACTATTTACCATGTTCTTTGCTCTCCATAATTTTATATGCATCAACCAGGTCACCTCTCAGCTTTCCCCTTATCCTGCAAAAACAAACCTGACTGCCTCAGTCTCTTCTCACTGCTGAAGTGCTCCATGCTAGCCAATATCTAAGTAAATCTCCTATGTACACTCTCCTATTCCAAGGTATGACTGGTCTTCACTTTCATTGATTGACTCTTGAGAGATTTGCTGCTGACATTTAACCTACATGCAGCTCAGGATGATCCTTTCCCTCTAGTATCCAATCCTTTAAACTGCCCTGAAGATTGATCTAGCAACTATTTCAACCTGAGTTTAGAACCTATGCTCCCATCTGTAACTGAAGAACACACAGGTAGCGGGTTGTTGGCAACTCAAAATGAGGAATCCATGTAGTCTGTGGGCTACAGGCAACTGTGGTCAAAGGATTCACACCAGGGTGTGGACTGCTGGAGACTGGCTTGAAACTGGCTGAAGAGGTACCTGGTATCGGAACTGGGATGCGAGAGGGTGCCGAGGGCACTGAAGATTTCCTGATCATGTTAGAAGTTTGGATCTGGAGCCCAGGTTGCTGATCGTTTGGATTGGAGTCTGTATGGCTGCAGAGCCTGCAGGACCACTCAGTGACTCAGATTTCAGATTTATTGTCAGACTACATACATGACATCACATACAACCCTCAGATTTCTTTTTCCTGCAACCCTTCCATTGTCTAACTGACAAGACATTAAAACTCAATAAGCGTTGAATGTGAAATAATAGATTAAAAATTTAGTTTTTTCCAGGCCAGACCCCACAGCAATATTAAATATAACCTGCATATATATGTTTTTTTCTCATTTATTGTGGGGCCCCCTTTTTTGTGGGGCCCTAGATCAGCTGCACCATGGTAAATCCAGCACTGGAAAAAAAATCTCTGTGGTGTCCCCTTCCCTTGGTGCCCTAAACACAACCTTATTTTGCTTAATGGTTAATCCAGGCCTGCCATGGCCCTGACACACCTTCCCAGGTCCTGACTACACTTCCCCTGCCCCGACACACCTTCCCTGGCTCTGGCACACTGCACCAATCTTATTTATCATACATTATCTACCACTGGCAACATCAGACCACATTCGATTTAAATGCTCACTTTAATGCCATGGGTGAGTTTATAGGAGCTATACTCTTTGATAAATGTACAGATCAATCAATACAGATGGCTCGTCAGATGCTCCAGACCAGTCCAGAAGCAGGTTAAAACCTGGCCAGTGGAGGCCACTCATGCACTTCAAGACTGCTTTGAGCGTGCTGACTGGAACATGTTCAAGGAAGCTGCAACCAGTGATGAGTGCATCAATCAGGAGTTTACGACATCAGTGACCAGCCACATCAGTTCAGACGAAGTCACTGTGCCCAAGACCATCATAACTCGGTCCAATCAGAAGCCATGGATGACAACTGAGGTGCATGTGCTACTCAGGAACCAAGACACAGCCTTCAGAGTGGATGACAAGGTAACCCTAGCTATTGTAAGAGCCAAGCTGTCTAAGGCCATCAGGGAAGCAAAGCGTGCACATGCCCAGTGCATTCGCAGTCACTTCCTGGACAGCAAGAACATGCGATACATGTGGAAGGGCATCCAAGACATCACCAACCACAGGACTACCCCATCTGCCTGTGCTGGTGATGCCTCCCTCCCAGACGCACTGAACAACTTCTACACGTGCTTTGAGGTGAAAAATGGCATTGCAATGAAGAAGATCACCTCTCCTCCAAATGACCAGGTGCTGTGTCTTGCAGTGGCCGAAGTGAAAAGAGAGCTAAGCAAGGACAACCTGCGGAAAGCTGCTGGACCAGATAACATTCTCAGCTGACTGTTCAGGGGGTGTGCAGCTCAGTTAGCAGATGTTCTCACTGACATCTTTAACATCTCCCTGAGAAGCGCCATCATCACAACGTGCTTCAAAACTGCCACCATTGTCCCCGTGCCAAAGATTTCGGGTGTGCACTGCCTCAATGACTGCTGCCCTGTCACACTCATGCCCATCGTCATGAAGTGCTTTGAGAGACTTGTCATGGGGCAGATCAAGTTTCTGATGCCTCCATCACTAGACCCCCTGAAGTTCGCATACAGACCCTACTGCTTTACAGACGATGCCATCGCCATTGCCCTTCCCCTCCCCTCCCCTCTCCCACTTCCTGGAAAACGAGGACTCGTATGTTTGAATGCTGTTTATTGACTTCAGTTCACCATTCAACACAATCATACCTCGGTACCTGATAAGGAAGTTGAACCTGCTGGGTGTAAACACCTCCTTCTGCAATTGCATTCTTGATCTCCTGTTGGGGAGATCTCAGGCAGTCTGGATGGGTAACAGCACTTCCAAGACCATCACAATGAGCACGGGCCCCCCCCCCCCCCACCCCCAGGGCTGTGTGCTAAGTCCTCTGCTCTTCATTCTGCTGACTCATTACAGTGCAGCTAAATACAGCTCAAACCACATCATCACATTTACTGATGACAGGACCATGGTGGGCCTGATCAGTAAGAATGATGAGTCAGCCTTCAGAGATGAGGTGCAGAGCCAACAACCTGTATCTGAATGTCAAAAAAACTAAAGAGATGGTTGTTGGCTTCAAGAGGGCCCTGAAGGAACTAGGCTTCGCTGACCATTGACAAGAGTATCAAGTTCCTTGGAGTGCACTTGGCGGAGAACCTCACACGGTCCCTCAACACAAGCTCCACAGCCTAGAACGCCCAGCAACGCCTCTATTTCCTGCGAAGGCGGAAAGTCCATCTCCCACCCTTCACCCTCACTCCATTCTACAGAGGACGTACCGAGAGCACCCTGTGCAACTGGGCCTGGCTTGGAAGTTGTACCTCCTCGGACCGTAAGTGAAGTCCGTGGAAAAGATCACTGGAGGCTCTCTTCCTACCATGATGGGCGTCTGCCACACTCGAAGCAGGCGAAAGGCAACGAACATTGTGAAGGCCTCCGCACACCCCTCACGTAAACTGGTCGCCCTTCTGCCATCTGGTAAGAGGTACCGCAGCACTCAGATTGGATTGGGGAAGAGCTTCCCCCCCCCCCTCCCCACCTCCTCCAAAGCCATCAGACTCCTGAAGTCCCAGAACATCCAGGAATGGGGTACCACATATTTTAAATGTGGTGAACTTCTGACCTATATCTATGCAAAGATGCTCTCTGGTCCTGGAGAAACGTTATCTGGGCCTTAGAGCATGAACTCCAAATGAAGGTGACTTGACTCGACTGGAGGTGTACCCGTGAGCTCAATCGTCCTTCCCAGCTCGCTCGATGGGGGGGGGGGGGGGGGCAGATCGCCGGGACGGTTTAACGTTGGGTCTGAGAGATTCGGTCGCCTCTGTTTACATGTCTATTCTAAGGGTCGTTCACAGGGAAGGCTCGGACGACGAAAAGACCGAGTCAGCAGCGCTGGCGATAAAAATTGCAGAGAAACATTATCTTGGGGGGGGGGGGGGGGGGGAGGGGGGAGGGGAGGGGGGGACAGTAGGAACATATTTATAGTGACTGAGCGTGTGCAGTTCAATGCTGCAAAGTGGATGATCGCAGCGGGAATACGGGGCACAACTGGAGCTCGCTCATGTCTGGAAACGGGTTAGTGACTCGGGAATCTTGCTGGGGGGGGGAAGAGACGAGCGATCCGGTCCATTCTGCTCTCCTTTTCTCCAGTGATGAGTGCTGCTGCCGATCGTCGCCGCGGACCGACCTGCTGTGACTGAAGCGCCTGACAGCATGTTCAGCGTGGAAGACCTCCTGATTTCTCACGGCTACCAAGCCCCGAGGAGAGGTTCGGGGGACAAGCCGCCGCCCACCTCCTCCTCCTCCTCCGACAGCTTCCAGGCCAGGTGTCACCGTGAAGGGTGGCGCAAGTCTGGCCACGGGACGGTGAATGGGTACGAGGCGGACCGGCGCCCCGCCGCCGGCGGCAGGCGCCCGACAGTGGAGGACGACCTCAGTGACAGCCAGGGCAGCGAGGGAAGGCGAGCCGGTGCCAGCTGCTGTGCCCACGGACAGGGTCTGAGCCCGCTCCCGGCCGACGACACCGGGTGAGTTGGCCAGCTCTTTGGTGTGGCTTACTGGGGGTAACACACACACACACACGCGCACGCACACACTCTCTCTCTCTAACACACACTCTCTAACACACACTCTCTAACACACACTCTCTAACACACACACTCTAACACACACTCTCTAACACACACTCTCTAACACACACTCTCTAACACACACTCTCTAACACACACTCTCTAACACACACACTCTAACACTCTCTAACACACACTCTAACACACACTCTCTAACACACTCTCTAACACACTCACTCTAACACACTCTCTCTAACACACACTCTCTAACACACACACTCTAACACTCTCTAACACACACTCTAACACACACTCTCTAACACACTCTCTAACACACTCACTCTAACACACTCACTCTAACACACTCTCTCTAACACACACACTCTAACACACACACTCTAACACACACTCTCTAACACACACTCTCTAACACACACTCTCTAACACACACTCTCTAACACACACTCTCTAACACACACACTCTAACACTCTCTAACACACACTCTAACACACACTCTAACACACTCTCTAACACACTCACTCTAACACACTCACTCTAACACACTCTCTCTAACACACACACTCTAACACACACACTCTAACACACACTCTCTAACACACACTCTCTAACACACACTCTCTAACACACACTCTCTAACACACACACTCTAACACTCTCTAACACACACTCTAACACACACTCTCTAACACACTCTCTAACACACACACTCTAACACACACACTCTAACACACACTCTCTAACACACACACTCTAACACACACTCTCTAACACACACTCTTTAACACACACTCTCTAACACACACACTCTAACACTCTCTAACACACACTCTAACACACACTCTCTAACACACTCTCTAACACACACACTCTAACACACTCTCTCTAACACACATTCTCTAACACACACACTCTAACACTCTAACACACACACTCTAACACACACACTCTAACACTCTAACACACTCTCTAACACACTCTCTAACACTCTCTCTAACACACACTCTCTAACACACTCTCTCTAACACACACTCTCTAACACACACACTCTAACACACACTCTCTAACACACACTCTCTAACACACACTCTCTAACACACACTCTCTAACACACACACTCTAACACACACTCTCTAACACACACTCTCTAACACACACTCTCTAACACACACTCTCTAACACACACTCTCTAACACACACTCTCTAACACACACACTCTAACACTCTCTAACACACACTCTAACACACTCTCTAACACACTCTCTAACACACACTCTCTAACACACTCTCTCTAACACACTCTCTCTAACACACACACTCTAACACACACACTCTAACACACTCTCTAACACACTCTCTAACACACACTCTCTATCACACTCTCTAACACACACTCTCTAACACATTCTCTAACACACTCTCTAACACACACTCTCTTACACACACTCTCTAACACACACTCTCTAACACACACTCTCTAACACACACTCTCTAACACACACTCTCTAACACACACACTCTAACACACACACTCTAACACACTCTCTAACACACACTCTCTAACACACTCTCTAACACACATACTCTAACACACACACTCTAACACACTCTCTAACACACATACTCTCTAACACACTCTCTAACACACACACTCTAACACACTCTCTAACACACACTCTCTAACACACTCTCTAACACACATACTCTAACACACATACTCTAACACACTCTCTAACACACTCTCTAACACACTCTCTAACACACACACTCTAACACACTCTCTAACACACACTCTCTAACACACACACACACGCACGCACACACTCTCTCTCTCTAACACACACACTCTAACACACACACTCTAACACACACACTCTAACACACACACTCTAACACTCTCTAACACACACACTCTAACACACACTCTCTAACACACACTCTCTAACACTCTCTAACACACACACTCTAACACACTCTCTAACACACACACTCTAACATTCTCTAACACACACTCTCTAACACACACTCTCTAACACACACTCTAACACTCTCTAACACACACACTCTAACACACTCTCTCTAACACACATTCTCTAACACTCTCTAACACACACACTCTAACACACTCTCTAACACACACACTCTAACACTCTCTAACACACACTCTCTAACACACACACTCTAACACACACTCTCTAACACACACTCTCTAACACACACTCTCTAACACACACTCTCTAACGCACACTCTCTAACACACTCTCTAACACACTCTCTAACACACACACTCTAACACACTCTCTAACACACACTCTCTAACACACACACTCTAACACACACTCTAACACACACTCTCTAACACACACACTAACACACACACTCTAACACACTCTCTAACACACACACTCTAACACACACACCCAACCAACACACACACCAACACACACCCAACCACACTCCTAACACAACACTCCTAACACACACACTCTAACACACACACTCTAACACACACACTCTAACACACACCCAAACCCCTACACACCTCAACACACACTCCTAACACACACTCCTAACACACCCCTCCTAACCCACACACCCCCCTAACACACACTCTCAACACACACTCTATCACACACACTCTAACACACAACTCTCTAACACACACACTCTAACACACTCTCTAACACACACACTCTAACACACTCTCTAACACACACACACTCTAACACACTCTCTAACACACACACTCTAACACTCTCTAACACACACTCTCTAACACACACACTCTAACACACTCTCTAACACACTCTAACACACACACTCTAACACACACACTCTAACACACACACTCTAACACACTCACTCTAACACACTCTCTCTAACACACACACACTCTAACACACTCTCTAACACACACACTCTAACACTCTCTAACACACACTCTCTAACACACACACTCTAACACACTCTCTAACACACTCTAACACACACACTCTAACACACACACTCTAACACACACACTCTAACACACTCACTCTAACACACTCTCTAACACACACACACTCTAACACACTCTCTAACACACACACTCTAACACTCTCTAACACACACTCTCTAACACACACACTCTAACACACTCTCTAACACACTCTAACACACACACTCTAACACACACACTCTAACACACACTCTCTAACACACTCACTCTAACACACTCACTCTAACACACTCTCTCTAACACACACACTCTAACACACACACTCTAACACACACTCTCTAACACACACTCTCTAACACACACTCTCTAACACACACTCTCTAACACACACTCTCTAACACACACTCTCTAACACACTCTAACACACACACTCTAACACACACACTCTAACACACACTCTCTAACACACTCACTCTAACACACTCACTCTAACACACTCTCTCTAACACACACACTCTAACACACACACTCTAACACACACTCTCTAACACACACTCTCTAACACACACTCTCTAACACACACTCTCTAACACACACTCTCTAACACACACACTCTAACACTCTCTAACACACACTCTAACACACACTCTAACACACTCTCTAACACACTCACTCTAACACACACTCTCTAACACACACTCTCTAACACACACTCTCTAACACACACTCTCTAACACACACTCTCTAACACACACTCTCTAACACACACACTCTAACACTCTCTAACACACACTCTAACACACTCTCTAACACACTCTCTAACACACACTCTCTAACACACTCTCTCTAACACACTCTCTCTAACACACACACTCTAACACACACACTCTAACACACTCTCTAACACACTCTCTAACACACACTCTCTATCACACTCTCTAACACACACTCTCTAACACATTCTCTAACACACTCTCTAACACACACTCTCTTACACACACTCTCTAACACACACTCTCTAACACACACTCTCTAACACACACTCTCTAACACACACTCTCTAACACACACACTCTAACACACACACTCTAACACACTCTCTAACACACACTCTCTAACACACTCTCTAACACACATACTCTAACACACACACTCTAACACACTCTCTAACACACATACTCTCTAACACACTCTCTAACACACACACTCTAACACACTCTCTAACACACACTCTCTAACACACTCTCTAACACACATACTCTAACACACATACTCTAACACACTCTCTAACACACTCTCTAACACACACACTCTAACACACTCTCTAACACACACTCTCTAACACACACTCTCTAACACACACACTCTAACACACTCTAACACACACACTCTAACACACACACTCTAACACACACACTCTAACACACACACTCTAACACACGCTCTAACACACACTCTAACACACTCTCTAACACACTCTAACACACACACTCTAACACACACGCTCTAACACACACGCTCTAACACACACTAACACACACTAACACACACACTCTCTAACACACTCTCTAACACACACACTCTAGCACACACACTCTAACACACGCACTCTAACACACTCTAACACACGCACTCTAACACACTCTAACACACGCACTCTAACACTCACTCTAACACACACTAACACACACACTCTAACACACACACTCTAACACACACTCTCTAACACACACTCTCTAACACACACTCTCTAACACACACTCTCTAACACACTCTCTCTAACACACTCTCTCTAATACACACACTCTAACACACACTCTCTTACAAACACACTCTCTAACACACACACTCTCTAACACACACACTCTCTAACACACACTCTCTAACACACACACTCTCTAACACACACACTCTCTAAAACACTCTCTAACACACACTCTAACACACACACTCTAACACACACACTCTAACACACACACTCTAACACACACACTCTAACACACACACTCTAACACACACTCTAACACACACACTCTCTAAAACACACACACTCTCTAACACACACACTCTCTAACACACACACTCTCTAACACACACACTCTAATACACACACACACATTCTCTCTAACACACATACATATTCTCTAACACACACATAACATACACATACTCTTTCTCTAATACACATACACACAACACACACATCATACTCTCTAACACACACTAACACATACATATTCTTACACACACACACACACACACACACACACACACACACACACACACACACACACACACATACGTACTCTAGGCACTTTTAAGATGCCTCACCTGGGTAACCCTCCTGGGACCCAGGTGTGATTACTGGGCCAAAGGTGCTTCCAGCACCTTTTAAACTGCAGAGGAATCGACCTGCCAACCCAGCAATTTAGGGAGGACTCCACCCCTGGGATGACACAGTAAGTGATGCATCATGCACTCAGAGGAACTATTGGTCTCCCCCAACCCCCTCCCCGCCAGCTGTCAGTCACCCACCCCATCAGTTCCCACCCACCGTCAATCACCACCCCCCCCCCAGTCAGTCACCCTCTCCTAATCAGTCGCGACCCCCACTAACAATCAACATCCACCCTGTCAATCACCCCACCCCCCCCCCCCAGAAATGTCCCACTGCAGCGAATGTTGAGCTGTCACAACCAGAGTGGCATTCACTGCAGTGGCAGTTCATGGCCCACCCCCACTCTCCCCCTCCCCATGGCAGCAACCCCTCTCTCCCCCCACCTTACTCACGGCAGAGACCCCTCTCTTCCCTCCCCCACAGCAGCGACCCCTCCCCACTTGCAGCAGTGATCTCTCTCTCATTGATAGTGGCACTACCCCCACCCCCATGGCATTGACCTCTCTCCCCATGGCAATGACCACACTCCCCCCCCAATTGTGGGCCCCCTCACGGCAGCAACCTCTCCCACCCTGCACCCCATGGCAGCAATCTCTCCTACCACAGGCCCCACAGCAGTGACCCTTCTCCCCACTCACAGCAGCGATCTCTCTCCCGCTGATAGTGGCACACCCCCCACCCCCATGGCATTGACCTCTCCCCCCCATGGGAATGACCACACTCACCCCCAATTGTGGGCCCCCTCACGGCAGCAACCTCTCCCACCCTGCACCCTGTGGCAGCGATCTCTCCTACCACAGACCCCACAGTAGTGACCCCTCTCTTCCCCCCCCCCCCCGATCGTGGCAGGCACTTCACCATGGAGATGCACATGGACATGCACACTCGTGCAAATGCACACAGCTACACACACATACATATACACACTCACCCACACACACACATACACACACACACACACTCTTTGGGGCCAACTAAGTATTTTTTTCTTCAGCAGTTTAATCACCATTGTGATGGTGGTGGGTGGGGGGGGCAGATTGCACAAATGAACAAAGAGAAGGTGCAGGGACTCGGTGGTTGTGGTAACATTGATGGGGTAAAATAAGGAATCAAGTTTCCAGGTCAGATCTTTCATCCAGAGTGAAGTCAGATGGCAAGAATTGAAAAGGAGGGTGAGGCCTGGGAAGGGGCCAAGTGGTGAGAGGATACCAGACAAATGAAGGTGGGAGAGGTGACACATGGGTAGGGAGGAGAACCCTAGAGGTGGGCAAGGGGCATCCTGGTAGAATTGAGAAAAGTGGAGCAGGGGTAGGTCAAGGACTGATGGCAGCAGCGGAACCTGATCAGGGTGGGGATGGGGGGCATGGAATGGAGGGTGGAGGATAGCATCCATAAACAGAAACAACTGGATAATTGGTTGGGATGATGTTATTGGAAAAGGGGATTGGGAAAAGCTTGCAGCCAGGGACATGCTGATCTCCTGCCCATCACCAATAGTCATTAAACATGCAAGCATGTACACATCAAAGTGACTGGTGCAAGTGCAGAGTATGACCCTGAAAAGTGGTCAGATTTAAAATCCCACAGAGGCCCTTGTGTGCTATGGGCTAAGCAACTTGCGAGGAGTGTCTTGCTCCTCTTTGAAATAAAGTTCACAGTAGCGAAGCTAGTAGAAACTTGGGCTCAAGCCTGATCTCCATGGCTGTCTTTGAGGAGTTTCCACATTCTACTTGTGTTTCCTCCAGGTGTTCCAGTTTTCTCTCACAGATTAGATTAATGAACCATTGCAAATTCCCCTTAGTTTGTAGGTGAGTGGCAGAATCATGGGAAGCGGGGATTTCAATTTAATTTTTTAAATTTAAAATGTTAAATTTTCATTGTAACAGACCCTTTTACCCTACGAGCCTGTGCCGCCCAATTACTCTAATTGACCTACAACCCAGGTACATTTTGAACAATTGGAGGAAACCAGAGCACCCAAAGGAACCAAAGTAGACACAGGGAGAGCGTACAAACTCCTTACGGACAGCACGGGATTCAAACCTGGTCCAGAATGCTGGCGCTGTAATAGCATTGTGTTAACTGCGACACTAACCATACTGCCTAGATAATGGATTAATGGATGCATGTAAATGGGCCTTTTTTTATGCTCTCAGAATTTCCATAGCCATCTGAAACAGCAAAGGTGGGATAGGTGGTGGGCTTAGTTTGATATCTCATCCAAATCACAGCTCAAACAACTGCCTCATCACTGCACAGCATTAAGCTGGAGAGCTGTTCTTAAATCTTGAGGAGGGATTTCAATTCTCGACTTCAAGCTTTACAGACAAAAATGTCCTTCGTTGTTCCACAGCCAACAATTACATAAAGCCACTACTCTCTTGTCGAACTGTTTAATTCTGTTCTCTTCCAAAGACAATTGAAGAAAAATCCATTAGTAAAATGCCAAAAGGCCTTGGAGGATTTAAAAATCCACCCCAGCATGTAAACAGTTGAGGACAGGTAAATAAGCAAAGATGTGCAGCATCGAAGGGAAGGAAATTTGTTTGGTGCAGTTTTATGTGCACCATGAACAGAAGAACAAGCCAAAGATCGGCTAATGCAGGTCCCTGAAATCTGCTCCACTATTTCATAAGGATCAGGGCTGATGTAATCTTGGTCTCAACTTTCACACTCTTTCCTTGTACTCACTCCTTGACTGTTTTGCAGTTCAAATGTTTGCCAGTGTCATCTTTGTATATATTTAATGATCCCACCTCCATTACTTTCTGGGGTAGGGAACACAAAAGGCTCATAAACCTCAGAGACAATAAATTTACCTTCATTTTAAATAAGTCATCACTAATTCTGTAATTGCACTCCCCCATTTGATATACCCTCTTGTGGTGGGGGGGTAAACAGACTCACGAAAGCCTTGTCTACCCCTCCCAGCCCAACATCTTATGATTTAATAAGGTGATCTCTCAATTCTACCATTTTCCAATATGTATAGGGCTACTGAAACTTCTCTGCACTACTTCGAATGCAAGCACATTATTTTTTTTAAAATGGAGAACAGAGAGAATTAGGTTGTAATCCAACACTGTCAGAGTTGCTGTAAAATTGCAATCAACAGGCGTGGAGATCAATTTTCATGTCTTGAGAAATATCTATTTGAAGCAATTCTATTTTCTTATGTAATTTCCCATGTACAACTTGTCTAAGAATTTTACTTTATCAACAACTTCACCAACACTAAAGTAATTGTTATTATCCAGGTAACTCTACAACCCATATAGGAGCCAAATTAGGCCATTTGGCCCATTGAGTCTGCTCCACCATTCAAATCATGGCTGATGTATTTTTCCTCTCAACTCCATCCTTCTGCCTTCTCCCTACAACCTTTGAAGCCACAAGCATCTGTGGAAATGAATTCCACAGATTTACACCCCTCTGGCTGAAGAAATTTCTCTTCATCTCCGTTCTAAAGCGACATCCTTTTGTTCAAGTTCAAGTTTATTATCATCTGACTGTACGTATACAACCGGACGAAACAGCGTTTCTCCGGACCATGGTGCACACACAATGCACAGTTCATAATAGTCACATATCTGGCCCTCAACTCTAACTACTGGAAATATCTTCTCCACATTCACTCGATCTAACCCTTTGAATATTCAGTAGATTTCAATGAAATCTTCCTCAACCTTCAAAACACATGCTCATATATTGACCCGTTCATCCTGGGATCATTCCCTTAAACCTCTTCTGGACCCTCTAGCTGATTGTGGCTGCCCCAGATTTCAGCATCTCACATGTGAACCCTGATTTTTATCATTTGTTCAGAGTGTGTAAAATTATTGCAGGGAATGAAACCTTCCTAAATGATCCTATCCATAGTTCTCCCTGTCAACCACACTGACATCCCAACACCAAACAGGTAAAAGCCTCAATGAAATTCATAAGTTAGGGTTTAAATTTTGACAAAGTTTTAACAACGGGCAGTTGTTCCATCACACCATGCCTTCCTCTTTAGAAACAAGACTGTAAAGTGGGGAAAAAAATACATTAATGTTAATGAACAAACAGTGGGGTCACAGGGAGTAATTTAGAAAGCAAAGTTTTCCTGATTGTAGGTGTGACAAGGAGATCATGCCCTAATTTGTGGAGATAGTAGACAGTTTTCAGGTGTAAGCATCTCCAACAATCTAACATATCTACACAAAGGCCAAAAGAGCACCTCAGAAGCATGAGTAACATCAGCACGTTACCTTCGTCCCTCAATGACTTTTACAGATGTATTATCATGCATCACTGTGACCCTCTCTGACCAAAATAATGTCAAAAGCATCTCTCCTTCTGTAGCACTGCACCTCCAGGATGGACAATTCTTTGCTTCGAGATCTATCGTGCACAATGCATTCGCTCTCCCAAAAGATAACACATTGGCTCCTAATGCCAAATGAGGCTGTTAAGAATTGTTCAATAGAACAAAGACAGCCCCCAGCACACATGCTGAAGTTTATTGATCGATTTTGTCCAGTTTCAAATGTTGCAGCATTATGCCGTGAGAAGTGTACAAACTCATGAGGAATTTCACTCAGGAGGTGCATGGAAATTGCTACTGTTAACGGTGGAGGAGGCAGGTACAATGGGATCTTGTAAAAAAAAAACTATTAGATAGGTACATGGAATGAGAAGAATGGAGGGTTTTGCATTCAGAAAATTTTTGGCAATTGTTAGAGGAGGTTATTAGATCGGCACAAAACTTTGTGCTGAAGGGCCTGAACTGTGCTGTAGATTTCTATGATCTATGAACAAATTGGGTGAACGCAGAGAGTCTTTAGCGCAGAGCAGAGCAATCAGTAACCAGAGGACATATGTTTAAGGTGAGGGGGAAGAGATTTAACAGGAACCTGAGGGGTAACATGTATGGAATGGGCTACTGGAGGAGATGGTTAAGCAGGTACTGTGGCAATGTTTCAGAAAAACAAAATGGACAGATATACGGATAGGATTGGTTACGAGGGATTTGGGTCTAATCCAGGCAGGTGGGACTGGTGTGGGTGGGACACTCTGATCGGTGTGGGCAAGTTAGGTCTGTTTCCATGCTGTATGACTTTATGATGAGTGTGTGACAGAAATGAGAAATTTTTGCACATTTTAATGCTTCAAGATGATATATATTTTACAGGTAGTTATTCTATACAGATCACTGTCAAGTAGTGAGAGGTTTCAATTACATTTACTGTTCTGAAAGTTCCAAGTGTTCTCTGAGCTAGATGCACACATTGCACATTGTGTGATTGCCATCTACTAATTAATATTAATACTTAAATACACACACTGCAGCTGTCAAACCAATCACTGCAAAATATCTTATCCAGCAACACACAGTAATTAGGTAGTTAATTGAATTTGGTTATGTGTTTGAAAGGAAGATGTATAAAAAGAAACTGGGAAAACGTGGAAGGGAAATGGAATTAGAACAAGAGATCTATTATAGCACTGGAAGTAATTAATTTGATTGCAATAGTACTTGAGTTCTTTGGCTTGGCTTCGCGGACGAAGATTTATGGAGGGGGTAAAAAGTCCACGTCAGCTGCAGTCTCGTTTGTGGCTGACAAGTCCGATGCGGGACAGGCAGACACGGTTGCAGCGGTTGCAGGGGAAAATTGGTTGGTTGGGGTTGGGTGTTGGGTTTTTCCTCCTTTGCCTTTTGTCAGTGAGGTGGGCTCTGTGGTCTTCTTCAAAGGAGGTTGCTGCCCGCCAAACTGTGAGGCGCCAAGATGCACGGTTTGAGGCATTATCAGCCCACTGGCGGTGGTCAATGTGGCAGGCACCAAGAGATTTCTTTAGGCAGTCCTTGTACCTTTTCTTTGGTGCACCTCTGTCACGGTGGCCAGTGGAGAGCTCGCCATATAACACGATCTTGGGAAGGCGATGGTCCTCCATTCTGGAGACGTGACCCATCCAGCGCAGCTGGATCTTCAGCAGCGTGGACTCGATGCTGTCGACCTCTGCCATCTCGAGTACTTCAACATTAGGGATGAAAGCGCTCCAATGGATGTTGAGGATGGAGCGGAGACAACGCTGGTGGAAGCGTTCTAGGAGCCGTAGGTGGTGCCGGTAGAGGACCCATGATTCGGAGCCGAACAGGAGTGTGGGTATGACAACGGCTCTGTATACGCTTATCTTTGTGAGGTTTTTCAGTTGGTTGTTTTTCCAGACTCTTTTGTGTAGTCTTCCAAAGGCGCTATTTGCCTTGGCGAGTCTGTTGTCTATCTCATTGTCGATCCTTGCATCTGATGAAATGGTGCAGCCGAGATAGGTAAACTGGTTGACCATTTTGAGTTTTGTGTGCCCGATGGAGATGTGGGGGGGCTGGTAGTCATGGTGGGGAGCTGGCTGATGGAGGACCTCAGTTTTCTTCAGGCTGACTTCCAGGCCAAACATTTTGGCAGTTTCCGCAAAGCAGGACGTCAAGCGCTGAAGAGGTGGCTCTGAATGGGCAACTAAAGCGGCATCGTCTGCAAAGAGTAGTTCACGGAGTTGAACTCTCTTGAGTTACCATAGAAGTATCTGGCACACTTAGCATTGCGGTTAGCACAACCCTCTTACAGCGCCAGCAACTGAGGTGTGAATATGGCGCTGTCTGAAGGAGTTTGTACGCTCTCCTCGTGTCTGCGTGGATTTCCTCCGGGTGCTCCAGTTTCCTTTCACCCTTCAAAACGTACCCGGGGTTATAGGTTAATTGGGTGGCACGGGCTTGTGGGCCGAAAGGGCCTGTTACCATGCTGTATGTCTAAATGTAAAAATATTATCGATGACAGGTTATTTTTTTGAATTCACCTTTGCGTTCTGGGTGTCCATCCCTAATTGCTCTTGAGAAGGTGATCATGAACCCCCTTGATTTATCGCAATTCTTCTGGTAAAGGTACCTACAGTGTTACTGGGTAAGGGTTTAGGGTTGGTTGTTGGATCCCCAGGGATGGTTCATGAAAAGCATTGGTGTTTTATTTGATCTCTGCCAATCCAGAAATGAGGAACGTCCAATCTCCAACTATCCAATTATATAAGATGTTCTTTCATAGCCCAGATGGCAAAGTAAATGGGTTATACACTTCTGAATCCTGCTTTGTACACAGGAAGGTGGAGTTCAGAGTGTTCTATATGTTGGAAATACCTGCCAGGAGAAGCTGGGGAGAAACTAATTCCTCTGATTGCTGAACAAGATTGTATAAATTCATAATTAAGGTTTGGCCTTTCTGGGTAATTTTGAAAAACATTTCACACAAATGTTATCATAAATCTAAAAGATCAGTGCTTAGGCAAAGCAAACATGTCTAAATTAGGATTAATAGATTTCCATTAGGTAACAGATATGGAAGCAAGGTTGGTAAAAAGAGTTAAGATATTGGTCATCCCTGTGAGTTTTGACTGACCTGGTCATTTTGCAATGCATTAAACCCTCCATTGTCAGTTTTATTTTCCTGAAAAGCAATACGTGTGTACTTGCAACTGGAAAGAGGTTAAAAATTCATCTGTTTCAATGGGAAAACTACCAGCAGATGCAGCACCAAGTACACAAAATACAGTGCTGTTCCTGTGAGTGACGGGTGTTGCATTTCAGGGTTGTTTGGCTTGGTGTACACGGGTCCTGGCCCTTTACAGGTGGGGGTCAGTTGAGTGGGAAGTGCTAAAATCTTCTAAGTGAAAGGAACAGCTGGATGAGATGGAAGCAGTGCTATAGATATTAATAGCTGGTGAAACTGAATCTGTTCCTGGAGAAGTGAGGAGAAGGCAGAAAGCAGCCCAGCTGAAGTGATTGCTACTCACCCTCAGGCAATCTTTCTACAGCTGACAGCCATCAACATTTCAGCCTCTGCAAAATCAAAAAGAGTAATTTTCTCATCCTGTTTCCCTCTTTTTACCAACTTCATTCACACCAAGCAAGGAGGCCTCTTGACCCATGGCGCCTGAGTTATCTGATTATTCCTATTCTCTTATCTTTCTCTTTTACTTTCCTTCAAGCATTTATCAAATCATCTTTTTGAAAATTATTATTTCAGCACCCTTTCAGGTCTGATCAATTTGCGGAGATAAACTTTTCCTCACCTCCCTTTTCTTTCGCTTCACACTTTTTTTGTAGAGCTGAATGTTGCTTGTTTTTCCTATCTCACGGTCCCCACCTGCATATCCAATAACCTGAACCCACTTCAGCTTCAGGGCCCTGACCTGCAGAACAGGCCACTTCCCTGCGAGGCCCAGACCATGTGATCTGAACCACAGGCTGACGGCTCCCCAGTGTTGGTCTCTGTCTCGGATGGAAAATGATGGCACACTGTGCCTGCTCTAGCATGTTATTCCACTGGATAAAAGATCTAATTATTCCTCCTCTGAGTCCTAGTGCTCCTAAAAATAGACACCCTGCCGGTGTCAGGGAAGATGAATCAGAGGAGCTGATAATGGTGACACAGAGTCACAGAGAGATGCCGCCCAAAAACAAACCTTTCAGTCCACCGTGTCTCCACTAATCCTGCATTTATTATTCTACCCACATTCTCATCAGAATGTACTGCTCACCTACCCACTAGAGCCAATTAATCTACCAACCCATGCAAAAGAGAAAAGAAAGCTGAGAAATGATAGGGGTTGATTGGAGAGGGAAGGGAAGGGGGTGGGGAAAGAAAGAGCCTCTGAAGAAGTCGATGCTAATGGCATCTGATTGGAATATAGGTGCAGTTTCTCCAATTTGTGGGTAGCCTTGATTTTGCTGTACATGACAGAGATGTTGGTGTGTGGAATTGAAATGGTTGGCCACTGGGAGATCCTTGCTGTTGCAGAGGTCAAAGCAAAGGAGCTCAATGGAGTAATCTCCCAGTCTGCATCCAGTCCCACCAATGTAGAGGAGGCCACATCGGGAGAGTTGGATGCATTTGGTGACCCAGGTTTGAGGTCCTCCATGCCAGATCATCAGAGATGTCTTCCTTCTTCAAACAACATGGCTTCCTCTCTACCAGCATCAACTCGGCCTTCACCTGCCTATCCTCAATTGCCTACACATCTGTCATGGCCCCCTCCACCTCTACACGCAACAAAAGCAGGATTCCCCTTGTCCTCACCTACCACTCCAGCAACCTCCACATCCAACATATTGTCCTCTGCTATATCCACCACCTACTATGTGATCCCACCACCAGACACATCATCCCTGCTCTTCCCCTCTCCATCTTCCACAGGAACTGTCCCCACCATGACTCCCTCATCCACTTCTGCCGCATCAATCACCCCTTGGTACCTACCACTGTGACTGCAGGAAATACTTCACTAGTGCTCACACTTCCTCCCTCGCCACCTTTTATGGCCCCAACCAGTCCTCCTAAGTCAACAATGTTTCACATGTGAATTTGCAGGGGTTATCTACTGTTTCCAGGGTACCCGTTGTGGTCTCCTTTACATTGGAAAGACTGATTGCAGACTGGGAGATCACTTCATTGACCACCTTATCTATGTCCACGGCAATAGCATGGATCTCCCAGTGGCCACTCATTTCAATTCCCCACCCCATTCCCTTGCTGACATGTCCATTCATGGTTTTATGCACTGCCAGGCTGAGACCACCTGCAAGTTAGAGGAGCGACACCTCATATTACAGCTAGGCACTTCCCAACCGGGTGGCATTAATATCGACTTCTCTGGTTTCTGTTAGACCAGACACCCCCCCCCACCTCTCCATTTTCCCTATGTCTCCTTTCCTGTAGTTCTCTCTCCTTTTCTCTCTGTCTACTTCCACGGATTGAATAAAACTCCCCTCCTCCAATCAATTATCACCTTTCCTCTGTCCTGTCCTCTTATTATATCAAATTAACAATTGTTGGTCTGTACCCTGCCCTCTCCTATTCTTCCCTTTCCCCCAGCCTTTTAATACAGACACCTGTCTTTTTTACTCATACCTTGAGGAAGGGCTCAGGCCTGAAACATCCGTAATAAATCTTTATCTCCTATGGACACAAGGAGACCTGTTGTGTTGCTCAAGCATTTGTGCTTTAGCTGCATTCATAGTGTCTGCTAACTTTTGTGTTTCCCTCTCTTCGCAGTAGATAATCCTTGCAGATTCACAAGTGAAGTGATGCTTCATTTGGATGGACTGTTTGGGCTCCCTATGCCTTTCCTGTCCTACTCTCACCCAAGGACTTCCCTTGATCCTCTCCCCCTATCATTTCTCAGCTTTTTTCTCCTACCCTCCCACTGGTATGACCTCTTACCTATTAGCCTTTCTTCCTCCCCCTGCCACTTCCTCTCTCCACTCCTCCCCCTCCAACTTTTCATTCAGGCACGTGGCCTGCTTTTGCTTATATCTATCTGATGAAGGACTCAGGCCCGAAATGTTGATTGCCCTTGACTTCCTATGGATGCTGCGTGTCCGCTGAAGTTCTCCAGCACTTTTGCGATTTGGAATCCGAGAGAGCTGTGTGTGAGCTGGTTGGCAGCCATCAGACTGCTTTTTTTTGTATTCTTCTCAATACTGAGTTATGAATACTGATTAAATGATTCAACTTGCCTGCAGGAGTTCTGCAAATGCATTGCTAATGCTGTAGGGTTTTCTCTCTTTGATTAAGGTTTAAAACTCTGCTTTCAATTGAACTCCATCATACTTGTTGGCTTCAGAATTTCACCGAGTTTGACTTTAATATTTATTACCGCTGAATAAATAGAAGCATTGGAGGACACATAAAATGTAATAAGCAAGAAAAGATATTTAAGACAGCAGAGGTGTCTCATGAAGATTTTGTGTTCAAAACACTGTTAAAATGGCATTTTGGTTCACTGGAGACCAGCCTTTTTCACATCACTGGATTCTACAGTGTGGTGCATCTGTGGAATTCTCTGCCTAAGGTAGCAGGAGAGGCTGCCTCATTAAATATATTTAAGATGCATAAAGGTAGATTTTTACATAGTATGTGAATTAAGGGTTATGGGGAAAAAGCTGAGTCCGTGGTCAGATTAGCCATGATCCTATTAAATGATGGGACATGCTTGATGGTCTAAACTTTTAAATTTAGACATATGCTATGGCAACAGGTCATTTCGGCCCTCGAATCTGTACTGCCCAATTTACACCCAGTATGTTACATCCTGTTATGTTTCAAACGGTGGGAGGAAACTGGAGCCCCCAGGGAAAACCCATGCAGACACGGGGAGAACATACAAACTCCTCACACACAGCGCAGGATTTAAAGCCGGATCCCAATATCTGGAGCTGTAAAGGCTTTGCGCTAGCCGCTACATCAACCATGCCACCCTACTCCCGCTTCCACTTATTATGTTCTTTTGTTCTAATATAGGTATTGTAAGCCCCGCATTGGTCCCTGAGAAATGCTCCTATGAAATACAATGAAGTGATGGGGGTTGGATGTGGTAGAGGGTGATGCCTGGTGCAGTGCGGAACACAAAAGCACTGGAGAAACTCAGTAGATCATGCAGCTTCCATTGAAAGTAAAAGGCAATTGGTGTTTCAGGCCTGAGCCCTTATGCAGGAAGGCTGAAAATCAGGCAGACACCTGAATAAAATGGTGGAAGGGGAAGGGAGGTGGGGGGAGGATGCCAACAGATAAGAATTAATAGGTGGATACAGGTGGGAGGGGAGGAGTGAGAGTGATGGGGAAGAGGACAGAGGCTTAAAAAGAATTCTCTGATAGGAGAAGGAAGGAAATGGGTGGGGAACTTGAGGAAGAGTGGTAGAGGGATGATTGAAAGAAAGAGAACCAGGGAAGGGGTTAGTTGAAATTAGAGAAGTCAATTTTGATGCCGTCTGTTTGGAGACTGCAGAAGAACAATATATAGTCTTGTGGTATTTGCCTGCATTTTGCTCATACCTTGACAAAGGGATCAGGCCCTAAACGTTGGTTATAGATCTTTGCAATCTGTGGACGTTGCGGGACCTGCTGCGTTTCTCCAGCACTTCTGTGTTTTTACCATAATGTGTTGTTCCTCTAATTTGCGGGTAGCTTCAACTTGGCAGTACATGAGGCTATTGACAGTCATATCAATGTTGCCATGGGCATGGAATTAAATTGGTTGGCCACTGGTAGGTCATTGCTGCTGTAGCAATTTGGGATGGGGTGAGGTGTAGGGGCCAGGTTAAAGTAGTGTGGTGGATTGAGCTGGCAAAGGATGGCATATTGCAGGGTCAGGTGGGGTTGTGATTAATGGGGCAGAGTGGTGAGATGGGGTGGGGAGAGGTACAAGTCAGGGGTGAAGTTGGAGTGAGGTGAGTGGGGAAAGATGTAGCAAAGTGGCATGAATTGAGATAGGATGCAAAAACATGGGCTTGATGGGGTGGGGCATTGTAGAGTGAGGTGGAAAGGGTACAGTAGAAGGGGTCCAGTGGATGGGGTATAGTGGATTGCAGAAATGCAAAGTGGTCTTTGTGAAATCAAAGATAGTTTTCAGAAGATATTCCTTGCAGCTGAATAAACAAGAAAGTCTGAGCTGCTGTGGTCCAATGCAACACAAGTTGAGTACCCCTTATCTAGAAATCCAAAATGCTCCAAAATCTGAAACGTTTTGAGTGCCAGCATGATGCCACAAGTGGAAAATTCCACATTTGACCTAACTTGCCCATATGGGGCTCTGATGCTCTGTTGGAGCCAGTTTGACACCACCAGGCAAAAACCATTGTTAATGAGACAGATAACTCTGGATGAAACATTTTTAAAAAGCCATCCAGCAGAATTCCTTGTATTTGGTGCTGCATTTATCTTCTTTTGTAAGCAATTTTTTTTGGTAAGTAGAAAACATTTTTGTCCTGTGACATCTGAAATTCATCTGAAATGCCATGTTTGAGTGTAACATGACCAGTAGCATTATTGAGATGAAAGAATCATAGGTAGAGACTGAAAGTCTGCCATTGTTTGTTGCTGTTATTTAACAGCTGATATAGGTATTCTCCTGATGGTACTGTTCTGCTTAGTTACCCTAAAACATATGATTTCAAAATCTGAAAAAAATCCAAAATCAGAAACACTTCTGGTCCCATGCATTTCGGATGAGGGGTATTCGACCTGTACACAATTGTGCTGGAGAAACAGCAGGTCATGCAGCATCCACAGGAAATAAAGGGCCCTTTATCAGCTATGAACCTGCTGAGTTTCTCCAACACATTTGTAAATTCCTTATAGCTTGCACCTCTCAGCGATGTTCCTTTTGCTTCTGCCAGTAGTAGGTAACAATGGATTCGTTAGTTCCAGAATCTTTTCCTAAGAAAGCACAAATCTTTTTGTTCCTTCCTTTCTCGTTCCTTTCTGGAACCCATTAACTCATTGTCCCAGAGGAAGAGCTTTCATCCTTACTGGCTCTTGGTCTCCTGCGTCTGTGTAAAGCATCCCTGCACAATCCTGCTTTGGAAAGTGTTCAAGTACAAAATCTTTGGCCAACACATTTAGTCTGCCAAACCTTGGGTCTTTCAGCAAGTATTCTGTTACTGGCTAGGTGCTAATGCCTCGTCTATCACATTACAAGAAATGAAGAGCAATGATTTCCTCACAAAAAGATTGAGCAGTGTATTCAATTTCTAGGAATGGCCACAACCTGATGCTCAGTATTCCATTTACTCATTGTTTCCCTTTCACACTTGAACTTCTATTTCTACCAAACCGGTTTACTTTCCATTTTTGTCTGTTCAGGACCACCCATAGTGTGTTACGCTGTGTTTTAATTCTATCCGTGAGGATTTTTGCAGGTCCTTAGATCCTCTTTGAAAGTACAGGGAGAGCAATGACAAAGTGAATAGCAGCACATGCTGAGTGGGTTAGTGAAAAATAAAGATTCTAGGATTCAATAAGAGACGAAGAAGGTAAAAGGAGCAGAGCATTTGGATACTGTGCAAAAGAAACCCAGCAAACTGGAAAGGCATTCAATGTGTAAGTTCATCTAGTGCAATGCTGTTATTGAAGACATTAATTTTACTCATGAATAAGACTTGCTCCAGGATTTTTTTCAAAAGTCTGTCTGATTTCTGAGCCAAGGTTATGCAGAAAGTTAAATAACATAGCTTATGCATTTAGCAGTCTGCCCGCAGTGATTAGAACCCACCCAAAGAGTACTGCAGTACTGCAGGGAGTAGAGGGTGTTGCTTTGTCAGAAGGAGCTTCCCAGGTGCAAGTGAGTTAGACCCCTCCACAGAACGACAGTGCATGACTTGGAGCAGGATCTGCAGGCTGACTATCAGCCATTTGTTTTAATAGGATTGAATTTTCTTTGAACCAGGCAGGCTGGGCTCCTTGTTATTTTGCTTTTTCAGACTTGGTCTTGCTCCAGTTACAGACCAAGATCTCGACTTGCTTGAGGTCTGAAATTATTCTGAAGGGATTTACAAGGAGTAGGTTTCATGATCGGACCTGGCTACCTTCTTCCAGCAACAGGCTATGTATGAACCAGAGAGATTGCGGAGAAGGATGAGTTCAGCTCTCTCCAAGCCAGTAGAAAGTTAAATGCAGGGCCTGCTTCATGGTGCTGCAGATGATTTTATTTGGGTATTTAAATATTGCTATATTGTATAAAGTAGTAATGATAGAATGAACATGCACTTTGTACATGTGAATATGAACAAAAGAACGCGACTGTTCAATACTGAGCAAAGATTTTGAATTGTTTTCACATAGCATGAAATTTCCACGTATCATGTTGCAGCAAGTAAAGAGTGGGGCTGAGAAAAGAATGTTGCCATTTGCTCTTGCTCAAAATTTAAAGGCTTAAATAATTAATGAAAACAGTGCTTCTTTCTAATTGTTCCAGAATCTGCTTTATATGTGCCTTTAAAAATTCATGCGATTTATTTTCTGACTTACTTCTCAGTTGTTCAGGTTTTATACGATTTTCTCCTGAAACAACTGCTTCAGAGAATTGCAAACTGAAGTTATTTTATGTTATATTGTTATTATTTTATCACATTATTATTTTGGTGTGATAGACTACTACATGGTTAAGAATTGATGTCGTACCTCACATTTTGTTTATGGTTATGATTTGCCTATCAATTTTTTTATTGTTCATTCTCATATAGGAGATTCAGCATGCAGAGAACTTGAGAGTCTTTCCATCCATTTTGTCAGTGATATCTACCCCAGTGCTTTCATTGTGAGATCAATCTTTGTGTTTTTTTTTAAGATGAACTTCTGGTAAACAAAACAATATAAGAAATAAGAGCCACAGCAGATCATGATACATAACTTGCTCTGCCATTTAGCAAGGTCATGGTTAATATAACTCCATTTTCTTGCCTGATTCCTGTAACCATTACTTCTTTTGTTTCCCAAAATATATCCAGCTCAATCTTGTATATCAACATGATTCACTTTGATCTCACCCTGAGGTTAAGAATTCCAAAAAGTCACATGGCTTTGAGAGAAGAAATTCTTCCTCAATTTTAGTTGTAAACAGGCAACTCATTCTCTATCGAAAAGCAATGCATATTGAGACAAATTTTGTTTATTGTCATGGATTGTACAATATACGGACTGAAATTCTTACTTGTTGCTGCCGATCAGGTACTTGGTGAAAAATTGCTCTAGTGTACATTAAATTATATTAAAAGAGATTGTAAAGTCAAAACATAAATAGATACTAAATTTTCATAGTGCAGGAGAAAGTTGTGTACAAAAGTCCAGATAGGCTTTTTTGCTATATTGGAGTATTTTATAATTTGTCTAGGTTCAAATCCTGTTAGTTATTGGAAAGAAACTGTTCATGAACCTATAGATGCTAAACTTCAGGGTTCTCTACCTTCCTCCCAAAGATAGCGGCAAGAAGAGGGTGTGACCAGGGTGATGAGGATCCTTTATAATGTTGGTTGCCTTCTTGAGGCAGTGCCTCACATAGATATCAGCAATGGATAAGTGGTCTGACCCTATGATGGACTTGGCCAAGTCATCCCTGGGCATTTGAATTCACAATGCAGACTGATGCAACCAATCTGTGTACTTGCAGAAGTTTGATATTCAATGTTATGCCAAATCTCCTGAGAAAGTAGATGCATCAGTGTGCATCCACCAATGACTTGATGCCCTGGCTCCAGGAGAGGTCTTCTGAAGTGTGGAACTTGAAGGTACTAACCCTCTCCACCTCTCTCCCATCAAGGGAGACAGATGCGTGGTCCCTCAACCTCCCCTTCCTAACATCATCAATAAGCTCCTTGATCTTGATGACACTGAGATGATTGTTCTGGTACCTCACAACCTCAATCTCCCTCCTGTATTCTAACAACATCCTCTAGACTTCTATGTTGTCAGAAGCTTATTCCTTGAAGAAGGGCTCAGGCCTGAAACATCAGTAATATTATCTTTTGTTTCCAATGGACTCTGAAAGACCAACTGAGTTATTCCAGCATTTCAGTCATTTTTTTTACTACAATCACAGTATCTGGAAACTTTTGTGTTTCACTCAATGTTGTCCAACCCTCTCAGAATCCAGATGACCACTTTATTGAGCATCTCTGTTCTGTCTACAAGAGTCATCTTGAACTTTCTGTTGCTTGTCATTTTAACCAACCTTCCCTCACCCTTACCAACCTATCCTTGGCCTTCTTCAATGGTTCAATGTAGTTCATAGAAGTTATGCCAAACAAGGGTGACTGCATTGGGATGAGAGGCAAGTTGGCTAGCGTACATTGGGAACACCATTGTGGCACCATTGAAGAACAGTGGAAGACTTTCATAGTGAGTTTTCACAGTGCTCAATGAACAAACAGTATGTTCTAGTTAACAGCAAGGATAGTAAAGGTGGGGAGAGTCAGCCAACAATTCTGGCAGATGGAGAATAAGGTTTGTAAATGTGAGGGCATCAACTCTGGAAGAAAAAAAATAGAAGATCAGATTATTACCGGTAATTAAATTGTGAAAGATTGTAGTATGATATTGTGCAGAGGGACTTGGGAGTGCTTGTGCATGAACAATGAAAGGTTGGTTTGCAGGTGCAACAGGTTATCAATCAGGCAAATGGGATGTTGGCCTTCCTTGCGAGAGGGATTGAATTTAAGAGCAAGAAGATTCTGCCGCAACTATACAGGATATTGGTGAGGCTGCATCTGGAGCTGTTCTGGTCTCCTTAGTTAAGAAAGGATCTACTGGCTTTGGAGAGAGTACGGAGGTTCACTAGGTTGATTCGAGATGAAGGGGTTAGCCTAGGAGGAGAGAATGATTTATCTTGGACTATACTGAATGGAATTCAAAAGATTGATGGAACATAACAATATATCAAATTATGAAAGTGATAGAGAAGATAGAGACAAGAAAGTTGTTTCCACTGGTAGATAATACTAACATTTGGGGACATAGCTTTAAGATTTGGGGGAATTCTCTACCCAAGGAAGTAGTATAGACTATTTCATTAAATATACTTAAGATACAATTAAATAGATTTTATGCATCGCAGGGGAATTATGAGGGATGTGGAAAGGCAGGTAGGTAGAGCTAAATCCATGGCCAAATCAGCCATGATCTTTTTTTAACATGTTTTAAATTTAGATATACAGTATGGTAACAGTGCCACCTATTTTACACCCAATTAACCTACACCCCTGGTATGTTTCGAACAGTGGGAGGAAACTGGAGTCCCCAGGGAAAATGCACATAGACATGGGGAGATCATACACACTCCTTACCGACAGCGCAGGATTCGAATCCCAGTCCTGATCAATGGCGCTGTAAAGGAGAGCCATCATCCAGCCATAGTGGTTAGTGCAAATGACGTAGCAGGCTTGACAGGCCAGTGGTCTACTCCTTCTCCTATTGCTTATGCATCTCATGTTTTTTTCTGCTTTTTTTCTTATATCCTTACGTCCTCTGCAAGAAGGGAGAAAAGTTACCTTTTTTTTAAACAAAATGTGGCATCAGATTCTCTTTGCTTCATTTTGTCGGTGATACATTCTTAGAACCTGTAATGTCTGATATGTGATTCGAATGATTTTAAAGTGTGCCCACCCAATCCATCCAGCCAATGTAACCACTCAGATTTAGATTAAGTGTTTTTTTTTCCATTAATGTAGCTCTTACATTTATTTTCAATTCAAGTTAACCTTTCTCAGGGTTGGGAAACATCATGGAATACTTTCTCTTATTAAAGCATAGCATTGACAACACAAACCAAGAAAGTTGTTTAAGAAAAGAGAAATGCACTATGTGTAATATTCAGCTCTTGTATAATTAAACATTGATCCCTCAGATTCAGAATCAGTATTTATTCTCATGAACATACCATGAAATTAATTTTTTGTGGCAAACATTGATATAAACCACCTGACTAAATAAATAAAAACAGTGCAAGAAACAAAGTAAGGCCGTGTCTTTGATTCATTAATTATTCAGGAATCTGATGGCAGTGGGGATGAAGCTATTGGTGTTGGATGCTCATCTTTAGGCTCCTGTACCTTTTTCCCGAGGGAAGAAGGCATGGCCTGGCTGGTGGGGGTCCTTGAGCATAGAGGCTGCTTTCTTAAGATACCACCTCATATAGATGTCCTCAATGGAGTGAAGATTGGTGCCTGTGGTGTTGCAGGCCGTGTTAACAAGCCTGTGGAGATTTTTCTTGTCATGAGCATTGACGCTTTCATACCAGACAGTGCTGAATCCAGCCAGAATGCTCTGCACGGTTCACCTGCAGAGGTTTTTGGAAGTTTTTGGTGACATATTGAATCTTCTCAAGCACCTCACAAAGCATAGCTGCTGGCGAGTCTTCTTCATGAATGCAACAACATGGAGGCTCCAGAGCAGATCCTCAAAGATGTTGACACCCAGGAATGTAAAGTTCTTGATCCTCTCCTCTGCTGATCTCGTGATGAGGACTGGTTTGTGTTCTCCTGATTACTTCTGAAGTCCACAATCATCTCCTTGATTTTGCTAATGTTAAGTGTAAGGTTGCTATTGTGCCACCATTCATTCAGCTGCTCTTCCTGCAGTCTTTATTAATTTGGTGTGTATTTCTTAAAATTTGTTTCTCCTAGGATCATTATGCATAGCATTAGTGGAGGGTTAACATGGGTTTCTCAATGGGAATTCCAATTTTCTCATGTATGAATCATTTATGTTACAGGTTAAACAGTGGCCGTCCATTACCTTGTTCCTCGAGGGTCAGCTCGGGCAAAGATGTCAACTACTGGAGACGAAGGGGTCAAGACTTCAGTGTTTTACTAGATTATACAAACCGGGGAGATTCAGAAGGAACTAACACAATGAAAACTCAAAACATTCCAAAACTTGAATTAAAAGATCATCTGCTGAAGAATAAACTGCACAAGACAGAAGCAAGTAGACCAGATCAGCAAAAAGGTTGGATAGCAGAAGGTCAGAGTATGTTGGAGAGGGAAGTGTATGAAGGCAAATGGAGAACTCCAATGGATCGCAAGTGTCAAAGCTTGGGAACAGAGGAATGGAAATCTTCTTTAGGAAGACAGTTGTCTGACAGTGAAGGAAACCGGTTGAGACAAAACATGTTGCCAAAGATGGTTAGTGATGAAGTATTTCAAAAAGAAGGAATAGAATATGTAAAAAAGGGAAAGTCTCAGTCATTGCCTCGGGTCATACCAGACACTAATGGCAAGGAATTTCAGACAGGACTACACTATATAACAACGTCTGGGTTTAATAGAAACAGACTGGAATATCAGTGTTTGAAAGATCATCTTGTATTGCAAACCAGCAGTGCTTATTGTAATCCTAAAGCAAGTTCAAAATGGAGAGAAAATGTCCAGCAGAGTACTCAGTTTACTCAGCTGTCCAAAACTAAGTTCAATAGACCACTAAAACCTCCTTCCTATGAACTGTATCAGCAAATTAGAAGTTCAGAAATGATACCCAGTCTCCATGTGCATGAAGAAAATGAAGGTCAAGACATATATTTTGCCAAGGACAATGATGTAGGGGCAGAGCATAACAGTTGTCCCCAACTTCTTACTAACTGCAACTTGGAGCCTCCTGTCTATGTGCCTCCCCCATCCTACAAAGCACCGCCTCAACAGAAAGCTGGTCAGAAGAGTTTTGATAAAGTGCCTGGTTGTAACACCAGCGCAGGTCAACTCCCTCAAGCAACAAAGACTCACTTGGATCAGGCTCATTGGTGCTCAGAAAATGAGGGGATTAATAAAGCTCATCAAAGCCCAGCTTTTGACGAGAACCACGCAAAACAACTTCAGCTACAAGCCAAAAATATCCGTGATGGATTAGGTAGTAATGCCCCTCACACTCAGAAAAGCCATAGTACATTACATAATGGATATGTGAATGACCAAAAGGCTTTTGTCAAGTACATACCATTTAATGATCCTCGAATTAGGCATATTACAATAATGCAATCTGAAAAGCAATGTGAAGAAGCAGATTATAAACAAGAGCACTGGAATGCAACAGAACAAATTGCAGAAGGAAATAAAATATTTGGACCATCACACCGTCGTAGTGCCTTCTCTGTTCCGAGTGGGTCACATTATTCTACTCAGGCAGGCTTGAGACTGATAGCTGGTCCTACAACAAGTAACAAATGGCAGGTAGCATCCAAGTTAGAGGATGAGAATATTGTGAAGTCTGGCCCTTGTTATACACCATATGTAGGCGACCAGTGTGATTCCTCACTAAGGCATGACTCAAGGATTCTTCCAAGCACAATCCATCCTGCAGACTTTCCACAACCAAGTGCCAATGCAGAAGTAAAACCGCATGCAAACACAGGCACGACTGAGACAGTGACCCAAGTGAAAAAATGGGAGCCAGATTCCCAGTGTTTGGCTGCACCAGGAAAGAAACAGCCAAAAAGGAGAATGACAGAAACAATATTTTGTCTCATTTCAGTTCCACTCAAAACATCCAAAGAAAGTTCAGACGATGCTGCACTCAGTAGCGACGTGAGAAATGGGCATGTTGAAAAGTTCAACTTGGACAGCACTGGAAATTTAACTGAGCAAAGTTTTTTAAGCATGTCTTCTTCTGATTTGGAGTTGCAAACATTGACAGGAAACATGATGCCAGAAAATGGAGTGAAGAGACTGGAGCACTGGAATGAACTGAGCAATAAATGTGCAGATGGCTATAACTTTAACCAGCACAGAGAGTTAAGAGCCTCTGGTTCTTGGCCAGGAGATCAGTACAAAGATCAGGAAACACAAACAGGTTTCAATAAAGGCCCTCGTGCTACTCATTCATTCACTAGTGCCTTAAAAAAAATTGCTAAGGACTACCAGAGTCAAAGGCAGAGCCTCTCAGAACCTGAAAATTCTGTGTTAATGGAAGGGGACAAAATTAGTGAAGAAGATACTGTCATCAGTGACCAGAAATGGAAGCAGAGTAACCATTCAATAAATGGTCGGACAAGCCTGCATCCATCCAGTAACAGTGCTTTCTCAAGAACAGCCCCTGCACAATATCAGGTTAGTAAATCACACAAAAATCACCTGGAGAGAACTTCAAAAAGCCCAGGAAGAGATGCAGAGGAACAGGTGGAAGAGAGCAGAGCATGCCCACAGACTTCATCCAACAATGACCAAGGATCCATTGGTTTTGGTCAGTTTCTCCTTAAACCTGTGAACCGGCGTCCTTGGGATGCAATTAGTGAGCTGGAAAATTTCAACAAAGAGATTCAGGAACATGAGGATCATAACATGCAGATATCACAAGAGCAAAGCGAAGACAGAGAGATTTCTGCATCCCAATTGATAAGCTCAGATAAAGGTTTTTTAAACACTCAAATGCCTTCCTGTCAGAACTCTGAGCTCTGGCTGCCTGAAAAGCCATTGACTGCACCCAAAGAAATCTTGGACAGTGGGATCAGCAAACACTGTTCAGATTACACCAATATTCTTCTGGAGCCACAGAAACCGTTAAGGACATCCCCAGTCAGGAACCAGCACAGCAGCCAGTTGAGCAATCCACTCCATGAACCTATCAGCCGAAGAACCTCGAGAACTAAAAGCACAATGATTTTAAATGTGTCCTCAACAAAAAACGCACAGTTCACTAAATTAAACAATGAGAAGAATGCAGAGGACACCTATAACAAAAGCCAATGCAAAAGCATCAATGGAGTTAGTAAACCTATGTATCAGCTAAGTGAAAGAAAGGCACAAGATATCCTTGACAAAAGCACCATCATCAAAGATAAGGCCGCAGGTAAAAAAGTTGTACCAGCTCCAAAAACTGGGCGCAATGGCATTATCACCAAAATGTTCTCTCAATTTGACGATCATCAGACTTTTTCAGAAACTGACCTGAGCCCTTTAATTTCTTGTAAAAGCACAAAACCAATTGATGACAATCTGAATGACCTCTTTGAACACAAAGCAGTGGAAGGAATATCCAAAACTGAATCATTTGAAGAAAGAGCTGCCAGGATTTTAGGCATCGACGTGGCAGTGGAAGCCTTGATATCTCCAACGAAGAAATTTCAGCTTCAGGGTGTAGGAGAGAATGAGGCAAAGTCTTCCTCAGAAGAGGAACTGGATCATACGTGCAAACATATCGCGCCAGGCAGCAAATGCACTTCAGGAGAAGTATTGCAGGATGGAATTGGAAAAGGTTTGGAACTTGACAAACCACTGGAATGGAAAGACAGCTCAGTCTACATAACATGGTTAGAAAATGGAAATACTACACCACAGAATAAATTACCAAAGCGGGATTCTGTCATTAACAAGGAAATGCATTTGGGGGAAAGGGCCGTCCATGACATCTTTCATGAACCCTTCAAGGAGTTTTATAATTGGGCTGACAAAAACTGCTGCTTTGGCACAGAAATCAAAAGCACCTCTCTCATGGGTCCAGAGAGGAAAGGTCGAAGCACTTCAGGAACCATTGAAACTTTGCAAGGTAAGCTGACAACATCTCCAAGTCGTACAGCCCTGGAACGCTTGGCCCGGATGAAAGAGGTAGACTCAGTTTCCCGTATCAGGCGTCTCAGCATTAAAAGTGCAGATTCTGCTGATGAGCTTGATGAAGATCAATGTAGCACCGAGCAAGGAGATAAGGAAAGACCTTTTATGTCAGTCCAAAAGAACGACATGCGCCCAACAAAGAAACAGGTTATTTCGCTGGGACAAGATTTAGAAACTTTTGTGCCTTCAATTGCAGTCGCTACTGAGAACAAAGAGGCAGGAGGTAAGTTGCTATGAAGTTCTTACAGTGCAGTTTCTTGACTGAAATTATTTCTCCCAATTGGTTTGCATGATATCTATTTTAATATGTAAACATAGGGATGCAAACAATTAAACACCAGCAGAATTGAGGGGTGAGGTAGCATCTATGGAGAGAAATAGTCAGAAATCTTAGACAAAGTCTCAACAGAAGGACAAGGATTTAAACAACTATGGGAATGTTTTTACTTCCAGCAGAGTAGGGCAAGAAGATAAACCAAATGGATCCCCACAAGTTCCCTTTGGGTTTGAAAATGGCAACAGTGATTTCAACCATGGTCAAATGTCACATCAAACATCTGCCAGTAGCATGCAGGGCCAATCAAACACTTTGTACCTCAAACACCCAGCAAACACAAGCCTTGAGAGACTTCAAAAACAGGAAGGACCCATTTAGAGGAGTTGTCGACTAATAGTTTAGCTGCTGGTTGATGTCTGCTAGAAATCAACGTCCTTTGTGCTTGTTGAAGATTTCTGTCTCATGGAAATGGTGATACTGCAGATTCTGAAGCAGCTTCTCTTGAGTTCAAGGCTTCTTCACAATTTTCATATTCACAGACAAGGGTGATCCTCTCAGAATATCCTACTCAGGAGAAGGAACAGAGGCCATACACAATACAACTTGTTGTAAGAAGGGGAAAATGGGCTAGGGCAAGGGCTTGCAGTGGTCGTGGCACTACTTAGGTTTGTAGAAATGAGCCAAGAACTGAAGTATTTGCATAGGTTTAAAGGTTTCTTTTATTTCCATGTGTTACAAACTAATAAAATCTTATTAGTACTAGCAATGGAAAATTCACCAGACAATCGCAAATTCAAAATAATAGTTTCTCTTATTAAACTATTAATAACATAACATTTCTTACCTAACTCTAACTTAATTCCCACTATGCATAAAATGTAAGTATGTGGGGGTGTGTGTGAAAAATCCAAATCATTACAGTTTGAGCTTGACTGAATAGTCAATTTTAAACTTGAGCATCAAGCATCTTGTGTTGCTTGAAGATTTTTAAATAGCAGATCAGAAGTAATTATGAAGCACTTTTAATAATCATGTCTTCAGCTCTCTTTAAACTCATGTCTTTTGATGAGTTGTCTTTTAAAGAGATAGTCTTCATGTGAGTATTTTCACAAATTTCCCCCTTGTTAAGGTTACAGAACTGTGATCTTCAAGATGAGTTCTTTCTTAACCAAGAGCAAAGTGGTCTTACTTACTTTAAAGCCATTTATGTTGAGTATCTCCTATGATAAGGATAATACACTACAGAATAGCATCTCCCCCTCTCTCTAGAGGTGACTGTTTTACCCCTGTGTCCTTCACATTATGATCAATCTTCAGTCTGGTTTTTAAAATGTATCTGCTTTCATTTATGTCTCTCTGAAATCATGTGTCATGATATCACCACTGTTTCAATTTCATTTCTTCAAAGCTCAATTCATAATAGATTACTTTTTGCCTTCCTTCAAATGATCAGTTCACATCCATAAAAACATCTGACCTTATCTCTGTCCAAGAGGTTTAAGTGGTTATAGCTCCAAAAGTCTAAGCACATGTCACTCAAAGAAAAAGTTGCTTAATTAACCATTATCCTGGGATCAATTAAGGTACACTTCCATTCCATTATGGCCTGTCTGTTCTTCCAGATTCGGTGACTCCGAAATGAACACTATCTCCGAGTCTCTGTAAATGTGATGTGACCTGTGTGTGACCCTGTATCCAGCCCTCAAACTAACTTTACTAAGAAATACATATTTTATAATTAAAGATTAACACAAATCTGTTATACATAATTATACATTAAAAATGTAACAATACAATACATGAAATGCTTTCATGTTCATCTGCCATAAGGTAAACAAATAGTTTCCATGAGCATTTCCCAGTGCCCTTAACAATAGGAGAAAGAGAAGCAAAAGAGACTCCCTTCGGAGATATTGAGTGTCTGTAGATTCGGCCTCTAATGCTCCCGCAGCCTCTGCTGCCACGCAGACTTCAGTTCAAACCATCAGCACTCCATACCTCGGATATGTTCAGGAAGCCTTCACTACCCTAGGCCATTCGCAAGCCCTTCTTGCGCTCTGCACCCTCTCAAATCACGGTATGAATTCAACAGCCTGCAGCCTGTGTGGGACTTCAAATGCAAGTCACCAGCAGCCCACAGCCTCTGAAAGACCTTCAACCGCAAGTCACTAACAGCCTGTATGGATCCTTCAGTCACTGAACCTCTCACTGGTCTGTTGTTATGGTCACCCTCCTGTAGGGTCATCTCCTATGCTTCTCCTTCTTGACTGAGGTATTCAGGGCTGGATTAAGGCCAACTGATGCCCTAAACACAGCCCAGCAATGGTTCCCCCTCGGCCCATCCATTGTTTAACTGACAGAACATTAAGACTCAATAATGCTGAATGTGAAATAATAGATTAAAAATTCAGTTTTCTTCCAGGCCAGACCTCACAACAATATTGTGTGTGTGTGTGTGTGTGTGTGTGTGTGTGTGTGTGTGTGTGTGTGTGTGTGTGTGTGTGTGTGTGTGTGTGTGTGTGTGTGTGTGTGTGTGTGTGCGCGCGCGCACTTTTTGTGGGGCCCTACTTCAGCTGCACCATGGTAAATGCAGCACTGGAAAAAACTGTTTGATGCCCCCTTCCCTTGGTGCCCTAAACATGTGCTTATTGGTTAATCCAGGCCTGGTGGTATTCGCCCCGTTTCTGATGCCCTGCATAAATCCGCTGCTCCCCCAGGCTCTACAACCCCTCATGGAACACTGCCCAGCCCAGAATATTCACAACAAATTTTAAATTTGACATGAGCCACAAAACGCAATATGAGGGAATAAAACAGTAGGCTTTAAGGAACTTCTTAAAGGGGGAGAGAAGATAAGAGACAAAGGTTTACAAGAAAGTATTTCAGGTGTGCCAGGTGAAAGCAGAGTTGCTAATTCTCAAAGAGAATAGCAATGATCCCAGAGCATTGTCGGAGAACAGAAGATTACATGGATAGAAAAAGAGGAAGGCTGTAGTGGCTGTTGGAAGCAAGAATAAGAGTTTTCAGATCAAGCAGTTGATTAATGTAGACCATAGGCATCTTTAAAGATGATGAAGGTTATGGAAGGAGAAGAAAGTGAGATGAAAAAAGTAAGGTTATGTATGAGGGCACTCCACATTCAATGGTTTCAATCCCTTGCACAGCAGTGATACCACCATGAGCATCCAGCTTGCTCCATGGTGCAGTATCCTCACCAGTAAGAGACTGATATCAGTGTTGTGCACCTCATTCTTTGCATTGGCTACATGCAGAAATCATGTGTATGTGCAATCGACATGAACATGTCCACATCGCGTCAATCGGAGCTAATTAATCACAATCCACTCTTCTTATAGTCAAATATTTTTATCTTTTCTTATTTTTTTTTATTTGGGGCAAAGGGTCTTTTTGTTCCATGCTGATAAGGACAATCGTTTCACTATTACAACTTACCTGCCGCTGTAATCTGTTGAGCTTCTGAGAAGTTTTTCATGGACACCAGGTTTCCTTTCTAAGCATTGTGTAACTAAACTGTGTGTGTGAAATGAACTTTCCTCCAGCTTCTGAGTTTTCTAGTGATCAGACACTTCAGTTTTACGTTGCGCTAGGAGTTTATTTTTGCTGCTAGGGTACCTCTTCTCTGCAAAGTGGGCCAGCTACTAGCTGGCCAGTTATCAGCTCTATGACTACAAATGTTTCTCTCATTGCTGGGCCATGTCTTTTAGTTTACACACTGCTCTGGGTTCTGCTTCACTTCTGCCAAATGACATTTCAGCTTTCAGTATTTTTGTTTCAATATTTTTATGTTTTTTTATACAAATACATGACAATGACACAAGGTAAGCAAACTCACTAATAACAGGAAAAAATTTACATTATGCCACACAGTTAATTCAAAGATAAAGTAGAAAAGAGAAAAAATATATATAATCCAAACACCAGACTATTCCAAAGTTGCATGGCTAATATAAACAGAGAGTACAATCCTAGTAAAAAAGAAACACAAATCCATGACTTAATTATCATCGCAATTAAAGGTATGAAAATAATTCAAAAAGGAGCCCCAAAGATATGAAAATTTTAAATTTAAAACAGTTGTTGAACATCTAATTTTCTCCAAAGTTAAATATGACATCAAATCATGTAACCATTGATTATGAGTGGATGGGGCAGCATCTTTCCATCTGATCAAAATAACCCCGCTTTGCAATAAGAGATACATGATGTCGAGAATAAGACTATTTCACTACCTTCTGTTCAACCATCCCAAACATGGCTATTAAAGGATCTGGTGTTAGGTTTACGTGGATAATTATTGATAAAATACAGAAGATCTCTTACCAATATTTGACAAGGGTCGAACACGACTAGAACATATGAATTAGTGAACCATCCTCATCCCTGCATCTGTCACAATATTAGGATAAATATGAACTAATTTAACTTTTGAAATATCAGCTCTATGTGCAACTTTAAATTGTAGTAATGAGTGATGGGCACATAGTGATGATGCTTTAACCAATTTAAAAATAGATTTCCAAGAATCTTCAGAAATTGAAATATTGAGATCCTGCTCCCATGTCTTTTTAATTTTATCCAATGAAGCTTGCCTTGAATTCAGCAAAGCATCATATAAAAAAAGATATTAACCTTTTCTGAGATGGTTGTAGATTGTAAATTTTTTCTATCAAATTCATAACAGGAGCTTGAAAAAGGTTTGATAGCTGAGAATGGAGGAAGTCCCTAATCTGCAAGTACCTAAAAAAATAAGAATTTGGTAAATTAAATTTGGTAGAGAGTTGCTCAAATGTTGCGATTATTATCAATAAATAATCATGAAAAAGTTTAATAGCTAATCTGAAAGGCAGAGTCCATCAAAGAAGATTGAAAAAAGTAATTCGATAGAGTAGGACTAAAAAGAAGAAACCTTTGGAGTCCAAAATGTTTTAGCTTTCAGCATTTCAATTTGGAGCAGTACAGCTCCCATAATGTTATAATTTGAAACTGAATTTAAACTTAATTAAATCCTGTGTGATTTCTTCCTGGAACCAATGGAAACCATGAGGTTGACTGAGTGCATATGTCAACAGGGCCCAATGGGGATACTTGCCAGCCATCAGCTAAAGGCACCCTATGCCTCTTGAAAAGATGGTGTTGCAGTTAGATCAGTTGCAGCTTATCCTGTAGGTGTTGAATCTTATTGCTTCACAAAAGGGTTACCAGCTAAACTTTGAGGTGGAGCCAGATTGGACTGAATAGAGCTGGAACAGACCTGTCATCCAGTGTCACCACCTAGTGGCCATCCAAGGGTCTGGATAGAGGAAAGTTGTGCTTCAGTTCTGCAGAGCACTGGTGAAATTATATCTAGAATATTAAGTACAGTACTAGTCTTCTTAAATAAGGAAAGATGTATAGAGAAGATTTAATAGACTGCAGTCTCAAAAGACTACAGATATTGGAATCAGGAACAAAAAAAATAATGTTCTGAAGACATTCAGCAAGTCAAGCATCATTAGGGGGAGAAAAGGATCTGTCGACATTTCGAGACAAATCCCTTCATTTCAAACTAAAATGTCGACAGTTCTTTTTCTGCCACTGATGCCGCCTTATTCGCTAAGTTTGTCTAAGACCTGGAAGGGTGGGTTGACTTTGAGGAAAAACCAGTCAAGTCCATCTTATATCCACTGGGTTTTAAACTGGTGAAAGCTAGTGAAAGGTCTGGATGGAACGATCTAGAATTAGGAATAACTGTATAAAAATAAGGGGACCCATTTTTTTGTGTGTGTGTGTGCAATTCTGGTCGCCACGTTGCAAGAAAGATCTGGAGGCTTTGAAAAGCCCAAAGAAGGGGTTTAACAGGATATTGCCTGGGTTAGAATATATGAGTTAGAAGGACAGTTTGGACAAACTTGGGTTGTTTCCTCAGGAGCATCAGAGACTGAGAGATCTGACAGAAGTTTATGAGAGACATGGGTAGGTTAGACAGCCTGAATTTTTTTCTCAGTGCTCAACCTATTGTAGTTACAATTCCTAATAGAAGGGCAACAGAAATATGGAATGCATGAGAAATAAGAGAATAGACACCACTGTAATTCTCATGAGCCCTTCCTGATTTTTTTTCTTCCCCAACTTTATGTATGCTTTCTTCTTCAACTTGACTAGCTATCCCACCTCTCTTGTCAACCATGGCTCCCTTAGCTTACCATCCTTTCCCTGTTTCAGAGGGACCAAGCGTGTCTGGGACCTTTGTGCAACTAGTCCCTAAGCATCTGCCACATTTTGTCCATTTGCACTCATCCCATTTGTCCACTTGAGGGCCATGCCCAGTCTGTCTAAATGCCTCTTAAACCTGGTCATTGCATCTGATTCCAACATCTCCTCAGGCGGCGACTTGAGGATATCAATCAGTCTCTGTGTAAATAAAGGTAAACAAGAAATCTACAAATGATGATGTCTGCTGCATGACACAGAAGTGCTGGCCATGAAACACCCACAGGAATGAAAAGGCAGTCACCATTTTGGGCCTGAGCCCTACATCAGTAGCAAAACTGTATAAAAAAAGCTTACCCCTGTTAGGTCTGCTTTGTTCATGAATGAGTGAGTCAAACACCAGACTGAGTCGAAATCAAGGTTCTTTGTTCTTTATTGCCGGATTGTAACACTTGCAACTAACAGTGTTAGTTGGAGAAGGCGCATTCTGCCGTTATCAGCAAGTGGTGTTTTTTTTATACCTTAGGATACGTACTTAGTAAATTATCATACCATGACATTGTCCAATGAATAAACTGTTGCTATCCTTCTCTGCTAGCTTCCTGCACATCAATTTGTCATCCCCACTCTTATCTTGAGAGTACAAGGTCACAACTGCATCTTGTTATGGCCCAGCACTGGGTGACTCCTTCTACATTCCCAGCTCATGATGTTTTTACCTAACACCCCTCAGATTCCCTTTAAAACTCCTTCCTCTCACCTAAACCTATACCAGTACTCTCATGGTTTTTATAGCCCTTTTCTGCGAGGTGGAAGAGGCTATAATCAAATAGAATGAACCAGCAGTCACTGTGAGTTGAACATCAGTGGATCCTTCCACCATGGCCTCAGTCACTTCAGTGATAGAAATGCATAATTGTGTTCCCCTAGAGAAGATCACCTATGACCTCAGAAACAGGTATGATGTATTTTCAAGAATATGGAATTCATACCTCAGGTACACCAGGGTAAATCTTTAATGATTTCCCCCCTCCTGTCTCTTCGCCCACTGCTCACAGCGCCGAGAACTTTGGATAAGTTGTTATTTGTCCCTTGATGGGGTTTATTCTCGGTGAAGCCAATCTTTTCTTTTTCTTATTCTTTCTCTTTTCTTACTTTTTCTTCTTTCTTGTTTGTTTGAGGATGGGGGGAGATTGGAGGGTTCCTCTAATTTTGTTCTTCTTTCTCTCAATTATCTTTTTCTCCCTTTGGTTCAGTATGGACAGTTAATTTCCATTTTTGTAGTTTTGTAATTTTTCATGCTTTATAATAATTGAATCACATGTTGACTCTTTTTCCTCACTTTCTTTAATATTGATATGCAGATCGATATATCTATTATTTTGTTAATATTATTGATATTGTTGTTTTTCTTTTTGATTATTTTTCATTTTGACTGCATGATGATTGAAAATTCTCAAATATGTTTTCTTAATGTGTTACCTCGCAGACGAGCAGCAATAGAAATTCAACAAAACCGTCTTATTTTTAAAACAATATTTTTATTAATTTTTAGTAATAACATATAACTTAAATCTAAACTTAACCCCAACTATGTGCAAATATACCTCTTTGTGTGTGTGTGTGTGTGTGTGTGTGTGTGTGTGTGTGTGTGTGTGTGTGTGTGTGTGTGTGTGTGTGTGTGTGTGTGTGTGTGTGTGTGTGTGTGCGTGTGTGTGTGTGTGGGGCGGGGGGGTGAAATTACCCAAACCATTACAGTTTAGGTACAATTCTGTCTTTGAAATCCTGTGTTGAAACTCAGAACTTTTTAAACTGATTTTCAGAAGTAATTGTGAAGTAGATGAGACACTGAGTGATCAATCCTTGTCGAGTTGCTTCCAGAGAAAAGTTTTTTCATATGAATGATTGTCACAACTCCCCTCTTCCTTGCAAATGGGAAACAAAACATGTGACTTCCACGATGCTTCCAAAATTCCAGAAGGGGTCAGACAAAATGACCATCAGAATGGTTATGATCCAATGAAGCAATTCTCCTGCTCCTTTTACCCAGATATGGGTCAATCAAAATGACTATTACAATGGTCCCCTTCCAAGAAAAACAGCAGAAGTGTCTTCTTCACATGAATACTTCACTTCAGTCTCTTTAGATAACTTTCTGAAGATTCTGAATTCTGTTTCTGTTTCAGTCTCAAAAACATGACTCATAATCATATGACTTCTCTCTACCAGAAGTCTTTCCTTAGGTATATCATCCATTGTTCTGGTTCTTAGTTGAGAGCATTAACTCTGTTTATGGTTTGGACTTAATGGTGCCAGGCTGTCTGGAAAAATATTGTTATGAAATCTATGAGGGTTTTGCACCCTGAATCAACACCCACTCACTAAAAACAAGAGCTTGCAACACTCCAGCATTGTGTTTTTACTTCAACCATGAGTGTCTACAGACTTTCATGTTTTACCCCATGAGATGTTTTGGATTGCTTTAAATACAAACTGATTCCAGTCCTGCAATAGATGATTGGTTCCTAAATCTAAGTTAATACCATCCTAGAGAGTATTGGCGCACTGTGTGTCCCAGTATTGAATGTGACCTTTTTTTCTTAAGACTTCCTCAACTAAACAATGTCATCCTGCTTTGTAAATGAATAGTACAACAAGAGCTAAACTTTGATTTATTTGATGGGGCTTTCTCCAACCACACTCCTGGACTATTTCTCTCCAAGGATGCTGCCTGACCCGCCTAAGTCCTTCCAGGTTCCCTGTGTTCACTTTCCAATGATTCTGTACAGCAAAAACATAAGCATTTTGTGTGGCCTCACTACCCAGGTGGATAAGCTACATTTGTGTGTTTGAGGCATCTGTTTTCTCATTACAATTTTCCTTGAAAGACAATGGAGAATTGCCTTCTTAACTATGGCAATCCAAGCAATGTAATGAAGATCCTATTGGCGTTTTAACCCTAACACTAGTCCATTATTAATTAGGCAAGCAATTACTCTCTAGAGGATAATGGTAAACTGTCTCCTTGAAACTCTGTTGCCCTTCCAATGAAGGTATTCCCATATTGCTGTTGGTAAGGGAATTCCAGGATTTAGACCCAGCAACAAAAGGAACAGTGTTATATTTCCAAGTCACACAATGGTGTGCTACTCAGAAGGGAACCTGTAGATGGTGGTGTTCCCATGCTGCTCTTCTTTCTCACAGCAATAGAGGTCACGAATTTGCTGAGTAACTCCTATGTATTTGTAGTTGGTACTCACTTGAACCATTGTTCATTGATAGTGAAGGGAATAAATGGATGGATGAAGTACCAATTAAGCAGAATGTTTGGTTCTAGACAATGTTGAGCTTTTTGAAAGTTGTTAAAGTCACAGACATGCAGTGTTGAAATAGGGCCTTCACCCTCAACCCAAAATGTCCCACCCACACTAATCCTGTGTTTGGCCTATATCCCTCTAAACCTTGTATTCGTCCATACTTTTCTTAAATATTGCACCTCCTCCAGCAGGCCGTTCATCACCGTCTGTGTAAAAATTTAATTATGTTCTCAGGGAATATAGAACATTTTTTTTGGTAGGAATATAAAGGTCAGGTTAAACATCAAGGGCCTAAGGGCCTGTACTATGCCATTGTGTTCTTTGGCTTGGCTTCGCGGACGAAGATTTATGGAGGGGGTAAAAGTCCACGTCAGCTGCAGGCTCGTTTGTGGCTGACAAGTCCGATGCGGGACAGGCAGACACGGTTGCAGCGGCTGCAGGGGAAAATTGGTTGGTTGGGGTTGGGTGTTGGGTTTTTCCTCCTTTGCCTTTTGTCAGTGAGGTGGGCATTGTGTTCTAGGTTCTAGCAAAGAAGCAGACAGCACAGGACAAGTCTGCAGATGGTCCAAATGCCTCTATTCATTGTCTTTTCATGTGTCTGTTTAAATGCCTCTTACATGTTAAATCTTCAAAGATCCCAACTAAGAATTGCAGTCCTCTGTAAATCTGTGAAAATTTTAATTGTGCTATTCACACTCCTCTGTGAGAGTGAGTTCTTCACTTCTCCATCAATGCTGGCATTGCAGAGTCAACAATACTGCTACTGGAAGACCAACTTCATGGTTATGTCTTGTGTACCCATGTTTCCTGATAAAACCTTATTTGGTATTTATGAAGAGTTTCATACACAACCCTTCTACTGAGCCATTTCTTTACCAAATAATCAGATGATCCACTACTTGGGAGAGTTCTAATTACTCTATTTGTTTTGGTTCAAATTTTGAGTTATGCAACTATAAACAATCTCATGAAAACAGGTTGCTTTAATCTGTAATATTATGTTATTCCTGAAAATAATCTCAACTTCATTACACCAGCCTGGACTTTGGATCTCATTGTGATATTTAACAAACTGTGGGTTTCACAAATTATCCACTTAGATGTCCATTTCAGGTAAACTCTAAAATACCTTTGCAGCCAACTGCTACAAAGTAACACTTGCAGTGTGGGAGGTTAAGCTCTGAAATTTATTGAGGCTGGAAAGACTCCTTTTATACAGTTTTATACAGTTTGTTTGATTGGCCGACATCAGCTGCATGAATAACAATAGTGGCAGGAACATCCTTGCATGTGAATACCCTTCTTCCCCAGCCTGTTATTGATCTGTTAGCTGCTGGGGCTGCTGGTCTTGTACTGCTCCAGCTTTCAAACGCATCGGTTCATTCTGTTAAGGGACGTGTTACAGTGTGTTATGACGCTGTTTACTACCGCGTGCACGCGCGATGTGCCAGCTCAATCTCCGTGGTGATGGGCCGCCACATGACCCACCCTCCCCAGAACCGGTGCGACAGTTCATAATGTCCTTGAATACAGTCCCCAATGTCTTTGGTGTTCTGCTTCTACGTCAAGGTTCTGGCGTCTCTATGGGTTGTGTCAGGTAAGTGTGTGCCGGCTTGAGCCTGTCTGTGGTGAAGACCTTTTCCCGCAGCCTGTCCAGGAAGGTGGTTGTATCCTCTTGTTGACCTCTGGCCAGTGGGATGAAATTCCCAGGGACCATGAGTGGAGTTCCATAGAGGAGCTCGGTGGAGGATGTGCAGAGGTCTTCCTTTGGGGCTGTACGAATCTCCAGCAGTGCCCATGGCAGTTCATTCACCCAGTTTGGGCTCTTGTCTGGTCATAAGGACGGCCTTGAAGTGCGGGTGGAAACACTCAACCAGCCCATTATACTGCAGGTTGTAGCTGAGAGCCCCACAGATTGGCAACATCGGTCCACAGACTGGAGGTAAATTGTGTGCCTCTGTCAGAGGTTATGTGGCATGGTAGCCCGCAGCTTGCTACCCAGGACAAGATGAGTGGCTTGGCGCAGGACCTGGTGGATGTGTTGGCCAGGGGGATTGCTTCAGGCCACCTGGTGAAATGGTCAAACACCGTGAGCAGCTAGTGAAAACTCTGTGAGACTGATAAGGGTCTCACTATGTCCACGTGAATATGGTCAAACCTTCGTCCTGTTGGCTTGAAAGGCTGCGGGGGGGGAGGGGGGTGGCTTGGCATGCCAGTGTACCTTAGCTGTTTGGCTCTTCATGCATGTCTTGGCCCATCCACTGACTTTTTTTCCGCAACCCATGCCATGCGTACTTGCTGGCCACCAATCAGACCATGGTCCTGATTGATGGATGTGCCTGCCCGTGGATGAAGTCAAAAACTCGTCACCTCCATGCCACTGGGATGATAGGTCGAACCTGCCTAGTGGCCACATCACAGAGGGTAGGGTTACTTGTGCCAACTGGGATGTCCTGAAGCTGTAGCCGTGTGACGCAGGTCCTGTAATGAGGTATCTCGTCGTCCTGCTGCTGTGCCTCCGCCAGTGGCTTGTGGTCCGTGAAACCCATTCCCTCTTGGAAGTACCACAAGTCGCAGATGGCTAAGTACAGTGCCAGTAGCTCTCTGTCAAAAGCAGGGGGCCACAGATGTTCGCTGAAGAAAGCTAGTGGATGCCAACTTCCTTCTATCTGCTGCTCCAGAACTCCACCAATCGCCGTTCCTGAGGCATTGACCATGAGAGCTTTGGGTGTGTCTGACCTGGGGTGGGCCAGGAGTGCAGCATTAGCCAAGGTTTCCTTCACTTTCACCAACACTCATGCGGAGTTGTCATCCCAGGTCAAGTCCTTCACCTTGACGGTCGTCAGAGTGAAGAGTGGGCGCATGGTTCGAGCCGCTGCAGGGATGAATCTACGATAATAGTTGACCATCCCCCCAAACTCCGGCAGTCCTTTGGTCACACTGGGCCTTGGGAAGTTGCAAATAGCCTCCACCTTGCTGGGAGGTGGTGTGGCCCCACATTTGGTAATCCTGTGGCCAGGAAGATAATCTTCCTGAACTGGCATTTAGCCAGGTTGATAGTAAGGCTGAACTCACGTAGGGGACTGTAGAGGCTTCGGAGGTGTTGTAGATGTTCCTGCTGGGTTCTGCTCACCTCCAGGATATCGTCTAAGTCAGGGGTGTCAAACTCAAATTCACCAAGGGCCAAAATTAAAAACTTAGACTAAGTCAAGGGCCAAACTAAATATTTATTGAAAATTTTCAACAACATCTGCATGTTTTCTCTTCTTTCAACATATGTAATGTTAAACTTTTTCTTATTAAAATAAATGTTTAACAATAGTTTTGGTTAAACTCTTTCCAGAAGAAGCATTAACAAATGAGAAATAAAATATTCAATAAATAATATTTCTTTATAGCTTTTAAGCTCCTTTTAAATGTTTTTTTTTTCACAAGCCAACAAGTCAAAAAAATAACAAATTGATTCAATGAAAATCCAATCTTTCAACTATGAACAGTCCAAAGTTAACCAAAGAAAATATTAATCCAAGCTTAGCTTGCTACACTCTGATGCATCTGGGTCTAAACCAGATACTTGGCATCTCTTCTTAGATGCAAGTTCATCAAACTCTGGGGTCAGACTCTGAGCTGAGGAAATCTTCAGGACTGAAAGAAGGTGCTCGACAGTAAGACGACTCCTGTGTGGTGTTTTGTTTATCTTCATCAAAGAGAAGAGTTGTTCACAGAGATACGTGCTGCCGAACATTGACAGCATTTGAGCAGCTTGTGCACGGAGTTGGGGCAGTGTGTCGTGAAGGAACTGTGGGAACTGCGCAGCACCGACAGAGTCATACTTTGACTCGAGTGTGTCATTACACTGGAGCTCAATCAGCTCCATTTGGAGGTTGGTTGGAGCACTTGTCATGTCAACTACAAACGGATTGCTGAGTAGTTCAAATCTGCATTTTTGGGCTTCAAAGTCAGCAAATCATCGGGAAAACTCCACACGAAGTACGCTTAGTTTTTCAGCAAACTCTGCACTGGGCAACACGGCAGATGAGATCTGTTCTTTCATAATTTGGCAGCACAGAAAATGAGCCATGTTTCCCTGCAGCATCTGAGTCTCCCACAAGCACAACTTGGTTCTAAAGGCCCTCACTGCACTGTACATGTCTGTAATGACATGCCCTCGTCCCTGCAGCTGCAGGTTTAGCGCATCGAGATGGCTCACGATGTCACACAGGAATGCCAGCTCACATTGACACTTTTTATCCCTGAGCTCTGTTGTGTCTTTGCTTTTGCTCTCCATAAACAGACATATTTCTTCACGCAGCTCAAAGCATCTCTTCAGTAATTTTCCTCGGCTAAGCCATCGCACCTCTGTGTGATAGGGCACGTCTCCGTATTCTGACCCTAACTCCTTCAGAAAGGACTTAAACTGGCGGTGATTTAAACCTTTGGCTCTTATGAAGTTAACTACTCGAGTTACAGTGTTCATAATATGCTCCATTTTCAAGGCTTTGCCACACAAGGCTTCCTCGTGGATTATGCAGTGGTAAACTGTAAGCTCACCTGCATGATTCTCCCGCATCTTCTCCCGAATCCTGCCCACCAGTCCATTTTTCTGACCGCACATCGCGGGTGCATCATCTGTCGTTAGTCCCACAAGTTTATCCCAAGGCAGCATCATTTCATTGAGACATTTGGACACCTCCTCGAAGATTTCTTTTCCTGTGGTTGTGCCATGCATGGATTTTAATCCTAAAAGTTCCTCTGTAACGGAAAGTTTTGTGTCCACTCCACGGATGAATATTGATAGCTGGGCAGTATCTGATGTGTCACTGCTCTCGTCTACAGCAAGTGAGTATGCCATAAAATCTTTCCCCTTCTCCTTCAGTTGTTCTAGATTAGTAGCAAGCTCACAAGCATGCGCAGCCACGGTGTTTCTGCTCAGGTTCACATTTAAAAACGCTTGCTTTTTATCTGGGCAAATGACATCGCGAACTTTGAGCAGGCATTTTTTAACAAACTCTCCCTCCGTAAAGGGCCTGGCTGATTTGGCGATCTCTGCGGCCACAATAAAACTAACCTTTACAGCAGGCTCACTTTGGGATTCTGCTTTGGTGAACATAGTTTGCTGTAAAACCAGACTTCTTTTCATCTCCTCCACCTTCTGGAGCTTTTGCTTCTCGTTCAGAAAGGTCCAGCGGGCCAGCTCTAATACATATTTGATATGATCTTGCGGGCCAAATATAATTATATCACGGGCCAAATTTGGCCCGCGGGCCTGAGTTTGACATGTGTGGTCTAAGTAGACAAAGATGCTGTCCAGGTCTCAACCCACCGCATCCATCAGTCACTGGAAAGTTTGTGCCGCGTTCTTGAGCCCAAATGGCATCATCAGGAACTCAAACAGCCTGAATGGAATGACGATGACCATCTTGGGGATGTCGTCAGGGTGCACCAAGCCCACTTTGGAGAAGATTGTCACTCTGTGCAGGTTTGCCGTAAAGTCCTGGATAACGGGGTAATGGCAGAGTCTCTAGCCCCCCAGATGTTTTAGGCACCATGTGCAGGGGAGAAGCCCATGGACTGTCTGACTGCTGAACAATGCCTTAATCCTCAAACTTGCAGAACTCCTCCTTAGCTAGCTGGAACTTCTCTGGGGTAAGTCATCTCACCCTTGCATGGAGAGGAGGACCCTTGGTGAGGATGTGATGCCTTTTTTTTTCAAACTTTATTTAAAAAACCCAGAAACATAGCATACAATATAAAAATAGTCAAAGAAAATGTTTCATTAATACCCATCCACCCCTCCCACCCTTACAGCCAGCATCCTTAAGGGGAGCAAAAAAATAAAGAAAATATTAATTATATATAAAAAAAAGATTTTTAAATGTTAACAACATTTCAAAGTATATCTAAATGCATATATTTCAAATATGGAGACCATTTACTAACAAAAGAAGAAGAATTATCATATAAAGTATAAGTAAATGTTTCCATAACAACACATATTTACAATTCATTATGCCAATGAGCTATATTAATCTCAGTATCATCTTTCCAGGTACTAGCAACACATTTACGCACTACTGATAATACCAAACGTACAAAACCAATTTGAATTTTATCCAATCCCATTCCTCTTAACGAATATAAATTTCCCAACAAAAAAATCGTTGGATCTAACAGTAGTATAAAATTATATAATTTCTCCAAAACTACTTTACTTCTTTGCCAAAATGATTGAACTTTAATACAATTCCATACAGCATGTAAAAAAGTTCCAATACATGAACCAAATCTAAAACAAGAATCCGAATTATTAAATCCATATTTTTTTAACTTTTCCAGGGTCAAATATAATTGATGTAAAAAATTATAATTAACCATTCTATATTGCACATTGGTCAATTTAATTACATTGTTTTGACACATACTTGCCAAATCTTCTTCAGTAAAAATAAATGCTAAATCGCTCTTCCATTAAAGTTTAGATTTCTCCCAATCTGGCTTATCCATACTATCTTGTAACAAATTATACATTTCTGAAATATAACCCTTTTTCAGTATAGAGGAATAGAGATTCAAATCTCGACAAAGTAGGTAAAATCATCTCTCTACCATAATTATCTTTTATCAAAGCTCTAAGTTGATAATACACAAACAAAGAATTGACAGGTATATCAAATCTTTCTCTCAATTGATTAAAAGAAAGAAATTGCCCCTCTGCAAAACAATCTTGTATTGTCTTTATACCTTTAGAATCCCAAATCTTTAAATGATTGTTAAACATTGAAAAAGGAATAAGCTGATTATTATTCTTTCTTTTTCTTCTTTGGCTTGGCTTCACGGACGAAGATTTATGGAGGGGGTAAATGTCCACGTCAGCTGCAGGCTCGTTTGTGGCTGACAAGTCCGATGCGGGACAGGCAGACACGGTTGCAGCGGTTGCAGGGGAAAATTGGTTGGTTGGGGTTGGGTGTTGGGTTTTTCCTCCTTTGCCTTTTGTCAGTGAGGTGGGCTCTGCGGTCTTCTTCAAAGGAGGTTGCTGCCCGCCAAACTGTGAGGCGCCAAGATGCATGGTTTGAGGCGATATCAGCCCACTGGCGGTGGTCAATGTGGCAGGCACCAAGAGATTTCTTTAGGCAGTCCTTGTACATTTTCTTTGGTGCACCTCTGTCACGGTGGCCAGTGGAGAGCTCGCCATATAACACGATCTTGGGAAGGCGATGGTCCTCCATTCTGGAGACGTGACCCACCCAGCGCAGCTGGATCTTCAGCAGCATGGACTCGATGCTGTCGACCTCTGCCATCTCGAGTACTTCGACGTTAGGGATGAAAGCGCTCTAATGAATGTTGAGGATGGAGCGGAGACAACGCTGGTGGAAGCGTTCTAGGAGCCGTAGGTGATGCCGGTAGAGGACCCATGATTCGGAGCCGAACAGGAGTGTGGGTATGACAACGGCTCTGTATACGCTTATCTTTGTGAGGTTTTTCAGTTGGTTGTTTTTCCAGACTCTTTTGTGTAGTCTTCCAAAGGCGCTATTTGCCTTGGCGAGTATGTTGTCTATCTCATTGTCGATCCTTGCAATAGTGGATTTAAAATACATAATTTATCTTTCGACCCTAACACCGTATTTTTTTAGCCAAATCTTTAATAAATGTTTCAATATCGGCATATCATATTGCTGTAACAAAGTCAAATTCCAACGAAATATAAATTCATGTATTTAAACCCTAGGAATACATGCCATCTCCACTTTAGTCCAGCTAGGAGGCTGATCTAAATCCATCAATCTACTGATAAACTTCAACTGGGCCACTTCATAATAATTTTGAAAATGTGGTAGTTGTAATTCACCCAATGTATACTTCCATGTAAGTCTATGCAACGCCATTCGAGCTAATTTACCTTTCCATAAAAACTCTCTTACTGCTTTATTCAAATCTTGAAAAAAAACCTTAGAAAGTACACAAGATAGTGACTGGAATAAATATTGAATTTGTGGAAAAATATTCATTTTAATACAATTAACCTGACCAATCAAAGTTAATGGAAGATCTTTCCTCTTAATCAAATCTGCTTCAATCCACCTTAATATAGGTACATAATTTAATTGATATAATGATTGATAATTCATATCCATAAACACACCTAAATATTTAATTGTACTTGTCCATCTTAATTTTGTAATTGTTTTAAATTCAGAATAATCTCCCACTCCAACTGGTAAAATTTCACTTTTATTCCAATTAAATTTATATCCCGATAATTCTCCAAATTTCAACAAACACTCTTGCAATTATTTCAATGACCATTCCAGATCCATCAAATATACCAACACGTTATCCGCAAATCAATTAATTTTATGTTCTTCATTCTTAACCCACATCCCTTTAATTTCTTCATTTTGTCTAATAGCCTGAGCCAATGGTTCAATAACCAATGCAAATAAGACTGGTGACAATGGGCAACCCTGTCAAGTTGAATGAGTCAATTTAAATGGTAAAGAATTATGTCCATCCGTCACCACCCTAGCAATCGGGTTTATATATAAAGCCTTAACCCATTCAATAAAAAAAGGGCCAAATTTAAATTTCCCTAACACCTTAAATAAAAAATACCACTCAACCCTATCAAAAGCTTTTTCTGCATCTAATGCAACCACCATAGGATGGTTAGATTGCTTTTGATATGCATTGACCAAAGTAATTAATTGAAATATATTGTCTGATGCATTTCTATTTTTAATAAAACCTGTTTGATCAATATGTACCAATTTTGGCAAATATTTAGCAAGTCTATTAGCTAATACTTTTGCTATAATTTTATAATCCACATTTAATAACGAAATAGGTCTTTACAAAGACACTTTCAATGGATCTCTATCTTTTATTGGAATAACCATTATTAAAGCACTAGAACATGATTCTGGTAGCTTCTGATCTTCAGTAACTTGATTCAACGCCTCTCCAAATTCATTAGATAAATCATCATTAAAAAATTTATAAAATTTCACAGGAAATCCATCGTCCCCTGGGGACTTTCCATTTGGCATTTCCTGAATAGCTTCCTTAATTTCAAAATCCGTAAATGGAGATTTCAATTCCTGAATATCAATTCCATCTAATACCGGTAACTTTAATTTAGATAAGTAAGAATCTATAAAACCATTATCCTGTTACCCCCTCAGAAGTATATAATTTTTAATAAAATTAATAAAATTGGTCATTAATTTCCTGAGGCTTATAAGTTATCATTGAATTATTCTTAACAGCATTAATAGTCTGAGACATCTGTTCAGCTTTCAATTGCCAAACAAGTACCTTATGAGCTCTTTCTCCCAATCGTAATAACGTTGTTTAGATCGATTAATTAAGTGCTCAAACTGATAAGTTTGTAAAATATTATAACGCAACTTCAACCTCTCCAATGCAATTTTTTATCTTCTGTTACCCCTTTCTGAAAGTTGTTCTCTAACTCAGAAATCTTATTTTCTAACTCTAAACTTCCTGCCATATATTGTTTCTTAACTTTCGTAGAATAACTAATGATCTGCCCTCTCAAATAAGCTTTTAAAGCATCCCATATTACAAAATGACTATCCACAGAATTAACATTTTCAGTCAGAAATAAAAAAATCTGCTCTTTTACAAAAGTAACAAACTCTGGTTTTTTCAATAACATGGCATTAAACTTCCATCTAAACGACAGACGCACTACCTCCGAACTTTCACAAGAAAAAAGTAATAATGAATGATCTGATATAACTCTACTTTTATATTCAGCTTGCAATACTCTACCTTGTAAATGCGCTGATACCAAAAATAAATCAATTCTAGAAAACAAATCATGTCTTGAAGAATAAAAAGAAAAATCCTTCTCTGTAGGGTTAACTTTTCTCCAAATATCCACCAAATTTAAATCTTTCATTAACGCATTAATTTGTGTTGCCATCTTTGATTTCTTTATACTTTTTGGATTTCTATCCAACAAAGGGTCAAGAACACAATTAAAATCACCACCAATTAAAACATTTTCATTAGTTTGAGTTAACAATAAAAAAGCTTCTGAAATAAACCACTCATCATCTATATTAGGGGCATAAAGATTCAACAAAGTCCACAATTCAGCAAAAATTTTACAATTCACTCTTAAAACTCTCCCAGCATACCCCTCTAAAGATTCCAATTCAAAAGGTAAATTTTTATGAATCAAAATCGCTACTCCCTTGCCTTAGAATTAAAAGAAGAAGAGAAAACATGACCAACCCAATCCCTTTTCAATTTCAAATGTTCTTGCTCAGTCAAATGTGTTTCTTGTAAAAAAGCAATATCAATTTTCATTTTTTTATATAGGCCAATATTCTCTTTCTCTTGATTGGATTATTTAACCCCTGCACATTAAAAGTTACAAAGTTCAACTGTGACATTTTTTTAACTACTAATATAATTATACACTATAAAATAATGCTCCCCTCTACAATTCTTCCAAAAAAGAAAAACTCCCTCAAAAAATAAATAAAAATAAAGTAAAAATAACCAAAACAACAACAAAAAAAAAACACCCAAAGGTAGTAATACCCTAAAAAACTGGGTGTGGTAAACCCACTAGTGGTAGATGACTGTCAAAGTTTTCAATGTCATCCACCCCCCCACCCCTCCCCCCCAGCCAGATATATATTGATTATTTAATCAAACACAATCAAATATAGTCCATATATTCAACCCAATGATTCCAAGCCCAATGATTGCTCCGGATCTTCAACATCAAGAAGACTCTGTGTCATCTCTTCTTTCCTTCCATTCTTTCCATACTTTCCATTCTTTCCATTCCCATGTCCATTTCCATTTCCATTCACTCTCCTCTTAGGAGATAATGGAGGAGAAGATCCATTTCTTTGCAATTCCGGCAGAGTTGGCAAAAACCAAGGCATCGTGATTATTCTCAAAAGATTGAGATTGAAAATTTCCTTAGAAAACTTCAAAATTGCAGGATAACGAAAAGCAAACTTGTAACCTTTTCGCCACAAAACATCTTTAGCCGTATTAAATTCTCGTCATCTTCTAATAACCTCTTGACTCAAATCAGCATAAAAGAACACCCTATTACGTTGAACTATTAATGGAGATTGATTCTGTCTTGCATTCTGTACTGCCATACAGTATATTTCAGATAATTTCACGATCTTGATATTTTAAACAACGAATCAAAACTGCTCTCAGTGCTTGTCCTGGAAGTGGTCTTCTTCTCAAAGTTCTATGAGCCCTATCCAATTCTAAACATTCAGGGAAAAACTCTTTACCCAGCACTTCTGGGATCCAATGCTTAAAAAGTTTTATAGGGTCAGCATCTTCCATATCCTCTAAAAGGCCAACTATTTTCACATTTATCCTCCGACTTTGATTTTCCAACGAATCAATCTTTTTAATTAAATCTCTTTTCTGCATCCCCCAATCTACAAACGAGCCTTCCACTTTTTCCATTTTTTCTCTATTATGTTCTACCTGAGTTTGACACTCAGAAAAAGCTGTTTCAATTTTCTTAAAATTATCTTGCACAGTGTCTACTGATTTTATACATTTATTAATATCACTTTTAACTACAGTCATTTCTTTTTTCACAGTTGACATTTCATCACACAAAGTATTCATTTTTATTTTCATCTCCATAAATCCTTGAGTTATTTGAGTTGATATTTATTATTGACATATTATGCATTTGCTGTATTTGACCAGGAATCCCTTCCAAAACAATGAACACTGAATCCAGTCCAGATTCCACTTCCACTTTTTGAGAATCACCCTCTTTAACAGCAAGCTCCTCCTCCTGGACGTATTCCAATAAGGTAAGTTCCTCTTCTTCCTCAGTCAGCTCAGTTCCTTTAACTGAATGGCTGTGGGTCTGGACACCCAATGCCGCCACCCCAACCTCTTCAGGACGCCGGCGCTCAGGCTCCCCCACAATGCTAATTTTGTCCAGCAGCTCCCGGGACTGCGATGCCACATGCAGGCCAGGCGAAGCCGTCAGATGTGCAGAGGCGTCTTCCGCGGGCTTGTAGGTCCCCTTATCAGCCATGCCGCCCATGCGCACGACATCACGTGGATGCGGGTTGGTAACGGCCAAACTCATCAATGTGCCGGCGCCATCTTGCGGATGCAGGATCGGCGCCAGAGTCAAAGTCGAATGGGCTGGAGTCCTCTGAGGCTTGGAGACTCCCAGCAACGACTCCGTGGATTCAGCAATGCAGGTAGGCCTCAATTCTTCCGCACTTTTATATGGTAGTTTTTTCTGAAGCTGAGGTTTGAGCTTTTTCACATTAGATGCCATCAAAAAGCATTGATATTTAAATAACTGTAAACCTTATTTTTAATCACTTTTATACTAATAAAAAAAGGGTATTTATTGATCCAGCTGGGAGAGGTGGAACACACGTCTTCCTTCTACGCCATCTTGCCACGCCCCCGAGGCTGTGATGCCTGATGCACCTCCATCATGAAATGAGGGGAAAGGATTGCCGGGAACTTGGCCAGCACCTTGGAGAGCTCATTGTCCGAGCTATGGATTGAGTCCAGGAGCAGTGCCGGGAGCCCAGCACCCCTCAGTGCGAAGGTTTCAAATATCTCCACGTGCACAAGTCTCTTGCCCTTGAGGTCTACTAGGAGGCTGTGAGCCCACAGGAAGTCCGCTCCGAGGAGTGGCTGTTCCACTGCGGCCAACGTGAACTCCCACAAGAAGTGACTGCCTCCGAACTGCAGCTTGGACCTACGTGTGCCATAGGTCTGTATGCTGCTGTTGTTGGGAACCTTCAGTATGTGGCTCGCTTGCCTGCATCCAGTGTCCAAACTTGTCGGGAGCATCACGCTGACCTCCACTCCTACATCCACCAGGAATCGTTTATTGGAAAGGCGATCCCATACGTACAGGAGGTTCTCTTGATGACCAGCTGCTGTGGCCATCAACAATGGCTGGCCTTGTCATTTCCATGGAAATGTTTGTTACTTTTGTAAAAGGCATTGGCAGGCCTTGGAGCCCCATCTTTGGTGGTAGAAGCACCATCTCTCCTTGGACTTGTCCCTGCTGCTCCTTTCCAGGGCTTGCCTTGGTCTGGTTGTGAGACTTTGTGACGAGCCCTACGGCAGTCGAGCACTTTTGTTTCTGCTTCCACAGAATATCAGCCCCTGCTGCCACTTTCCGGGGGTCGCTGAAATCCATGTCAGCGAGGAGCAGTTGGATGTCCTCGGTCAGCTGCTCCAAGAACGCCTGCTCAAACATAATGCAGGGCTCGTAGTCTCTCAGGAGGGCCAGCACCTCATTCATGAGCGCTGATGGGGATCTGTCCCCTATTCCATCCAGGTGGAGCAGCTATGTTCCTCTCTCTCGCCACATGAGCCTGAAGTCTCAGTTAATAGCTCTTTGAAGGCAGTGTAAGTGCCTTCCGATGGTGGCCTGTGGATGAAGTTGGCCACTCTGTCTGCAGTGTCTGGATCCACTACGTTGTGGTACCATGTAGACTCAGATGTGATGCCCCGAATCTGGAACTGAGCCTGAGCTTGGTTGAACCATATGCCCGATCGAACTGTCCAGAAGGTCGGGAGCTTGAGGCCGACTGCACTGATCGCTGCTTTGCTATCCATCGCTGGGTTTAGATGCTGTCTAAACCATCGGGGTCACCAATTATAGCTGTCTGCTACAAAGAAAGACACACACTCGCAGTGTGGGAGGTTAAGCTCTGAGATTTATTGAGGCTGGAAAGGCTCCTTTTATACAGTTGGATTTCCCGCAATTTGTTTAATTGGTCGACATCAGTCGCGTGAATAACAATAGCAGGCAGGAACATTCTTGCCTGTGAATACTCTTCTTCCCCAGCCTGTTATTGATCTGTTAGCTGGGCAGCTTGGCCAGCGCCATTTTAGGGCTGATGGTCTTGTACTGCTCCAGCTTTCAACCGCATCGGTTCACTGAGTTAAGGGACATGTTACAATGCGTTATGCTGCTGTTTTCTGCTGCGCACTCCACGCAATATGCCAGCTCAATCTCTGCGGTGGTGGGCCGCCACACCTTAACAGTTTCGATCAATACCCAACAAATTTGTAGAGAACATTTGTGATTGTTTCTGTGCCAGGATGACAAAAGAAGCCTGCTCAACCTTAGATGTTTGAACATTTGTTATTCAGAACACCAGTTTATTGAGTGCAGGTTGTGGCTGTCAATGGGTCAACACCTTTTTGTAGGTTTAGGCAAATGAAAGTCATTTCTTTTATGTAATTAAACATAACATGCACACAACATGGCATTAACCTTTTTATTAAGGTGCCTACCTGTTTTCTTTTTTTAAAAACTTTATTTAAGATTTTATAACATGAATAACATATAGGATTACATTAAAAAAAAATTAAGAATAAAATAATAAAATTACAATACAATATCAGTAATCTAAATAAACTATACCCTCCCCAATAATTATTACACATTAATAACCCAACTCAAATTAGTCCAACCCCCCTTTCCCCCAAATAAAGAGTGAAGAATTAATGAAGTTAATAATATATGTGAGAAAAAAACCCACTTACAAAAAAAAACAAAATCATAACCGATTAAAATACTAACAAAAAGAAAAGTAATTAATACTAAGATATCAGACTTAAAAAACATATTTAAATCAAACTTAAATGCATATATTTAACAAACGGAGTTAAGATGAAACATATATTTAACTCAAACTTAATATAAAAAATTAGTAAAGTTAGTAACATTATCTATCAAAAATTCTTAAACAATAATCAATTCTTAAAAAAAAATTGTTGCATGAAAAAAAAATGAAAAAAAAACTTTCTCTATAGAGATAAACCTTCACCAAATATCAACTAACTTTACATTTAACATCATATTAGTCACATAAACCACCATCTTAAAACAAAATTCAAACCTCATTAAGCATTGTACAATTCAATTTTAGTACTCTTCCACCATTTTTCCCTTTTACTCTTGAATAGTTATCCAATAAAAGCTCCAATACCACATTTAAATATACCCAATCATTACGTTAAAATTCAGATATCCAAATAATAAAAACACATCTACAACGAAATCTATATCTTCAACAAATGGAGCATAAACCACAATTCAAGCCTCATTAAGAATTGTACAATTCAATTTATAACTTGCACCATTATTCCCTTCGTTCTATAACTAAAATAGCAAAATAATATACACCAGAATTACCACTCCTTTCACCTTAAAGTTAAAGAAAAAATATAAAAAAAAACTTATCCATCCCATTCACATTTAAATTTCAAATATTCCTTATCTATTGAATAAACTTTACAAAAAAAACCACATCAATTTTTAGTTTTTTAAACAATCAAATACTTTCTTATGCTTTTTTTTATATTTAAACAAAAAAAAACTCCTTCACTCTTTAATCTAATAATACAAAAAAAAGGAAAAAAAAAGGGTAGGAGGTTAAAAATAGCCCCTCCCATCTAAACCGCGCAATGCGGTAACTCCCAAAAAAAAATGGGTGTGAGATAACTCACACGTAGCAGATGACTTTCAGGAAGTAGTGCCTATCCAGTTCTCTCCCCCAACTCTCACTTCATCTTAAACTAACATCATCATTATTTAATATCTCTTTTTTTTTAAAAAAACATTAGAAAAAAAAGGACAACTCTTCTTTTAATCAGCTCCAACTGCCGAGTCACCATTACAACCATTCCTTCTTGGAGCATGGCTCTTTTCTTCCATCTCTTGTCTCCTTAGAGATCGCGGCAGACTATGTCTCTGTTGAAACTGAGTAATTGGCAGCTCTTGAGCAAATGCTATAGCTTCCTTTGGAGAATCAAAGAACTTTGGTTGGCAACCATCTTGAAAAACCTTCAAAACAGCTGGATATCTAAAGGTTGCCTTGTAACCTTTCTTCCACAACAACTCTTTAGCAGGATTGAATTCCCGTCGTTGGAACATAACTTCTTGACTCAAATCCGCATAGAAGAAAACTCGATTATTTTGAATCATCAAGGGTGATTTTCTCTGTTGTGCATTTCTAATAGCCACTCGTAAAATTATTTCTCTGTCGTAATAATTCAAGCAACGAACCAAAACAGGTCTTGGACTTTGACCTGAAATAGGTCTTCTACGCAAGACTCTGTGAGCACGTTCCAGTATTATACCTTCCAGGAAATGTTCTTGACCCAGCACCTGCGGAATCCATTCAGTAAAAAATTTTCTTGGGTCTGGTCCCTCCATACCTTCCGGCAAACCAATAATCTTTATATTGTTCCGTCTGGATTGGTTTTCCAAATAATCAATCTTTTTCACCAAATTTTTATTTTGAGTTTGTAAGTCTTCGACCATTTTGGTCACATCAAAAACCTGATCCCGTATTTCATCTATATCTTCTTCACACGAATTAAATTTATCTTTCACTTCAAGCTTAAAAGCTCCAAACTCAGCCATCTGTTGAGAATGTATTTTCACCAAAGTATTAAACCTAGTACCAAGTTCAGTCATAATCTTGGATAATCCCTGCATTGTATAAGATAATTTAGATTCAAGATTCACAAAAATCTTTTCAATTGGAAGAGATTTTGGCTCAACAGATTCCTGCTTCTTCTCCAAAGGGTCTTCTGTTCCTTCCTTCATTCTGGTTGCCTTCCTTGTAGTATGACTGTGTGTGGAAACCCCAGCCACAGCCTCTCCAGCAATGACTGGAGGACACTGGCCGAGGTTTTCCCCAGTCCATAATGTATTAAATTCTCCCAGTACATCAAGTTTATAGGTTCTTGTATCTCAAGAGATGCAGTTTGCAGCACCACCTCTACAGTTGACAAATGCCTTTGAGTAACTCTTTGTTCTAAAGGCTGTTTGGCGCCCTCTTTAGGGGGCTCTACTGATGTAACATAGAGCTCTACATCCGAATACTGTACCTCTCTCCTGGGATCCATTTCACGCTGAGTCCCGGTGTCTTTCCTGTAGGTAGGCTCCAAGACTTGAACTTTTGAAAAATGTAGTTTTTTGATGATCTGTGGTCATTTTTTTTTTGCTCTTTTCCACCAATTGTACCATCATAAGTTAAATTAACAGCACTGAAATTATCTAAACTTTTAAAGAATTTTAACGGGCATTTCTAGACAAAACAATAAGATAGAGTCAGGAGAGGACTGGAAGGCACATCTGATCCTTACGCCATCTTGCCACGCCCCGCCTACCTGTTTTCTGATCTTACCTTGTCAAGGGGCTCAGGCCTTAAATGTTGAATACCCTTTACTTCCAATGGATGCTGCATGCCCTGTTGAGTTTGTCCAACACTTTTGTGTATAGTATTGAGCGAGTACTTTTGGTTTGGAAGATTAATTGGCTACTTCAAGTTGCCCCAGAATTGATGGGTTTAAGAATTTCTGTAAGAGGGAATTAAAGGGTTATAGGTGAAAGATAGATAAGGATGAGATTGTTTTGGAGTGGATTACTGCTCTAGGGAAGGGCCTGCACTGCTCTCTAATGTTCTATGTTAATGGGGATGTGAGAGAAATAATACTGTATTTGCTGGTGGTGTGCTGAAGGGACATTTCTGTACTTTATAGCTCTGTAATAGAACCCAAGTTGAAAACTGATAGACAGGACACCTTTTAATACATCCAAGTTTGCTCTCTAGTTAAATAATATGAGAAATGAACTACAGTAAGTCAGCTGGCCCAGTGAGGAAAGAACAAGATCCCACAACGGTACACATATTTCCCACTCCTCCACTCTCCACCTTCCAAAGGGTCCACTTCCTCAGTGATTCACTTGACCACTCTTCCCTCCCCACCAATCGTCCCCTTGAAACCTACCCCTGTGACCACAGGAGATGCTCTGCTTGTGCCCACACCTCCTTCCTCACCCCATTCAATCCTTTCAACTGAAGATTCCCTTCACTTATGAATAAACAGGAGTCACCTACTGCATCCAGTGCTCCTGTTGTGGTCTCTTCTACATCGGAGAGACTGGACGCAGATTGGGAGATCATTTTGTTGAATATCTCGGCTTTGTCCGCTGCACTGCCAGACTGAGATCACCCACAAACTGGAGGAACACCTTACCTTCTGTCTGGGCACCCTCCAAATGGACGGTATTGACATTGACTTCTCCGGTTTCCTTTAAACACCTCCCCCCCACCTTCTTCTTCCCCCTGTGGTCTTTCCCTCAGCGCACTCGCTCTCTCTCTCTTTCTTGCTCTTTTCCCCTTTCTGTCTCCTTTCACAGAGTCAAAATCAATTTTCATCTCTCCTCCTATCATATCTGGACTCCTTCCCTGGCCAGTCCAGTCTCTTTATGCTTACATCCTGTCCTTTGCTTATACATTGAAGAAATGCTCAGGCCCAAAATGTCGGTAACATATTTTTACCTTCTATGGATTTTGCGAGACATGCTGAGTTCCTCTAGGATTTCTGTGCTTTTACTACAATCACAGCATCTGCAGACTTTCGTGTTTCACTCAACCCAGATATTCCAGTGTTAGCTACTTCAACTTTGTTGTCCAACTGTTGCCTCCGAAAGTCAATCCTAGCTGCCCATTTTTTTTGTTGGCTACTCTCTAAAGTTTCGAGCGGGACTGCAAATTTGTGAGATTTGCTAACTTTGTTTTCACACAATGAAACACGGTGTCATTGCCATTGTATCCAGAAGAGGGCAGCTACTCATAGAACTAACAGCACAGGGTCGGTTGGCCCAGCCATAGGGAAACCGAGTGAGCTGGCACCAATAGGGTCTCTGCAAAGACAAGGCAGTGATCTTACAAAGGATGCAGTTTCACATCACTTTGCACCCAGTTCCACGCACAGCCCTGTGACCTTTGCTCTGCTTCAAAGACATTGATTCTGACACATCTGGAATGGGCTTTTCTGATACCTTCTCAGAGGCATCTGATGTCTGTTTCGCAACAGTTTTCTGCTTGCAGTTAGAAACAATAACCGGATTGGAGCTCCATGCATATCAACCAAAAATCTTTTTAAAATCACAATTAAATCAGGCAGTTCTTTCAAATAAGTCGTTGCCTCAAACTTTCTCTGAACATGAGCGAAGGACACAAGGAAACAAATACTGGCTAGAGAATGCTGGCTTAACTTAGAGAGTTTTAAGCCTCTCCTTCCCATACACTGGAGACAGCAAAACCTGAAAGCATAATTAATTTATTTTTCAAGAACCTAGTCCCAAATTTATTTCAGCTTTTAACATGCCAGGTTCTACAGGGGAAGAATTGATCTTTTCAATTTGTCCCATGGACCTCACACCACAGGGTGGTGGTGCTGTTTTTTTAAAAAAAATAGTTTTTGAATTTGTCCTTCCTGATGGACATTAAAGATCCAGCACTGGTAAAGAAAGCTGGATAACTCTCCTGGGTCATCTGGCTAATTATTCTTCAACCAAAATCTAGATGACAAATTATTACCATCAATGCAGCACATAAACATGGCAGATATGCCAACTGCTCCTTGTAATCACATCTGGGAAGTTAGGGACAGGACAGGCCTCCACCATTGTTGGATGAACAACAGGTAACAGTAAGTCAGAATATAGAACAGAGATTGAGAATCTGGTCGTATTGAATCAGAACAACAATGTCAGCGAGACCAAGGAGATGATTGTAGATAATCGGAAGGGGAGGTCATGGGATCGTACACCTGTGTTCATTGATGGAACAGTGGTGGAGAGGATCAGTGACTTCAAGTTCTTGGGCATCCACATATCAGAGGGACCCTCCTGAGGCCAGCCTATCAAGGCATCCATGAAGAAGGCACAACAACACCTCTATTTTCTAAGGCATATATGGAGATTCAGCATGTCATTTAATATTCTATCAAACTTTTACAGGTGTGCCATTGTAGTTTGTTTGGACAAGTGGGATCACAGGCTGGTTTGAAAACTCCAGTGCCTAGGAATGCAGAAAATAACAGAAAGTGCAGTTCTATCATGAGCACCAACCTCCCCTCCATTGCTGATGTCTAGGAGAGACACTGCCTCAAAAAGGCAGCCAACATCATAAGAAACCCCATTGGGTTGACATCTGGCACCTTTAGGATCAAGAATAACTTGTTTTCCAATCGTTATTAAATGTCTCCCCACTATCCTTCACTCACTCTAAGTCCAATACGGTCTATTTACAGTGAGGTGTCCAAAACTATTGACAATATCATAGGCAGGCTCTTGCTCTGTGAAGTTGTATCCTGGGCCTAATGTAACCAAGGCGTTGTATAGTTGTAGCCAAGGCCTGGTCTTGAAGAGGATTTGAACAGATGTAGTGCGTGCCTGCCCAAGTCAGAGCTTCGTTATCAAAGCCTGATGTAGACAGGAATTTATTCATTGGTAGCAAAGGCAAGACTGAAACATAGTCGTGTTTAGTTGTAGACAAGGCTGTGCAAGTTTATCAGGGCATTGTCGAGCCTGAGCATAGTTATATATAGGGACTAGTCTAGCCTAACTATATAGAGTTGCAGCCAAAGCTTTGGACAGTTGTTGTCAGACTCCAACTTTGAGTTTTGAAGATCTGAGTTTCCACTCACTTTCTTATTTATTCTTTCACACTCGTGTTTATTCATGTTTCTCTTAGTCAGAGATCTTGCTGTGGACAAACTGTCTACCGTATTCACTGCATAACATCGGTGACAATGGTATTTAATGGTAGTTGTGAACTTTGGCATGCCAGGATGTCAGTTGGAAAGTACAATTCTTGAGCTGTTAGTTTGGGACCTGCAGTCAGGAAGACAGCGGGTGAATATATAGTTGATCAGGGCATTGTAAATTCAGTGTATTTTTGCATAATGTGTTGAGAAAGAGATTGGTGTGTAGACTTATGGATAAATATGTATATTCAGCCTATTCTACTGAACACGCAAGATCAATGTATAAACACGTAGGACAATCACATCAGTGGAAAAAGCCTGTGAAATCCAGAGATTTCTGAGCAACATGGCACAATAGTGTGAACAGTAAAGTGATCAATGGCAGGAGAAATGCTTGAAACTCCAACTTGGAGTCTGGGCCATGCGACCATGGGTGACCCAAAAAAGAAACCCAGACACTGTTGTCATAGGAACCAATCAGCTCAACTAGATTAGTTTGGAGTGGAGAAAAGTTATGATTGTCACAAGTAAAGGGATTTGGGGGCTTCTGCTTGCAAAGCTGAACATAGCAGAATGGCCCAGGATACTAGTGGCCAGTGACTTCTCCCCACCAATGAGGAGTTTCACACAGTCCTTGAAAGGGATACAGCAGTCTGATGCTCCAGAGGACTGGAGGGGTGAGTGCCACACCCTCAGACCTAAAGGGAAGAGGCATTGGAATGCCCCAGTGGATCTGAAAGGGAGAGGGCGACATGCAATGAAGTGGACCCGAAAACCCAATGTCGCAATGAACTATGTAGGGTCTCTGTACACAGGTACAGATATTCTTACTTGCTGCCGTCCAACAGGTACTTCATTAACAAAACATCTACAGTAGGATGTATGAATTGAATTAAAAAGAGGACAGGGATGGCCTGAGCATAGGTGAAAACTAAACAAGGACTGAGCAACAGTACTAGTGTGCCGGTGAAGCAGGGAGAGTATAGGGAGTTGACTGATGGACGGGGCAAGGAGAGGGACTGCAGGGCGATGGTCAGTCTGTAATGGGTTGACAAGGAAGAGCAGTAAACAGGAAGAAGAAGTTAATTTTAGCCAATAAATAGTGGTTGTAGTATTAGATGTGACATACATTAGAAAATTAAAGTTAGGGGTGTCAGAGGTTACTCAACAAACAAGGGAGACAGATTACCTCCCAGGTCAACCGGTTAGTGTAGTGGTTAACGCAATGCTGTTATAGCACCAGTGACCCTGATTTGAATCCGGCGCTGTCCGTAAGGAGTTTGTACATTTTCCCTGTGTCTGCGTGGGTTTCCTCTGTGTGCTCCGGTTTCCTCCCACTGTTCAACAGACACAGGGGGCTTGTCGATCAATTGGGTGTAATTGGGTGGCACGACCTCATGGGCCAAGAGGGTCTGTTACTGTGCTGAATGTCTAAGTTTAAATTTTAATTTATGTACATAAATATTTACTTTCAGAATAAGCTAGACAATGAATTTGTGGAACATATACAAGAAGCTTTGTTAGATCAGTTCAGATGCAGTTTAAAAGACATTTGGAGAGGTACATAGAAAGAAAACATTTAGAGGAATATGAGCAGATGGGATGCCCATGTTAGCAACTTGCTGCCATATAGGAGTTGGGCCAAAGGGCCTGTTTCCATTCTGTATAGCTCTGACTATGATTCATGAGGTGAATGAAGAAGTGCATAGACTACACTTGACATAAACCCTGTCCTCTGTTGCAAGCAATGAAAGAGGAGGTAAAAAGATCCCATGTAAAGTTCAGTGGCACAGGTTATTATGGAAAAAGGCTACCTGTCTCCAGGGAGATGACAGAATGACACTAAATAGTGCATGAAGTGATGTGGCATCCACACGACCCCAACTCCAAGGTTTCAATGTTGAATTGGCAGGGAGAAAAACTTTTGTGAAGCTAGATATCTCTATCCCCTAACGGACAGGACCTTGATACCAAACCACTGTAAAACCAACATCTGAAGTATCCACAGCCACTGTGGAACAGGTGCTGCAGCAACGTCATGGTGTTAATTCAATTAGAATATTATAGTCATTGCATCAGCCACAGAGAACCTTCAAACACTTGAGGAAATGTTTATAAGATTGTATTGACAAGCTGAAACAAAGGAAATGTGGCTTTATCAAGAAGTAGATCATTTATTCAGATCAGCCAGAGCGTGAAAGTAGAATACAGCCAGAAGTGGAGACAACTGAGGCCACCATCAAAGCCAGGAAATCTAATATTGTTACTGAGCAGGGGTTTTTTAATATGATTGAACCCTACACCACGTTCCCATCAAATCCTGTACCGTGTCCTCTACATGACCCCTACTGTTAAAGATGAAGCATGGCAATGGAGCGAGGAGAAGCAAAAATCTTTTGACTAGTGCAGAAAACTCCCAGCGGCAAGTTGTTTACAGCAGCCATTCTCAATCTTAACACCCCTGTGGGTGTTATAACTACTGTTATACTGTGATTGGTTACTGCCGGCTGGAAGGTCTCCTGAGCCTGATCCTACCCCTTTGCAGGCTCCCCACTCTTCCTGCCATGATCAGTCGATGAGATTGGTTGCTGCTCCAGTCTATAGTCAATAAAATCCTATCAGTTTCACAACCTCAGTCATTTCTGGTAATTGATGGTGCATCAATTTTATTGTCTATATTTTTCAAAGAAAATGGATCAATACCTGAAACCAGAGAGACTCAACATAGGCCCTTGACCCTCTGATGCCCTGAACAGGTTCAATCTCTGAATACGTTGCTTTGAGGACTTCCTGAAGGTGACTGCAAACGTTGTTAACATGAACGAGGACAGACTGAGCTACTCTTCTCACTTGTCAGACCCCCTGGTCTTCCCAATGATCAACGATGCCAAATCATATGTAGAGGCCTTGGGTACACTGAAGGCCCAGTATCGCAGAAGGGTGAACGAGGTTTATGCACGGCATCTCCTGGCCACCAGGAATAGCGACCCGGTGAGTTGAGCGCCGAATACCTATAGGTCCTCCGGGCCCTCTGTAGGGCATGCATCAGCAAAGCCACGATGGCCACCCAGAATGCAGAGGACCTTATCCAGGACACCCATGTGGCCGGCATCAAGGCTGGATACATGAGACAGCAACTCCTAGAGCACCTACAAAAGGGTGGTTGAATTCACAGAGACACAGGAGGTGGCCCTCCAAAACCCAGACAACTACTTGGCCGCTGTAGGCACTGCTATCTTGGGACAGGGAACCGTTTCGCGCCTTGAGCAAATGGATTGCACTCCTCAGCAACTTGACCTCAGCCTCCGTAGTGTGTGATTGCCCCAAATGCTACTTCTGGGTGCAGGGCAAGCACCCAAGGAAACACTGCCCTGCCAAGAAGGCGATATGCACTAGCTGCAGGATAAGGGGACTTTACACAAAAGTCTGTCAGTCTAACCCGTCCATGAAACCTAGCAGCACCACACCCAGACAGCCGCTACCCCAGGCAACGTAATTGGTGCCATCCTCTCTGTGGACCAGTGACGCCATGTGTGAGTCATGGAGGCTGCCATTTTGGACTGTGCAGCCAGCATCATCATCTTAGGCACAATGGGGAACAGCGAAGGTAGCCATCTTGGGTAAGGGCCCTCATTGGACTCGGACAGTGAATCCATACTGGCCTCCATCACCCTGAACCAAGAGGGACCACACAAACTTGCCGTGTCCTTAATGGACGTCCAGGTAAATGGGTGCGGAACAAACTGTTTGTTTGATAGCGGGAGTACAGAAAGCATTATTCACCCTGATACTGCTAAGCGCCTATCTCTTGAAGTCAACCATAAGTTCTCACTCACATCCAAATCCTATACGGTAGATGTCCGCGGGTCCTATACGGTGACTTTGACCTTTGGAGGCACAGTTTACAAACACTTCAGTCTCCACATCGTGCCACAGCTCTGCACCTCCTTGCTGCTGGGGCTGGACTTCCAGTGCCAACTTAAGAGCATTACATTGGAGTTCGATAGGCCCCATCCCCCCTCACTGTTTGCAAAGAACAGTTCCTAGATGGCCATCTGCGCATGACCTGTGGGCTTTCGACCCTCAAGGATCACCCCTACACCACTGTTCACAAATCTTACCCACAACTGCAAGCCAGTGGCCACCAGGAGCAGATGATACTGATCCTGGTGGCCAGATCATTCATCAGACAGAGGTTCAGCATTTGTTGGGTGAAGACATCATCAAGGCTAGCAATAGTCCCTGGAGGTCCCAGATGGTCATAGTAAAGAATGGGATGAAGAACAGGATGGTCAAAGACTATAGCTAGACCATCAAATGGTACATGCAGATCGATGCATACCCCCTCAACCACATATCCGATATGGTTATTCAGATTGCACAATATTGGGTATTCATCACAATCAACCTCAAGTCAGCCTTTCACCAGCTCCCAATCTGCCTAGAGGACTGTCAGTATACCACATTCAAGGCAGATGTCTGTCTCTCCCACTTTCTCTAGGTCCCCTCTGGCGTCACCAAGAGGGTCTCCATTTTCCAGTGGGAAATGGACCACTGTAAATTGCAGGCCACTTTTCGATGTTTTGGCAATGTGATCATCTGCAGCCATGACCTGCTTGACCATGATGTCAACCTTCAAAAATTCCTCCGGGCCACTAAGCTCCTTAACCTTACTTATAATGGAGAAATGTGTGCTCCTGACAACCCGACTAGCCATTCTTGGCTAGGTTGTTGAAAATAGCATCATTGCCCCCAACCCCAACCGTACACGCCCTCTACTGGAGCTGACCCTTCTCTACACTCTCAGACCCCTGAAGAGATGCCTGGGTTTCTTTTCATACTACACTCAATGGGTCCCCAACTTTGCGGACAAGGCTCACCCATTAGTAAAAGCCACCTCTTTTCCTCTGTCGCCAGAAGCCCGCACAGCCTTTGGCCATATCAAGAACAACATCACCAAAGTGGAGAGGCATGCGATAGATGAGTCCACTCTATTCCAGGTGGATGCGTCTGACCTCTCCCTGGCTGTCACACTCAACCAAGCAGGCAGACCCATCACCTTCAAGCCCCTAAAATCCACCACTCCTCAGTCGAAAAAGAGGTCCAGGCCATTGAGGAGGAGGCAGTATGACACTGGAGGCACTTCCTCACTGGCAAATACTTCACCCTCCTCATGGACCAAGTGGGCAGTCACCTTCATTTTCAATAACAAGCAGAGGGGAAAAGTCAAGAATTGATAAAATCCTCAGATGGTGAATTCAACTGTCGACCTATAACTATGATCTCCTATAGAGACCTGGCAAACTTAACAAGCCCCTGGATGCTCTCTCACATGGGATGTGCCAGTATCCAAATAGACAGATTGCAGACCCTCCACAACAACCTCTGCAACCCCAGAGTGACTACATCCTTCCATTTAGTTAAAGCATGAACCTACCCTATTCTATTAAGGAAGTCAGAACAATTACCAAAAACTGCCAGGTCTGTGCCAAGTGCAAACCACACTTCTACCACCCGGATAAGGCACACCTGATCAAAGCTACTCACCCCTTCAAGCACCTGAGCAACGATTTCAAGGGCCTCTCCCTTCCTCGAATCGGAATGTCTACTTTCTCACCATCATCGATGACTATTCTTGCTCCCCTTTTGCCATCCCCTGCCCAGACATGACCATGGCTACAGTCATTAATGTCTTTCTTCACAGTCTTTGGGTACTCCTGCTTCATCCACAGCAGCTGGGGGACCTCATTCATGAGTGATGAGCTGCAGCAGTACCTGCTGGCCAGAGGCATTGCCATGATCAGGACCACCAGCTACAATCCCAGATGGAATGGCAGGAGGAAAGGGAAAATGCCACAGTCTGGAAAGCTGTCCTCCTGGCACTGAGGTCATGGGGTAAGAGATCCTCCCAGACATATTCCACTTAATATGGTCACTCTTATGTACTGCCTCTTACAATATGCCTCATGAACCTATGTTTGCCTTCCCTATGAAGTCTGCATCAGGGACTACACTGGCTGTCCTCCCCAGGACTGGTCTTTCTTCAGAAGCAAGCCAGGAATCTAAGACTGACCCACTGGTCGAGAGGGTTCACCTCCTTCACGCAAATCCCTAGTTTGCCTACATGGCCTTCCCTGATGGGTGGAGGACACAGATGTCCATCCAGGATTTGGCACCATTGGGCGCCCCTCCGACAACAATTGAACACCGAAACTCCCCCCACTGCCATTTTGGGGTCCCTGAACTTGCTGTTGACTGCACTCCACTCCAAGAAACTGTTGTCATCCATAATGCACCAGCACCACACTCCCTCCTCCCTTCACTTGTTCCTTCATCCTGGTGAAATGTAACCTGGTGACGATAGACCAGCCACACAAGCTGCCCAGGGTGCCACGGCGGTGTCCCAACTGTTACCACGTTGTTCGCTGCGGCAGAGGAGACCCCCTGACAGACATGACCTGTAAAATATGTAAATGTGTATATATTTGCTTTTTTTTTCTCTCAACTCACAGGACTCTTCTTAAAAAGGAGGGGTTATACTGTGATTGGCTACTGACAGCTGGACACGCCTCCTAAGATTGATCCTACCCATTACCCCTTTGCAGGCTTCCCAGTCATCCTGCCGTGATCAGTCGATGAGATTGGTTGCTGCTCCAGTCCATAGTCAATAAAATCCTATCAGTTTTACAACCTCGGTCTTTTGTGGTAATTGATGGTGCATCAACCTCCCCCCCCCTCCATTGCACACCCACCCCCTCCCCCACCCCAGGACTCTGCTTGAAGTTTATGGACCCCTTCCCTATTTCTTCAATTCTTTTCTCCCACCAGCTACACAAAAAAAATTAAAAATATTTATGTTACATGAGGTGAAAAGGAAACAAGACCTTTAGTTAAAAGTACTGTGGCTCTCAGAGGGTCAGTAGGGCCCCCATTGAGAATGGCTGCTGTACAGCACATCGTGCTGCCAAATCCTTGTGTTGAAACTGACTTGGCAATACTTCCAACGAAAGGGTTCAAGCAAGAGTTAATATCATGGACTATTATTACGAGAAGGTGATCGGGTACACATTACACACACTATGAGAAAGGAAATGAAAAAGCAATGCATAGGTTGAAAAGGAGGTGTTTGTGACTATGTTCAGAGTGACAAAATATTCTCATTATTATTTTGTTGGAACGAGTGCATATTCATTATTGACCAGACATCTCTACGAGCTGCACTGCATCTGAAATCTGCCGTTGCTGTGCTCCAGAGGCATATCTGTAATGTGCAAATCGAGCATTAAACTGGAGGTAAAAATACACAGAAATGCTGGCCGATCTTGCTGTGTCCATAGGAGTAAAGGTTATTACCAACATTGAGCCCTTCTTCAAGTTATAAGCAAACATCAGGCAGGCACCTGAATTAAAGGTGGAAGAATGGGAAAGGGAGGAGTCCAGACTAATCCAACAGGTGCTAATTGGATGTGATAAGAGAAAAGGTGAGAATTGATCTGGACTCTGTGAAAGGAGACTGAGGGTAAAGGGGAGAGAGAGAGTCAGAGTTAGAGGAAAGGAGACAGAGGGATGATGGGGTTGAGGTGGTTTTAACAGAAACCGGAGAAGTTGATGTTAATGCAGTCCGTACCCAGATGGAAGAGGAGATGTTATGTCTCCAATTTGTGGGTTGTCTCAGTCTGGCAGTGCATGAAGCCACAGCTAATTTTTTTATGATGAAGGTGTTGGATAATATCTTTTCCCCTCCCCTTACCACTTTCCAAAAGGATCAGTCCCACTTGGACTCCCTCATCCACTAATCGCCCCCTTGGTACCTACCCATGTGACTGCAAGAAATGCTCCACCCACCCAGACCTCCTCCACAACCACTATTTGGGGCCCCAACCTGTTCTTCCAAGTGTGAAATCTACTGGAGTCATCTACTCCTCCCGGTGCTCCAATTGTGGCCTCCTCTAGATCGGAGACATGGAGATCATTTTTGAGCACCTTCGCTCTGTACACTGAAATAACAGGGACCTCCCAGTAGCCAACCTTTTTAATTCCACACCCCATACTCACACTAGCCATGACCTCATGTACTGCCAAACCAAGGCTACCTGCAAATTGTAGGAAGAGCACCTAACATTGTGTCTGGGCACTCTCCAAACAGATGGCATTAACATCGACATCTCCAGCTTCCTTTAAACCCCTCCCCCAAGTCTCTCTCTCCCTATATCTTTGTCTCCTTTCTCCAGCTCCTCAATTCCGTACCTTCCCTCTATATTCAGAGAGTTCCCTTTCCCTTATCGCTTCTCAGCTGGTTTCTCTTCTACATCAGCATGCACTTATAAATTAATTATTTTTATTTGAATTTTTAAAAATTTAGACATACAGCACAGTAATGCATCATTTCGACCCATGAGTCTGTGCCACCCAATCACACCCAATCAACTTACACCCTTGATACATTTCGAACACATTTTGAACAGTGGAAGGAAACCGGAGCCCCCAGGGAAAGCCCACGCAGACATGGGGTGAACATACAAACTCCTTACAGACACCATGGGATTCAAACCCTGGTCCCAATCTCTGGCACTGAAAAGGTGTTGTGCCAACCTCTATGCCAACTGTGCCACCCCATGACTTCTTACCCATTAGCCTGTGCTCGTCCCCTGCACCTTACTCCCTCCTCCTCCCTCATTATCTTATTCAGAAGCTGCCTGCTTTTTTGCTCGTAACTCGATGAAGGGCTCAGGCCTGAACCATTAGTTATCCTTTACTTCCCATAGATGCTGCATGACCTGCTGAGTTTCTCCAGCATAGTGTATTGCACAACTTATTATCCCTGTGTTTTTATTTAGTCTCTTGGCTTTCACTTGCATCACAATGGTCAATTAAGTCTCCTGAGCAGAAGAACCATTTGACATTTAAGCTGAGACCACCTACCTCTTCGCCACTGGCCATGATAGAAACTGAACACATCTTCACATCTGACTGTTTCTTCAAGTGTCAAAGCTGTCTCACCAGGAACAGAGCACATAATAAATTGAGCCACTGTGGATGGCCACCAGCTGCAGGAAGTTCCCAAATCTGAAACAGAGATGCAGACCACACAGGCACTGTGTTCAAGCACTGATCCTCTCTAAAATGTCCTTATTTCATGCTTTATCATTTCCTTTGTCACTACATTTCATCGGATGCAAGGATCGACAATGAGATAGACAACAGACTCGGCAAGGCAAATAGCGCCTTTGGAAGACTACACAAAAGAGTCTGGAAAAACAACCAACTGAAAAACCTCACAAAGATAAGCGTATACAGAGCCGTTGTCATACCCACACTCCTGTTCGGCTCCGAATCATGGGTCCTCTACCAGCATTACCTACGGCTCCTAGAAAGCTTCCACCAGCGTTGTCTCCGCTCCATCCTCAACATTCATTGGAGCGACTTCATCCCTAACATCGAAGTACTCGAGATGGCAGAGGCCGACAGCATCGAATCCACGCTGTTGAAGATCCAACTGCGCTGGGTAGGTCACGTCTCCAGAATGGAGGACAATCGCCTTCCCAAGATCATGTTATATGGCGAGCTCTCCACTGGCCACCGAGACAGAGGTGCACCAAAGAAGAGGTACAAGGACTGCCTAAAGAAATCTCTTGGTGCCTGCCACATTGACCACTGCCAATGAGCTGATATCGCCTCAAACCGTGCATCTTGGCGCCTCACAGTTTGGCGGGCAGCAACTTCCTTTGAAGAAGACCGCAGAGCCCACCTCACTGACAAAAGACAAAGGAGGAAAAACCCAACACCCAACCCCAACCAACAATTTTCTCCTGCAACCGCTGCAACCGTGTCTGCCTGTCCCGCATCGGACTTGTCAGCCACAAACGAGCCTGCAGCTGACGTGGACATTTACCCCTCCATAAATCTTCATCCGCGAAGTCAAGCCAAAGAGAGAGAAGAAAAGAAGAATGGGATAGAACAGTTGGCGGAACAGTTAGCACAACGCCTTTACAGCACCAGCGACCGGATGTGGGGTTCGAATCCCGCACTGTCTGTACATTCTCCCCGTGTCTGCGTGGGTTTTCCCCAAGGCTCCAGTTTCCTCCCACCATTCAAAACGTACCAGGGATGTAATTGCATGTAAATTGGGCGGCACAGACTGTTAACATGTTGTATGTCTAAAAAATAAGTTGACCATTTACCCATCAACTTTATGCCAGCTCTCAGACAAGCTCACCAAATCCATTCTCACTCTTTGTTTCCTGTGACATTCTCTTTCAAGTCCAGCCTGAAATTATTATAGCACGCTGACACAAAGGCCAATTAATCCACAAAACAGCACATATTTCGGATCTGGTGGGGGGAGGGGTGTGCACTGGATATTCTTGGGAAACACATAAGGGTGGATAAATCCACAGGACTGGATGAGGTCTATTCCAGAATACTCTGGGAAACAAAAGAGGAGATGGGTGGAGCCCTGATAGACATTTGCATTATTGGGCACTTTCAAGCAGGGAAAATACCAGGCAGAGGTTCTTCGCCCTTACGCCTAAAGACATACCTTTCTGAATGCGCCGTGGCCAGCTCCGAGGCGCCGATTCCAACCCTTCTCAGAGAAGAATAATTGGTAGAGCACAGCGCTTCTCTGCCTGGCCTGAATATACAGCTGCTGCAAGCGGCTTGTTAGGGGCAAGCTAATGACACCATCAGTCCACGACCCACCTCCACACTCACCCCTCTCCCTCCATGACCCTTTCAAGGCAGGGGCAGTGGGCGGGAGCCGTCGGAGCCAGTGGGAACATTCAGCGGCACAAGGACAGCTTCTTCCCCTCTGCCATCAGATTCCTGAATGATCAATGAACCAAAGACACTGCCTTACTTCGACTTTTCATCCATTATTTTTATTTGTTTTTGTAAAGTGGTTTATATGAATGTTTTCACTGTTGACGCTTCCACAAAACTACACATATTGTGACATTTTCATGACAAGAAAATTTGATTCCGAAGATGATTCTAAAGATTCTAGCCCGCAGGAAGAAACTATTTCCGAACACGGCAGTTCCGACTTTGATGCTCCTGTACCTCTTTCCTGATGTTAGTTGGTCAAAGATACTCTGTGATGGATGGTAGGGATCCTCAATAATCCTCTGACCCCTATTTAAGCAACACTTCTGATGAATTATAGGAAAGATGTGGAAGCTATGGAGAGGGTGCAGGGAAGATTTACCAGGATGTTGCCTGGATTGGAAAATAAGTCTTGTGAGGCAAGGGTGGCAGAGCTGGGGCTTTTCTCTTTGGAGCGAAGGGAGATGAGAGTTGACAATAGAGATCTACAAGGTTTTGAGAGGCATAGATAAGGTAGAGAGTCAGTGGCTTTTTCCAGGGCAGGAGTAGCAAACACCAGAGGACATCAGAGCAAAGTGAAAGGAGGAAAGTTTAGGGGAGACATCAGTCGTAACTTTCTTACACAGAGAGTTATGGGTGCCTGAAATACCTTGTCAGGAGTGGTGGTGGAGGCTGAAACATTTAAATATTTAAGGGAAACAGGCACATGGATGAAAAAAAAATAGATGGTGATGAGGTAAGAAGGATTTTGCTTTTTTTGGGTCAGAATAGAGAGGTCAGTACAACATCAAAGGCTATAGAACACTATAGTGTTCTATGTTTCTATAAATGTCTTCATAAAGGAGACTCCAATATCTTTTCGGTCATTTTATTGTCATAAGGAGAAGGAGCAAATTCTGGAGAGACATCACAGAGGTTAGGATCAAACCTGTATTGTGGGGCTGTGAGGCACCAGTGTCCTGTTGAACCACGGTGCCATTTTCTGCTGTCACACAGTTATGCATCTTATTCAGCTATGCATCTTATTCAGCATCACCCGATTTAATGTGTTGACTACTCCATAGTATTAAAATTTGTCATGCAAGGTTGCACATACTGAGGTATTTGGAAGCTTGTAACTAAACAGATGACAATACAGTTTTCTTATATCCACATCCTTCCTGTTTTACAGATACGTATGATCCCAGCAAGGTTGAGACCGTGTGAAAAAGGAGCAGATTAGAGCAAAGAGATGTCAGGAAAACTCTGTGGATTTTACACTGTGTTTTCATTCACAAAACTGCCTTTCATCAACTGCCAACTTCTCCAATGTCCTCCACATGTACTGCTTATAAATGCATTGATAAGATGCTGCATCACTGCCAGGAAGAAATTAATTGGGTATTGAAACCATCTCTTTAATAAATTTCACAGCCTTGTATGACTGGTAGTACCAGCCCAGTATCTGAACTCAAAGTACAAGTCCACCCTTGGAAACTAATCTACCCGCTCTGGGTCCTTGAGGCAGAAGGTGCAGAAAATAATGACTGGCCATATTTGAGCCATGTGAGGTGACCTGCCAAAGTTGCAGTTGAGGCAGTGTGAAGGCTCCGAAACATAGTATGCCTGATTTGGAAATGCATGATGCTAACACTGGATGCCTGAAATGAGGGATACCTCTCGAGTGTTTATATTACTGACCTGAAGAGCACAATTAAAAAATAATGCATTCTTCTACTTTGAGATTCCACTAACCAAACTTCATATAAAAAAATAGCAGTATTGCTCTCAAAAATACCCTCTCGGATTTGCTTCCTTTTTAGTAGGGGTATTTAAAATTGTACATTTTAATTTCAATTTATTATGTGAAAGCATTTAACAAAAGATATAGTGACTTGGTTCTGAACCCGGATTTGCTGATATTAGAATAGACTGGCTGTTAGTAAGCTTTAGACAGATGCAAGTTTCTGGACACCACTAGAGGATATGCTTCAGTGCACTTGGGCAGCTGCAGGGAGTGCAGAGGTGACAGATGCAAAAAAAAGTGTGAATGAAATTTAAAAGCTTATGGGATGTAAAATTCAGAAAGCCTAATACTATATTGGGTCAGCTGACCTATCTTTCTTTTGTCTTCCAAAACAAGATCTGCTACCCTATTATCAGATGTTCTTGGATTCTGTGGTCCCATCAATGGGTCCAAATGATAATTTTGCACTCCAAAGTGCCTGTGATTCCTCTTGGATAGTGGAAGTGAGAGAGACACAATGTCTCAGAAAAGGAAATGGATTAATACCAGTTATATAAAGGAACCATTGCCCAAGAATGCAATAGATAAAGACAAAGGAACACCATCCATGCTGAAAGATTACATGTTGAAATTATTTGCACAGGGCATTAAAGATCAGTCAAGATCATGGTCAATTTCTGCAGTAACGTTGGATGGACAGTTCGTGGTGCATTATTCAGTAAATCGTCCTGTCCACAGTTGGGAAGTGGCAAGCAAGATGGAAACCTCCAGTGTCCCACCTCCATTATCAGTTCTTCCAAACTAAATTTCCTATAAGCCAAGCTCACTATTTGCCAAAAATAACACAAGGAAATCCATATGTGTAGTTACAGCTAATCAGAGCTCTCACCCATTTTCCATGCTCCATTGTGCATTTCACACATTACCTAGAACACATACCCGTCAGTACAAACTCAAGGTCAGTTCACACTCTGCAGGATTTGCCATCGATATGTACACAGTAAGGTGCATTGTTATTAATCAAAAAATTAATAGCAAAGAAATTGAGTGCTCATTCACATTTTGTCAAGTATATATTTTTGCTAAATTTTAATTGAAGCCTACAGTGATTGTGTGGCCTGCTGGGAATTTACTAATCAGTTCATCCAGCTTTTCACAAACATCAGTGGGTAGTTGCAGTTTTCATCGGTAAAAATTGATAATGTGATTGATAAGCACATGATCACTGCTATCCAGGGCCATTGCACTGCTGAGCTTGTAAATCCAGTGTTTGGTTTCTTTGCAGAGGATGGTCAAACTTCTGGAAGACATAGGTGGTATTACTCAAATCATCCAACCTTGGTTAGCTTTATTAGAGTTGATTGATCTTCATATCGCTGAGAAACAGTATGAAATCTCATGACCACAACAATTTGCAATAATATAGCACCTTTAATATAAAAAAAGCATCTTGTGCCATATTGATTTTTAAACAGAAGTGGAATGTAATACTCTTAATAGCTTGCCAGTGCCTTTCTGAATTACCATTGACTAATGAAGAAACGGCCTCAAAGATATTGCTTTATATAAAATATGTATATTTATTTTTAATGTATACAGTATTATATTAGAATTAACACCAGGGTTATCATGGGTCTGATATTTGGAATCTTGATCTACAGAGAGAATCACAAGATACAGAAAAAATTGACCCAATAGGTTGCCTGACCTTTTCTACCCATGAGTTCTTCCAGCAATTCTTTGTGGTTTCAAAATGATAAGATTGTTGAGTGTTAAACAACGTGGAAATTTGATGACACGGTTTTTGAGATTTCTTTCCTTTTCATGGAATTGGAATGGTTGAGGGTGGAGTTGGGGAATGGCCCTAATCTGTACCTTTAAGTGACGAGAGTTGAGGATTTTTTAGCAAAAATAATATTAAGAACCATCAGTAACTGCTCAAGGTAGTGAGAGACAGACAATAAATGTTGGCCATCCTTGCAAAGGTCACATCCTGAGAAAGAATAAAACAAAAATTAAAGTCTTGATGAAGTGTCAATAAATTTCAGTAATGTCCCTTTGTTTGCACATAGTTTATTTACCAATGGCCAGTGTTTGCATTCAGATTGAGTGCCACAAAGTATAAATAAAACTTTGATATTGGATATATGCCAGTCAAGGTATATAGTCCATTGATTATTGGTTAAAATGGCAGGGCACAAGATAGCTCTTACATTTCCATAGGATCAAAGTAGCAGTATTCTCAACTTGAGCAACTCACACCAATTACAAAATGCTAATTCTGATAGAGATGCCTCCTTCCTACTCACAACATATTTGTTATTTTACAAACATCTAAAGGAAAAGTAATTGCCAAAAAAGTAATCTATGTTACGTGTTAAAACTTTAAATGCCGTACTAGTTTGAAGTTAGCTTTCATTCTGAGCATATGGGTAACAGGTATTTAAAAGTAAATGAAAATTGACAGCAAATCGAGTAGACTTACAGCTGACTTAATATATGGAGATAAATTGTATAGTTTAATGCATATCTATGTATATAGTATGTATATTGGAAGCATATGAAGTGAAGGACAACAGAAGTTGATTGTGTCCAACTACAATAAGAAAATAAAAGTTCATTTAGAATCCTTGTATTTTGATTGGTTACCTCAAGACCCACGTTCAATTTCAGGGAAGTCACTTTCAGACAAACCCAGGAATGAACCTGAAATTGGATCTTGATAAGTATTTTTTACTCAAAAAACATCAAAGGTAAAAAATTAATGAACTGGTTTCCAGTTCTCATCAAAGGCCAGTTATCACAAGTTATATTTCAGCCCGTTGGTACTAATCCCCTTCAAGAAGCATTGCACTTAATCTAATACAGTTTAAATCTGATGCATATTAATATACTGATGCTCTCAATTTGCACTCCACACTACTACGTTCATGAATCTGTAGCTAAATCAATCCTATAGTACAAAATGCTGTTTAGGTACAATCCAATTATAAACTTAATACAATCTGCAACAGTACCACAGACATTTTTGTACTTTAAACCAGATGGACAAATGGAAACATCTCCATACTTTTCTAAAATCCCAGTTACACACTGACCAATGAAGCATTAACTGGTGCAAAAAGCCGAATTGTTATATAAATGCCTAATACACCGTAGGAGATAGACAATTGCTATCCCTTTGTTCTCATCAAAGGAAATGGAACTGAATGCAATACAGTACAAGGTGTAGTCTAAAAGTGGAGGTGGAGAATTGTCTAATATTGCTTTTGGTGACATTATTTCCAGAACAAAGTTATATCCGTGCGAGCGCCTTATAGTGGCAATGTTAATAATAGCAGACAAGTAGTCTGAGGAGATTGAAATGCAATGTTTGTGTCTAGAAGAAGATACATTTTAAATGTCTTAGAAGAACTCACAGGTTTCATGTATCTCAGAAGCTCTTCCATTATTTTTGAAAATAAATACAGTTATTTTATTTTTAAACAAAAAATGTATTTGTATAGAAGCTAGGAGACTGAGGAGGAAAGCAAAGGGGAAGTCACTTTTTTTCCCCTGAGGCTTGAGATTTACTTCTGTTTATCAGCTCAATGTAAATACTAATTCACAAGCTGCAATGTATCTTCACCCATGTATATTATTCCAGGTTCATTCTAAATAAAACATATGCATGAAACATCTTATAAATATTACATTGTCAGATGTCATCCAATTTATTTCTGTCTTTTGTTCTTGTTTCATACTGTACGAGCAAGACATTCATAACATAATTCAACTGAGCCAGCTGAGTGCCAGGCTTGAAGATATGTCTGAAGACTTCATATTTCGGGCTTCCGTTCATTTGCAGACAAAAAGAATGCAGTGTCTGAGGATGTATATGAATATGCAAGAATTGTGTTAAAAGTTACGAGATCAGAGCACAGGTGATTAGAATCAAATGACAACCATCCAGAGCAGTCCATATTATGGAGCGTCTTTAATATAATGAACTGTCTGCACTTGCTTCCAAGGAAGAATGACCAGACAGGATTTGTCACTGGCTAAGCAGATGTGGCCAGCAAAGGTTTAGGGGGTACACTCCAGACAGAGCTTATATCTTGACCATAAACTGTAGCTAAGTAGCACCCAGAGCCTGAGAGTTAAACCTGTGACCATTGGCCTGTGCCAAAGATGCCCCAAACTTATAAGGGTCTAATAAAGGCAACATAAAAGCAAGAATGCAGAGACATGACTACGTCAGGGAACTTGATTTGAGTTTACAGTTGAAATGCAGATGATGAGATGATACTCTTTGCACTTTTTTATGCCCAAGGACTAAGATTCAGATTTACTAGAACTGTACACCCCGAACATCAAAAACAAATGCAAAAAAACATTAAACGATCCACAAGAGGATTGTATTCTTTGGACATTGCCTTGCATCTGATTTTCCAGTGGAAAGCACTCAGCACAAAGTGAAATACCTTCTGACAGGCACAAGTGAATACAGATTCTGGAATCTCGAACAAAAGACAGTGAATTCAGTAGGTCATGCACCATTGATTGAGGGAAAAGGATGGTTGATGTTTCAGGTCAAAACCCTGCTCTTGAAGATTTTTTTCAAATATTTCACAACTTTAACCTGTATTTGTCAAACAAGGTACTTTTGAAATGTACAATCCTGATGTAATGCCATCGCACTCACATCAGCACCCACAAAGAGTAATGGTTTTCTGCTTTAATGACTGTTCAGGATATAAGGGAACCACCCTAGCCCTTACTTAAATAGAGCTAATGACATGCTTTCCTCAAGAGGGCAGGTGGGATCTCAGATTTTTGTCTCATCTGAGTTCTCATGATAAGTATGGCACTGAGTATGTGCTCAAATTTTAAAGATTTAAGATTAAGTTTATTCATCACAAAATACCTAATGCAGTTAGAAGGGATTTTCTGCCAACAGGCTAACAGGTTATCTCTAACGTTCATGCAGCCATGCAAGGAGCACAATTTACAGAGTGTAGGAATACAATGAAAGAAAGATCAGTTAGTATCAGGCAAGGGTAGTATGAGAGCACTGTTGTGAGGTTCATTCAGGAGCCTGAAGGCTCCGGGTAAGAAACAAACTTTTTGCCTGTTGGTGCATGTTTGCACATTCTTAAGCCTTCTCCCTGATGAGAAGAGGGAGAAAAGACTGATGGGAGGAGGGAGAAGTTCAGGATGTGGTGGGTCTTTCAGTAGGTTGATTACCTTCCCTAGGCAGCAGCAGGAGTTGTCAATGGAGTCCATGGAGAGGAGAGAAGGCTGTATTACGTTCTGAGGTGCATTCACTACCTTCTAACTTTTTCCAATCTTGAGCAGAGCGGTTCCAATGGTACCTATGATGCATCCAGCAAGTATTGCTTCCAATGGTAGAAGTTGACAAGGAACAAGGCGCACAGGTAGAGCTTACTTCATGTTTTAAGAAAGTCAGGGTTTGGTGGACTTTCTTGACTGTCGCATCAATGTGCTTGACCCAGGTCAGGTCATTGGAAAAAGTTATTTCTAAGAATTTGAACCTATCTACTCTTTTGACTTTTGTGCCATTAATGTGGACAGGGGTGTGGACTCTGTCCCATCTCCTGAAGTCAGTGATCATCTCCTTCATCTTTGAATGGCTTTCTGACTCAGGACTAATGACTATCCGCTAAATAAGTAGTAACGAAACAATGCATGTAACATTACAGAGCCATAAACCAGTCAAGATCTGCCAGGAAATCCAAAATAAAAACAGGAAATACTGGAAACATATGGCTGTATCTGTAGCGAGAGAAGCAGAGCTAATGTTTCAGATTGGTTCTGGTGAGTGATCATAGAGTTGAATTTTCCTTTTCCACAGATGCTTCCTGACCTGCTAAGAATTTACAGCATTTCCTGTTTTTATATAAAATAGTTGAAGAGAAACAAACTTTTTGTTCCCTTAAGTTAACTTTCAATTAACTTTTCAGCTGAAATGCAAGTTGATGGATGTACTTTGAAGCAACACATTCTGGGATGATTTAGTGTCTACTCGCCATTCATTCAATGTTATGTTTCCACAGGTATTAAATATCATATAACAGTATATTTTGCTACAATAAAATGGAATGAACATAGAAATCATGTGCACATATTTTTGTGATATGAGCATGAGATGGACTTGACGAGCACCATGTTTAGGATTAGCGAGGCATTTATGATTTGTAGTCAATGCCATCACATGGGTCTAAGAGAAATTTATGCAGCTGTTCTTTATAGCAGTAATTTCTCATCAAAGTGAATATATTGTGGAAAGGATAAAGGACGCTTCAGTAAATCAGAACCAAAAATATAGTATTTTCAAGTCAAATTTTGTTCATGAGCAACTAAAAGCCTCAGACCAAATTGTGAGTTAGAAAAATGGTGTGCATTCTGGAAGATCAAATAATGGCAATAATTATTTGTGCTTTCTTCCTGACATTAAATGCCAAAAAAAAAATGAGTTAATATGATGTTTAATTGAATATACCACAATAATGATCTTTTTGCCTGTTTCTTTGAATGCCCTGACAGACATGGTCAAAGGAACATAGAAGCAAAGCATGGGATAGGATGAGTGCTGATTTTGTAGACCACTGCCACAAGTTAAAATTCACAACATTCAAAGAAGATTTGCTGCTAATGTTGCAGGAAGATAACAATGAATGCTTTCAGATGAGCCAATAATTCACATGCCTTTCAATATAATCATTTTCAGTGCTGTGTATATGTAAATCCAAGTGCTCATAAATTCCAAAATGAACTACATATGCCAGCATAATGTACCTCAGCGGAATGAATTTCTCGAGGGCTGCAGTGTGCTGATGCTTCTACATGGAGCATTTAATGCTAATGAACAGAGGCAAATCCCAAGGCAAGAGTTTTCTTATAATATTCCCTCTTTGCTCTTCCTTAACATCTCTTTGTGCAGTTACATTTTTTACAGGCAATTGTGTACTTCCATCATTGGGTGGCTTCATTCGACCCACCTTCATTCCAACCAGAGTAATTTGATGGAAGCTCAGCTAGGAAGGAACTAGAGTCAGCCAGTCACTTCCTTGCTCCTTTGCCATTCAATCATCTCATTACTGTTCTTCACCCAACTTGGTTCCATCAGTCTTCGAATCACTTAATGACAAGAATGCTTTATTATCAGTGTATTAGAGTTAAATGCCATGTGCCATACAAGCAGCAGGCAAGCAAAAGGAATATGAACAAAAGAACATAAGAACTAGCAAGAGTAGGCTATCTGCCTGGTCGAGCCTGCTCCACCATTCATGGCTGATCTGATAATAGGCTCATCTCCACTTACCCACCTTTTCCCCATACTTAATTCCCTTACTTTGTAAAAATCTATCCAACCTTGTTAAATATATTTACTGAGGTAGCCTCACTGGGAAGCAAATTCCATAGATTCACCACCCTCTAGGAAATGAAGTTCCTCCCTATCTCTGTCCTAAATCTACTATCCTGGATCTTGAGGCTATGTCCCCTAGTTCTAGTCTCACCCACCAATAGAAACTACACACCTACTTCTGTTGTATCTGTGCCTTTCATAATTTTATACATTTCTTCTAAATTCCAGCAAATACAGAACCAGAAGACTCAATCTCTCCTCATAAGTTAATCCCCTCATAAGCTAATCCCCTCATCTCTGAAATCAACCTGGTGAACTTCCTCTGCACTGCCTCCAAAGCCAGTACATCCTTCCTCAAGTAAGGAGACCAGAACTGCACTCTGTACTCCAGATGTGGCATCACCAGTATCTTGTACAATTGCAGTATAACCTCCCTGCTCTCAAATTCAATCCCTCTAGCAATGAAGGCCAACATTCCATAGTTTGCTGCACCTGCAAACCAACCTTTTGTGATATGCCGTACCTCATCCAGAATTTGGCTGATCGGTCCTGACCTTTGACCTTTAACCTCCTGAATATTTCAGGAATAGTTCCAGCATCAGAATCACTTTGGTAGAAATCAAATCTTTAAACAAAAAACCAACAATAACAAGGGGAAAAAAAGGAAAACTGATAGCCTGGTTTGAATTAATTGGCATTCCATTTATCTTGTATTTACGTTCACTTTTATCTCAATATGTTTTCCATTTAGTAACAAGAAAATAATCCTCTGTTCCCATTCCACACAGCATGCAGTGTTAGGATCTACAATATTTATAACTATCTCCAGGACTGCCAGCTTTGTAAAAACAAGATGGACTTATATTAAAGCAATGTTATGTTACACTGATCTATGCCATTCTTGCCTGTGCACTTATTCAGAAGGCCTTTATCATGGTATTATATATGGATTGTTGAGAAAAATGTGGCCTCCCTGCCTGTCTGGAATATTGTGCATTGTAGGTGGTCACATGTCCTCCCTGTCTGAAACTTATTCGGAAGTCACATCACCTGTCAATCAAGGATGGACTCCAGTCATCCATTAGTGCACACTGCTGTTGGCTAATTTAAATCACCTCGGGTCATTTTTGGCTAGATGCCCAAATCAGAACTATAAAATCTTGATGCATAGCACATTTTTTCTCTCTGCCTCGTGGTCCATGCCAGGTCACTACTGTGGATATCGCTAGAAGAGTCGCGGGTAAGGTGTGCACTACACTGAAACTGAGCCGTAGTACTGCTATAGATCAGTACTTGCAGAAAGCCACAACCCTGCCAGTACAGGGAACCAGGTGTGTGTGTGAAAGTCCGTCTGTAGAGTGTGTACTCAACTGTGTGAGCATGTATAGGGGTCCGTTGGTATTGGAGTCTAACCTAGCTCCAATGTGAATGTCTGTATCGTCGTTTAAGTAAAATAGTAATCGAGTACCGTTTTACACTCTCCCCTATTTGTCTCCTATGTGTTCATTAAAGTTACATGTGATTATAACACTTGTGTCCAGGCTCATCTCTCTCTGAATGCACCGAACCTGATACACTTTCCCACACGACACATGGTCACAATGCAAGTTACTGCTCAGTTTCTCTGGTCATTTAATCTCCTGTAAGAAATTCACTGCTTGTTAATTTTATTGCAAGGGCCACAACCTCAAATTTGCTTAAGTCACAAGCAGGACTTCACTGACAATCACCCACTCATTGTAATACAACAAAGACTTTTCCCCAACTGCAGGCAGATGAGCTAGTTCCGCTGTATCTGAGATGTTGAGCAGAGCCATCGTAACAGTACTCTCTGACTTTGCTTAACAGAATACCCCAGATCTAAGAACATTTTTCTTCTTTTTCTTAGGCAGCTCCTTGCAGTCAAGGATTAGTTACTTCCATTGAACTTCTTGAGTCATGAGTAAACTGTTAAAGCCAATATAGGATCTGCATACTCTACCACTGCTGGGGCAGGCACTGCTTAATGGAATGAGTGGGGGACAGTTGGGGAGGGGGGGGAGGGGGGTTTGAATTCCCTTTTCCATTCATGTTGGTCTTCTAAATGTGAACTCAAGTTTTTTAGTGCCAACCCAAATGTCAACCGTCTCCATTTTGAGGACATGGATCAAGATATGAGTGGCATGGATAGTCTGCGCGGGTTTCTTTTGGGTGCTCCGGTTTCCTCCCACCTTTCAAAATGTACGACTGTTGAAGATCAATTGGGTGTAATTGGATGGCTTGGGCTTGTGGGTCAAAAGGGCCTGTTACTGTGTTGTAAGCATGTTTAACTTTGTCTCAATGTGATTAGAGCAGTGCCAATGGATGTCACAGGTTTACTACGAATAATGGGGCAAGAAAAGAGCACGCTATAATCTTTCAGGGGATTCAGTTAATTGTGCCAGTTGCATGACGGTGCACAGGTAATAATTGCATAATATTATGGAGTCAAAGAGTGATTGAATTTTACAGCTAGGAAACAGAACCTTCAGCCCAACTTGTCCATACCAACTAATCAACAATAGGAAACACCAATACTGATAGCATCACATTGGCATATCTGTTATTATTGATATAAAAAGAGAGAGGTTATTATTGTGAAATTGTCCCTCAACCATTTTGCATTGACATGTAGGCAATGAATTTATTGAATGGACAGTTAAGTGGGACCAAACTGTTCAGAAGGAGATCCTAAACAAAGCATCCCACATCTAGGTCAGAATGCTTTCTAATATTGCTATTTCATTCTTTGGGGCAAGTTGCAGTTTGCTCAGTGTTGCTGAGCAGGGAAAGGTGAGGTGGTGGTGGTGGTGGGGTGGGGGGAGGGGGGTTGTCGGTGGAGGTGATTCCCCCCAAGGGGTTAGGAGGACACCCTGCTTCTCCAAGCTCACTATTCAGTTGTAGTGTTTCCTGACGTAGGAAGCATTGTCTGCCAGGTTCAATTTAATTCAGTCTTTTAAATATAATAATCAGGTGCCCTCCACCATGATGATGGGATAGTTCACAGGTCCCACTGGAGTGAAAATGGCAATGGGTACAATTATATGTTCTGAATGACAACAAATAAATTCTTAATTTTCCATCCTAAATCCCTCGTTCTAAAGTCTCACCAGCATTGCGGCAATTCATTCAGAAGCTGGAGGGAACTGGACTGGAATGAATTAATACAAATCATGAAATAGCACAGAGCATGATTGAACCACAGTTACAAAAAAAGTTAGTTTAAAAATGCCTAAAGGTATTAACAATAAAGGTTTAAAAAATAGAGTATATTGTGTGATTGAATATATTAAAAGGCATTATGTCCTGATGCCACACAAGAGGAAGGATGAAGTAGCAATGGAGAGGGTGCAGGATTCCCTTGGACATTGCTTGGAGTGTAGAGTTACGCTTACCAGGATAGATTGGATAGGCTGGGTCTACTCTCACTGGAATATTGGAGGTGAAATTATGGAGGTTTATGAAATGAAGAGGGGCACGGATAGGGCGGAGGAGGGCAGGGGAGCCTTGAACTACAGGACTAGCTGCTGGAGAACATGGTTGAGGAACACGCACTTTCACGATTTAAAATGCATTTGGACAAATACTTGGACAGCAAGGATGTTGAGGGATAGGGGATGAATGCTGCCTTTCTGAACTAAGATAAAATTGTAATTGGGAGAATTAATCTCTGGTCTATTGCCCCCTGTTGTGCACAGGAAGCTGAGAACAGTAAGAGTCTATTCAATGCCAATGGATCTCCCCCACTCCACGAGCCTGCAAGTTGGTTCAAGTGTCATTCATTAGCCTTCCCCTCATACAGATAACCAAAATGAAATCTATCAGTCTCAATCATGAGAGTTGCAATTGGAAAAACACAATTGTTAAAAAAATAAAAGAAACTCTGGAGGAACTCAGTCGGTCTCGCAGCATCCATAGGAGGATGTTTCGGGCCTAAGCCCTTCATCAAGGTCTAAGCAAAATGCCTACCACATTGACCACCGCCAGTGGGCTGATATCACCTCAAACCATGCATCCCGAGGACTCGCTTTACGGCTGAAATTTGTGCTTATTTTAGCTACCAGGAACCGAAGGGCTGAATGCCCTTTTCTTCTGCACCATATCTCCAGCTTTCTTCTGAAGAAAGTTTTTCCTGATTTTTTTTTCTGCCTAACAGCCTTGTCCCTGTCTCTGTATTCCGGTTTCTCTGCACATATTGAACATTTTAAACAAATGCCACCTAATCTTTTGTTTAAATTCCCGTCTTAGAAACACAGGCTCAGAATGATAAATGCTCTTGGTGGGTTTGAACTAATAAAAATGTTGGCCATTGTCTCAACATTTAACGGGTGCTGTTGGCTCTGAATTTTATGGAGGAAAACACAAAAGACTCCTTATCCCCCAGTGAGAGTGTAAACATAGCCCTGTACCAGATGATGATTAACAGCTGTGGGAAGGGCCTGTGGGGCCTGCATGGATTACTTTACACTCAGAGTGTGAGGGAAGTTCACATGGATAATCGTATTTGTATATGCAAGTAAAGCAAAAAAATGAGACTCAGCATTTTGCTACTCAGCTGGATCAGAGAATGTTCTTTGTAATTCACCGGAGTTTGATGAATGTGTCTGGGTGGTTGGGCACAGTTTACACAAAAAAAAGCGAATGTGGTAAAACAGCAACTTTTTAAATTTCTTTCACTCAGCAGGATCCCATTTGGAGCTCTAAGGCATTGGAGAAATTTAACTATACAAACTGTGACAGACATGTGTATCCTTTTATCTGATGCAAGCTTCTTTATGATAACAAGATGTTCTCTGTTTACATTGAAGAGCACTAATTCACACTTCCCCTTCACCAACTCATCCTAGGCATCAGTACACACAGACAAACATAAAGGCACTGTTAACATAACATAACATAACAACCCTAATGTGTATATTGCGTGTACTCACATGATATGCACATGCACAAATGCACCCACAAACTGAAAATTACACATTGCCACACACAAATATGCCACCCAATTCAATACCTCAGCTGATGAAAGCAAGCAAGGCACCTTCTCACCACTCTGTCTACCCATGCTGCCATTTTCAGGAAACTATGTTCGGCTCCGAATCATGGGTCCTTTACCGGCATCACCTACGGCTCCTAGAACGTTTCCACCAGTGTTGTTTCCGCTCCATCCTCAACATTCATTGGAGCGACTTCATCTCCAACATCGAAGTATTCAAGATGGCAGAGGCTGACAGCATCGACAGATCAAACTGCGCTGGGTAGGTCACGTCTCCAGAATGGAGGACCATCGCCTTCCCAAGATTGTGTTATATGGCGAGCTCTCCACTGGCCACCGAGACAGAGGTGCACCAAAGAAGAGGTACAAGGACTGCCTAAAGAAAGCTCTTGGTGCCTACCACATTGACCACCGCCAGTGGGCTGATATCACCTCAAACCATGCATCTTGGCGCCTCACAGTTCGGCGGGCAGCAACCTCCTTTGAAGAAGACTGCAGAGCCCACCTCACTGTCAAAAGACAAAGGAGGAAAAACCCAACACCCAACCCCAGCCAACCAATTTTCCCTTGCAACCGCTGCAACCGTGTCTGCCTGTCCCACATCGGACTTGTCAGCCACAAACCTGTAGCTGACGTGGATTTTACCCCTCCATAAATCTTCGTATGCGAAGCCAAGCCAAAGAAGAATGTACTTGTATCCCCAGATCTCTCTGCTCTAAAATAATCTACAGGACTTTGCCATTCACTGTGTATGTCTGCATACTTGTCCGAGTTAAAATTCCGACTCCCAATCCTTTTCCCACTTTTATAGTTGATCTAGATCTTGTTATAACCTCAGGCAAAACTCTGCATTGTCTGCAATACCACCAATGTGGTATCTTCTGCAAATGTACTGATCATGTCACTTACATTTTCATTCAAATCATTAATATAGACGACAAATAACAATGGGATCAGCACCAGTCCCTCCAGTACACCACTGGTGACAGGAACCCAATCCAAGAAACAACCCTCCAGTACCACTTTCCAACTCCTACCACCAAGCCAATTTAGTATGCAATTTATTAGCTCACCTTGGATCTCAGTCTTTAGCCCTGCTAATAAAGGACTCAGGTTCTGGGTCTTCTCATTGCACTTCCTCCAGGATTGGGAGATGCTTGCAGTGTCCCAGATTGTGCTTCACACGGAAGACAGCAAAAGATCTCCTGTTTTACTTGTTGAGCATAGCAGAGCCTCTCCAGACCAATGCCGTAGCCAAATATCATCTTGAGGACACAGCGTTTTTTTCCACTCCCATTCTGTTATCTGTGTGGCCTCCTTTATTTTAACTCATGGCCCCTCTCTGTCTGTCTCCACAATCATCTTAAATCTAACAGAACCATAACCACTGGTCATCAAAGGCTCTTCCACAAACACTTCATCTACTTGTCCTTTCCAATTTTTCTAGACTATATCAAGCCATGCCCTCTTCTGTGTAGAACACTCCACATATTGCTAGAGGAAAATTCCTTGGATAAATTTGAAAAATTCCAGCCCATCTAAACCTTTCACACTACATTACTGACCCAAAACTGCATTACCAGATCAGCTCCAACAGTGTCATCAACAGTAGTTGGCCTCATCTGCAACAATGATGAGTCGCACTACAGAGAAGAAGTGGAAAATATCGCAAAATGGTGAGAGACTAACAACCTGAGTCTCAACGTGAACAAAATGAAGAAGATGATCGTGGACTAGGAAGACCAGGAACGACTACCTTCCTCTACACATCAACAACTCTGTAGTAGAGAGTGAAGAATACCAAGTTCCTTGGAGTTCACTTAACTAATGACCTATTGTGGATACTCAACATCTCCTCACTTGTCAGCAAGGTGCAACAGTGACTGCACTTCCTGAGAAGAGTGAAGCATGCAAGGCTACCAGCCACATTTATGTAAACCTTCTATAGGAGCTCCATCGAGAGTGTCTTGGCAAGCTACATCACCGTGTGATACGGTTGCTGCAGAGAAATGGATCAGAGGTCAATCCACAGGACCATAAGAGTGGCAGAGACGTTCACTGGCATCTCCCTCCTTTCATCAACTGAGATTGTTATCTGGAAAGGGCGTGCAAAATCATTGAGGATGCAATTTCCTCTCATTTCAATTGGACTATTCTTAATACACTCCCAGCATGGGGATCATGCCTTTCTTGTTGCTCAACTCCACCCATCTAGCCTCATTAGTCAACCCATCTATAATGAATCTGACCCTTCCCATGGCATCCTCCTTAACCAATAATGCCACGTTCCCTCAAATTTCATGGATAACAGGATAGCCACACTGAATCAGGACACTGGAAGACATGGCTGAGATCTGCTTCAAATGCTGAGAAAGATCCTGTGATGAAGATGTTGATATTCAAAGCAACCTTGACCTTCACAGCAATAGCAGTTCACTGAATGAAGTGATGCCAATGTTGGCCCCACTGAGGGTTGAGTATGTCAACAATTAAATGCCGGCAGAAGCAATTGCTGACTGTCTTGCCACATTTTATAATCGTTAGAAGGGATTTCAGTAGGCTTCCAGTGAGTTCAGAAGCTGAAAGCAAACTGGTGGAGGATCTCCATGGGTCAGGCAGCACCTGTGGAGGGAGACAGTCAATACTTTGGATCAAGACCCTATACCATTTCAGAATTTGCCTGTTTAGGTTTCCCAAAATCAGCAGACTATCCCTTTAAATAACAAAGATAAGCTCATCAAAATTGAATTCAAATTCTAATTTCAGAGAACAATCCAGAGGGCCAGGGTTTGTGTGAATCATTAAATCTGGTTCCAGAAAAAATGTGTTCAGCGCAAAGAAGTTTGCAGTCCAGTTTTCTGATGGGTTTAGGCATAACTTCACCTGGAACTGATCACTGATGCTGCTCTCTCCAGGTTGACTTGACGTTTGTGAGTGTTGCATGCATTAAGAACAGATGATATTGAATCATGAGTTTGGTTACTGCACTTATCAGCCATTCTCAACAGGGGCCACATGGTCCCCCATGGGGTCCACAGCACATCTCGGGGTGGGCTCAGACTGATCCTAAAATATTTTTATGATTTTTTATGTAATCGGCAGAAAAGAAGTACAGAAGAAACCAACTAGACTACTTCACAGGGAAGGGGCCCCATAAACTGAGCAGAGAAGGGGCCATAGCCAAAAAGAAGTATTAAATTGAAGCAATATTTCTGTCAGGATTCTGGATCTTGTGATTGTGTTTTAAGTGCATCTCGATTGCCCCTCATTTGCAATAATTTGGTAAACTTTAGGACAGATCATAGGCAGTATAAATTTCAAAAAGCAATAATGATTCTTTTGAAGAGGAATATTAACTATTCCTGATATGTGGATAATTGGTTAAAGTTTTATTGAAAACATACATTAACCTCCATAGGATCCTGTAATAAATACTACAAACGTTCACAATGATTAAATAGTTCAAGGAATTCAAGTAAGAACATTCAGCTTGGAGTGAGGGAAACCAAAAAAAAACTGCAGACCCTTGAAGTGAAAACAGAAAATGCAGATGGTAGCTTTGGAATGAGAAACAAAATTAATCTTTTAAATTCATTCTAATGCAGGGTCTCTGAGCTGAAATGTTTATTTGTTGTCCTTTTCAAGAAATGCTGTCTGATCTGCTGTGTGTTTCAAGAATTTTGTGAAGTAGGAGGCCCATTTTAACTGACTGAATATAGAGCGTTCAGCAGCTGTATTCCACCCACCCTTTCACTGTTGCACAATACAAGTGTCCTGAACTCCACCTATAATTTCCAGTTGAATTAATATTTATGAATGTTCTCAAATGCTCCATGCTGTTTTTTGTCAGATGTTGATCCCATGTCCAACTGATGTCGACATTTTCCTTTTCCAATAGCGTTTTCCAGTAAATATGTCAGGGACTTCCACAATATTCCCAACACATGTATTCTTTCAACATGTGTCCTGAGCAATAATTGAAGATCTCAGAAAAAGATTTTTGTGTTCCATCCAAGGGGTATTTCAGAGCAGGGTCATGTTTGCTGTCGAATGTTGTTATTGCCTTAGAATGAACCACACGGAAACTAGAGCTTCGATGAAGCAAGCCAAGTAAGCACTTAGTCGAGAGCTGACGTAAGACTCCTTTGGTAGAATCTGCTGGGAGAATCTCTCAGAAGAATATCCTTGAACTTAAAAGTATATTGAGTTTTTATGCACTTTAAGTACAAAGGTAACAGAAGTAAATGATTAAATGCAGTTTCAGTAATTACAATCACATCGTTTGTTTCAATATTACAATGTATGAAAGTGTGGAAGTAACTTAGCAACATCCATAGGAAGTAAAAAGTAGCCAACATTTCGGGCTAGGGCCTTTCCTCAGCAGGGTTGAAATTTAGGCAGATGCCTGAAAGGAAAAGGTAGGATGAAGGGGGCAGGGGGGAGGGGGAAAGGGGAGAAGCAGAGGCTAATGTGTTGCAGGTAATAGGTGAAAGGGTAGAAGGCAATGATGAAAGGTGATAGGGGGAGGGGACAGAGGGCTAAGATGGATAGCTCTCCTACAGGAGAAGGAAGGGAAGGGGTGGGGAGTTGGAGGAAGTGAGACAGAGGGATGAGGGAAAGAGAAGCTGTGGGAGAGAAATTGATATTCATGCTGTCTGGATGGAGGTTGCTGAGAAGGAATAGGGTATAAAGTATAAAGTGTAGTGGTGACCTCAGTTTGGCAGAACATGAGACCATGGACAGATATGTCAGTGTGGTAATGGTGCGTGGAACCCAAGTACCGTATTTGACAGCTTATAAGACCCCCCCACTTCAGAAATATTTTTTTTTGTACATGTTTTAGTGTATTTATGGGTAAGCTGGTCTTGCGACATCTAGCCTTGGTGATTGCCAAGTTGTATTTGATTGTTGTGAATGAACAGGTAAGTGTTCCTTCCATGTCTGGGATAGTGGCAGCGGCACCGGCAGAGGTTCTCAGGGGTAGCTAGGGTTAGCGGCAGCAGTGAGGCTTGGGGGAGTTAGGGTTAGGGGCAGCAGTGGTGCTCGGAGGTTGGGGTTAGGGGTGGTGGTGCTTGGGGGAGGCCTTCAAGTGGCACCTCAGGCCCTGGGTGGAATCCGTCTCTCTCTGACACCAGACCTTGGCAGCAATACCGAGTGGAGAGAGAGGCATCCCTCTCTCCTTGATGCCGGGCCAAGCAGCAATACCGTGCTCTCCAAGATGTCACCTTCACATAAAATGACCGGGGGGGTGGGATTTTTTGGAGTTTTTCTTTTAAAACGTGGGGTTTATATGCCATCAAATATGATAGTTGGTCACTGCGAGGTCCCTATTATTCCAGCAGACAGAGCAAAGGTGCTCAACAAAGTGATCTCCCAATCTGCTTTCAGTTTCCCCAATGCAGAGGCGGCAACAAGAACACTGGACCCCTGCAGATTCACAAGTAAAATTTGCTTCACTTGGGAGGTCTGTTTAGGTCCTCAAATTATGGTAAGGGAGGAGGTGTAGGTGTAAATGTAAATGTTACACTTTCTGCAGTCACAGGATTAGGTACCAAAGAAACAATTGGTGGGAAGCGATGAATGAACGAAGAAGTTGCATTGGGACCAATCCATGCAGAAACCAGAGAAGGGAGGGGAGGGAAGGGGAAGGGAGGAGAGTGGAGGGGAAGATGTGTCTGCTGGTAGGATCTTGTTGAAGTGTAGGTTTGATTTACTGTTGATGGTTGTGGGAAAGTGGTTCCATAGATTTATTTTTTTTTCTGGGAGCACCTCTCAACTGGCAAAAATACTTCTTAATATTCAATCATCTTTTGCTGTGAACCAAGACTCCCAAAATAGCCCTCGTTAGCCATTGTATTGCAAGGCAGCTCTCTGAATGCATGGGCATCCCAAATATTGATTGACAGAACAAATACATCCTTAGTCATTTGCTATTTGGCAAGATATCCAGCCTAGACCCCATCCTGGGGTTTTTACATAGTCTTGACAAAGCCATTTATCCATGGGATTGAGTTCAATTGTTTATTGTCATGAGTACCATAACACAGTGAACAGCTTTGTTTTGCTTGCATTCTGGGCAAGTACACCCATCCTTATGTAGTGTGTAATGCAACAATAAAACAGAAGTGCAGGGCATCATCTTTTACTGAGGAGAGGTCAATTCACAAGTCTTATAACAGCAGGAAAGAAACTCTCATAGAATCTGGAGACTTGGCATTTTCACACTCTTGTATCTTCTACCCAATACACATTGACAGGTTCCCCAAAGCAGCTGGAGGTAAAGAGTCTGTGAAGGGACGGTTAGTTTGTGTGGTGGCCTGGCCTATGTTCACAACTCTCTGCATTATCATCCAGTCCTGGACAGGGTAGTCGTGCAGTTCGCAAAATGTTGCCGCACTTTGGCTGCCACGTGATTTACAAAACTCCTTGTAACTCTTCCCACTCCTTGTAATAACATTTGAAGAATGGTTCTTGTTTTTATTATTGGCTGCTACCCATGTACCTCCTGATGGATGTCCCATCTCACTAACACAGTCACCAGTGCACCACAGAGATAAGTCAATCTGGTGACTGAAATACTCAGCTTCAAAAACTATTCATTAAATATGGTCAATAAATTTAATTCCTTTTTCTGCTGTGAACCAACTGGTTCTAACCCAGTTCCATTTCATTCCTTGAGTTGATGATCCCAGGCCAACCATTTCCAGAGTCTCTGATTATTGCTCAAGTCTTATACGTCATGGTTCAATACATTAACTCAGCAGACACAGCCAAGCAGTCTGGTACACTTCCCTGACATCCAATCAATCATTGCAGCAGGTTTCGTGGCTCATAGAAGCTACCAAGGCCATGATTCTGTGAACACAGTACTCAAAACAAGTTGAGGCACTGCTTATGGAAAAATATGCTTTGATCTATGGCCAGCATTAGTGAAGGCTAGAACATGATTTAAACTGTGAATTTAGAAGCTTTTTACTCATTCAACCAGTGTAGCGTAGATAAAAGCTCACACTCGACTGGAGGGACAACTAACGCTTTTATTAGCTTACAACACAGGTAGGGTTCACGGACAGGCTTCAGAGGGTTTCAGGGATTAGTCAGGAAACCCGGGTTATATACAGGTTCCCGGGGGAGGAGATGGGAGGCAGGACCAGTCGTTAGTACAGCTCCCTCCTAGTGAATCCCAGTTCACTACAACCAGTTGTAGGATATAAGATGAATCCAGAGGAAGGCTGCAGAGCAGATGATAGGCAAAGGCCTGTCTTTGATCGTGGGTGTCGCCTTTTTGCCTTCTGAAGAAAATACATAGCACTGAACCAACATTGCATCCATATCTTCTCCCACAGAATATTCTCTCATAACTTACCAATCATAGATGCAGTACACAAAAATGCTGGAGAAATTCTACTGAAGAAGGGCTCAGGCCTGAAATGTGTCTTTTATTTTCTAAGGATGCTGCATGACATACTATACTTCTCCAGCACAAGGTCCCAGCATCTGTAGATTTTCTTGTTTCCTTACAAATCACAGATGTTAGGCTCGCTGGCCTCTAGATCCCAGGCATTTCCCTGCATTCCTCTTGAAAAAAAATCACAAACTTTGCAATTCTCTGGTCTTTCTGGCCCTGCATCTGTACTTAATGATGACTCAAAAATCTCAGGCAATTTCCTCTCCAACTTCCCACAGAATCCTCAGATAGGTCTAAAAAGACCCAAGAGCTTTGTCTATCGTCTTGCATATCAGGACCTCCTGTGCAAAGTGAAGGGAGGAAAGTTTAGGGGAGGCATCAGGGGTAAGTTTTTTTTACAGAGTGATGTGGGTGCCTGGAATGCTGAAAGAGGTGATAGTGGAGTCTGGAACAATAGGGGCATTTAAGGGACCCTTAGACAGGCACATGCATGAAAGAAAAATAGAAGGCTATGAGGTAGGGAGGGTTTCATTTATATTTGGTAGGTAGATATGGGTTGGCACTACATCAAGGGCTGGAGAGCCTGTACTGTGCTATAATGTTCCATGTTCTATGTTCTATCACCTTCTCCACCCCATCAACTGTAATACTGACTGTCCTCAAGCCAATACCATTAACTGCCCCAAGTTACCCAGTCCTCACATCTTTCTCCCCAATGACAACAGAGGAGAAGTACTCATTGAGGATCTTGTCCAACTCCTGTGGCTCCACACAGAGTTAAACACGATAGGCTGCAGATGCTATGATTGTAGTAAACACACCAAAATGCTGGAGGAATTCAGCTGGCCTTTTCAGCATCTAAAGGAGACGAAGATATATTGCTAACTTTTTGGGACTGAGCCCTTGAAGAAGCTGGAAAGACCAGCTGAGTTCCTCTAGAAATTCGATGTATTTACTCCACACAGAGTTGATCACATTGTTTTCTGAGAGGTCCAATTTTATCTCAGGTTTCACTTTTTTCCATGAATGTACTTATAAATTTAAATTTAGAAATACAGTATGGTAACAGGTCATTTCGGTCCATGAGTCCAGGCCACCCATTTTACACCCAATTAACCTACACCCCCAGTACGTTTCAAATGGCGGGAGGAAACGGAACCCCTAGGAAAACCCATGGAGACATGGGGAGAAGTACTAACTCCTTTCAGACAGCACAGGATTCGAACCCCAGTCACGATTGTTGGCACTCCCCACCCACCCCTTCACAAACCCATGCTGACTGTCCTTAATCTGACCATTTTAGCAATGAACGTGCATGAATGCTGAAATGAATGTAAATTGGAAATTTCTGAGATTTTCATAACTTCTAGAACAGAAATGAATGTCAGTCATTGACTGCAATGTCAGAGTATATTGATTCAATGTGTTTTATAAAATGCTTAGGTACAATTTTAACCAGGTGTAGAATGTAATGGAGCTTGTTGACCTTCTCAGATATAAAACTGGTGTTACATTATTTAGTTCTTCTTCTCATATTCTGCGATGATACCAGTCATTGACTGAAAGAAATGCAAAAAATGCCATTAGCACTAATGTGATATTTTTAATGTGACAGTAAAACAAGAGGAAGGGAGCAGTGGGGGGTAGAACAGGGGCTGAAACAGGGGAAAAGGATACAAACTGGGCTATAGGAGGTTTTAAAGTTATGGCAGCACAAATGAATGAATGGAGATTATTGTCATATACATAAGTACGAAATATCATGTTACAATGTCCAATGGGCAAGAATACAGTATATAAATATTCACAGTAGTTGGTGCAAGAATAAAAGATGACATTTCAGTAGTGCAGACAGATTTTTAGGTAATTGATGGTTCGGGTGATACTAATACGGGTAGGTTCAAGAGCCTAATAGCTGTTGGAAAAATAAAAACCTGTTCTTGAACCAAGAGGTGCTGGACTTGAGGATGACTTGCCTGCTGTTTTCAGGAGAATGAATCTGACTGAGGAAAGCATCTGACCTGGCCAGAGTACCTGGTCAAGTATTAAAAATCTGTGCTGACCAACTTACCAATGTATTGATAGATATCTTCAATATTTCATTCCAGCAGGGTATGGTACCCACTTGTTTCAAACAGGCATCAATTATATTGGTGCCCAAGGACAGCGCAGTAACCTGCCATAGTGACTATCGGCCAGTAGCACTTACATCAACAGTGATGAAGTGTTTTGTAAGGGTGGTGTTGAAGCATATCAGCTCCTGTTTGAGCGATGACATGGAATTGTTCCAGTTTGTGTATCGTAGCAACAGGTCTACGGTGGATGCCATCTCACTGGCTTTACTCAAAGCTCTGGAATACCTGAACAGTAAAGGTGCATTTATCAGAATGCTCTTTATTGACTACAATTCAGCATTTTACACTAGCATACCCTCAAAACTGATGAGTAAACTGCAAGACCTGTGACTCAACAACCCACTGTGTAAATGGATCATGGATTTCCTCACCTCCAGACCACAGTCAGTGAGGATCGACAAGAACATCTCCTCCACAATCTCCATCAGCACCAGACCACCTCAAAGCTGTGTTCTTAGCCCTCTTCCCTATTCACTTTACACCTACGACTGTGTAGCCCGCCTCGGTATGGCAATAACAGCATCTACAAATTTGCTGACAATATCACAGTAGTGGGTTGTATAAAGTAAGGTGACGATTCAGCATACAGGATGGAGATTGAAAACTTGCTTGAATGGAGCACCACCAACAACTTTGCACTTAATGTCACCAAAACTAAGGAACTGGTTGTAGACTTCAGGAAGGGAAAGCCAGAGGTGTACAATCCAGTGGTCATTGGGGGATCAGAGGTGTTGTGGGTAAGCAAACTTAAGCTCTTGGGAGTCACTATCTCAGAGGATCTTTCTTGGACTAAACATACTAAAGGTACTGTTAAGAAACCACGTCAGTGCGTCTACTTCCTCTGGAGTTTGTGGAGGTTTGGTATGACACCAGATACCCTGGCAAATTTCTACAGTGGAAAGTGTGCTGACCAGCTGCATCATGGACTGGTATGAGGACACCAATATACCCCTGACATAAAACCCTGTAAAATTTAGTGGACAAGCCCAGAACACCAAAGGCAAAACCCTCCCCACTGTTGAGAACATCTACGGGGAACGCTGCCATCAGAGAGCAGCAGCAATCATTAAGGATCCACACCACCCAGCACTCGCCCTGTTCTCACTGCTACCATCAGGAAAGAGGTGTAGGTGCCACAAGACTCGCACCACCAGATTCAGGAACAGCTGCTACCCCTCTACCACCTGACCCCTCAACAACGAACTCAATTAGGGTCTCATTTAAGGATTCTCACTTGTGAATTATATTGATTTTTAAAATTCTCTCTGTATTGTATTTGTTTACATTCATTATCTGTTTACAGTTCTTTGTTGTAAACATGTATACTCTGTGCACAGTTTTATTTTGCACTACCAATAAGTAGTAACTCTGCCTCGGCCACAGAAAAAGAATCTCAGAGTTGTATGTGATGTCATGTATGAACTCTGACAATAAATCTGAAATCTGAAAAGTCTCATTTCGGTAATGCAGACAGATCTTTAGGTGGTTGTGGGTTTGTTTATGGCTAGAGTTATAGTAGCATGGGGGTGTTCAAAAGCTGTTGGATAAAAACTGTTCTTGAACCTAGTGGTGCTGGACTTCAGGTGACTGTACCTTCTGGCCAAAGGTAGCAGTGAGAAGAGGTTATCACCAGGGTGATGGGGGTCCTTTATTATGTTGCTATATTCTTCAGCTCTTCAGCGCTTGACGTCCTGCTTTGCGGAAACTGCCAAAATGTTTGGCCTGGAAGTCAGCCTGAAGAAAACTGAGGTCCTCCATCAGCCAGCTCCCCACCATGATTACCAGCCCCCCCACATCTCCATCGGGCACACAAAACTCAAAACGGTCAACCAGTTTACCTATCTCGGCTGCACCATTTCATCAGATGCAAGGATCGACAATGAGATAGACAACAGACTCGCCAAGGCAAATAGCGCCTTTGGAAGACTACACAAAAGAGTCTGGAAAAACAACCAACTGAAAAACCTCACAAAGATAAGCGTATACAGAGCCGTTGTCATACCCACACTCCTGTTCGGCTCCGAATCATGGGTCCTCTACCGGCACCACCTACGGCTCCTAGAACGCTTCCACCAGCGTTGTCTCCGCTCCATCCTCAACATCCATTGGAGCGCTTACATCCCTAACGTCGAAGTACTCGAGATGGCAGAGGTCGACAGCATCGAGTCCACGCTGCTGAAGATCCAGCTGCGCTGGATGGGTCACGTCTCCAGAATGGAGGACCATCGCCTTCCCAAGATCGTGTTATATGGCGAGCTCTCCACTGACCACCATGACAGAGGTGCACCAAAGAAAAGGTACAAGGACTGCCTAAAGAAATCTCTTGGTGCCTGCCACATTGACCACCGCCAGTGGGCTGATATCGCCTCAAACTGTGCATCTTGGCGCCTCACAGTTTGGCGGGCAGCAATCTCCTTTGAAGAAGACCGCAGAGCCTACCTTACTGACAAAAGGCAAAGGAGGAAAAACCCAACACCCAACCCCAACCCACCAATTTTCCCCTGCAACCGCTGCAATCGTGTCTGCCTGTCCCGCATCGGACTTGTCAGCCACAAACGAGCCTGCAGCTGACGTGGACTTTTTACCCCCTCCATAAATCTTCGTCCGCGAAGCCAAGCCAAAGATATTCTTCAAGCAGCATTTCACATGGCTGCAATGGATGAGAGGTCAGAGCCTGTAACGTACCTGGGTATGTTTGTTACCTTCTTCAGTCTTCCTGGACACTCAGGTTTTCAAATCAGGCTGTGATGTGTCCAGACAATATACATTCCACAATGCCCCTGCAGTAGTTTGATGAAGTACCTGATGGCATGCCAAATCTCTTTAGAAATGTCAGAAAGTTGAGGCACTTCAAGGTTGCTTAATAGTATTGTTACTTGTGTTTTGTTGTCAAATTTTACACGATGACGAAAATATCATTAATTTAATATTTCTACTTTGAAAGTACTATAGCTGAATACAAATTATGTGAAATAGCTGGACTATGAAGTTGCTGGTCTCAGTGTCATGACCCAATTCAAGACAATCAAAGGTCTGTCCACATGACTGACTCACCATTATTTTGTACTACAACCTACTGTGAATATTTATTATGTTGATTTTTTTAACCCCCCTTTTTATATTACAGGTATTTCTCTTTTTTATATCTTTTTATGTGTTGTTTGTTTTATGTTTTATGAAGGTGCACCAGGTAAGACTTTCATTGTTTCTGTATATTGTACTTACGTATATGACAATAAACTACAACTTAATCTTTCTGACATTTAGAACACAAGATCACAAGATCATAAATATAGGAGCAGAAGTAAGCCATGTGGACCATTGAGTCCTCTCTGCCATTCCATCGTGAGCTGATCCATTCTCCCACTCAGCCTCATTCCCCTGCCTTATCCCTTATCCTTTGATACCCTGACTATTCAGATACCTATCAATCTCTGCCTTAAACACATACAAAGACCCTGCTTCCAATGCTGGACTTGTCAGCAAATTCCGGAGGCTCACCACTCTCTGGCTAAAGAAATTCCTTTGCCTCTCTGTTTTAAATGAGAATATCCATTGTTGTGCAGACTCAAAGATTGTAATGAATGATTGCAAAATAGAATTTGTTTACCTGCAGCAAAACAATTCCTTCATTTAATGCCAAGATATTACAATCTGTGATGCTGGAATTGCCTTTTTGATTCTGTCTGTACCTTTCCCTGCTGTGAAGAAAACTTTCCATTAAACTCTGGATCACTCAAATCATCCATCTGACAATAAATGTGAAAGAAACGATTTCCTATCCTAAGAATTACCAATCTAACTCTCTGACCTCAGCTCCTGTCACAGAAGGTCCACTATCAACTTCTTTTAGTGAGTGACCGACTAACTGCGGCAAGAGATCTCACATGTACGGTAAAACCCCTTTGCAACTAATAATAGAACTATTATTGTCCCCTCGATCAAACACTATTTGCACTGCTCTCCCTCCACCTCCACCCCCCTGGCAAATACTTCAGCTTCTTCCCGTTTTCTTCAGTCTCAATTTATAAATTTTAATCTGATAGCCATCATGTCACAGTTTCAGTGGATTACTTAAAGTGAAAGAATGGTGCCACCTACAAAGGGAGCATATCTTAAGCTCTGGAATTTTATCATCGTTGTCGAAGCAGACTGTTCATCTTCAAAAAGCTAATGAGGACACAACACAGACATGTAAGCAGTTTTTTATAAATTATGTTATTGTGAAGGTAAGCTCTGCGTACATGGTTAGCTGACTCCTCACTAATCATAAAACTGCTCTCTTCCTCAGAAGCATACTCTGTATCAGTGAACATTTTTTAAGGGATACAGCAAGGTAACATGGCCTTCAAGTCTATGAGCCCATGACACCCAGGTATACCAATGAACTTAAAAAAACCCTGTACGATTTTTGGAGCGTGGGAGGAAACTGGAGCACCCAGAGGAAACTCAGGCAGATATGGGGAGAACAAAGAGTCTCCTTACAGACAGCACCAGATTCACACCCAGGGCACTGGTGCTGTAATAGCATGATGCTAACTACTAGGCTAACCATGCCACCCTTGGCTAAAATTCTTCCAGAGAGGTTTTGGCTGCAAGGTGAGGCTGGAAAATCTGGGGTTGTCCTCCTTTAAGAGATAAGGGTTGAGTCAAGGTTGGATCGATGTGCATAAGTCTGTGACTGGTTTAGATAACACAGACAATGCTGTTTCCATTAATGGATGGCATACAGACTAAAGGTGTTGTGCTAGAAAAACTAAGGGTATGAGGAAGAACAGGTAAGTCATAGTCTTGTGGAACTCACCACCATCAGAATGATGGTGGAAGAAATGCTCACAATATCCAAAAGAAATTGGATAAGGATATGGTGGAGGTTCACCAGGAGGTGGCCTCAGATGGAATTTTCATTAATCAGGAGACACTATATGAGTGAGGCTTGTTTTTTTTGAAGTGGAGGAGGCTGAGGGCAAACCTGTCAGAGGTGTACAAAACTATGAGAGGCATAGTTAGGGGAGATAGTAAGAAACCATTGCCCATGGAGAGGTATCTAAGACTAGGGAGGCGTAGGATTCCCACATTCCTGACGAAGGGCTCAGGTCCGAAATATTGATTGCCTTTAACTTCCTATAGATGCTCCATGGCCTGCTGAGTTACTCTAGAACTTTTGTGCATTGCTCTAGACCCCAGCATCTGCAGACTTTCTTGTTTAACAGGCATAGGATTCAAGTGAGGAGTAAAAGGCTCAAAGGGGATATGAGGAAGAATTTTTTTCACACAGAGGGTGGTTGGAATCTGGAATGCACTGCCCAAGAAGATGGTGGAGGCAGGTAATCTCACAACATTTAAGAGCACCTGGACAAATACTGGAATCACCAAGTGGGGTGCAGCCCAAGTTCTGGCAAATAGATGTCAGATTTATTGTCAGAGTACATACATGTCATCACATACAAACCTGAGATTCATTTTCTTTTCCCTGAAGGTGAGGCAGAATTACCATATATTGGCAGTGCAAAAAAAACTGACTCAACGTACACATGTGAACCAAGAAAGAAATGTAAGCAAACTGACTGTGCAATACAGAGAAAAAAAGTCAATAAAGTACACAAGTAAGAGTCCTTAAATAAGTCCCAGATTGGGTTTGTTGTTGAAGAGTCAGATGGTGGAGGGGTAGCAGCTGTTCCTGAATGGTGGTGCGAGTCTTGTGGCACCTATACCTCTTTCCTGATGGTAGCAGTGAGAACAGAGTGTGTGCTGGGTGGTGTGGGTCCTTGATAATTGCTGCCGCTCTCCAACGGCAGTGTTCCCTGTAGATGTTCTCGATGCTAGGAAGGGTTTTGTCTGTGATGTCCTGGGCTCTATCCACTACTTTTTCCCCCATGCTAGACTGTGATGCAGTCAGTCAGCACACATCTGTAGAAATTTGCCAGGCTTTCTGATGTCATCCCAAAACTCTGCAAACTCCTGATATATAGCTAGTCAACATGAGCTTGGTGAGCTGAAGAGACATTTCTCCTTGTAATGCTCCACTATAAAAGATGTGATAGTGCTGGAGAAAGTGTAGAAGAGATTCATCAGGACGTTGTCTGGAATAATAGACCAGGCACCAGAGGGGATTGGATAGGTTAGGCTTGTGGTCCCTGGCTGACTGATGATCTGATAGAGGTATATAAGATAATGAGAGTTAAAAATAAGATAAATAGTTAAATCATTTCCTCATGGTAGAGGTTTCAAAAACAAGAGGGTGTCGGTTTCAGCAGAGAGGCAAATGGTATAACAAGATGTGAAATGGAAAGTTTTTTGGAACATGTTGCTGGAAAAGGCACTGAAGACAAATATAATTATTATATTTAAGATGCATTTAGGCAGACACTTAAATAAGCAAGGCTTAGAAAGATGTAGGCCTAATACAGGTAAATAGGATTGGTGTAGATGGACATTGTTAGGTGAAAGGCCTGTTTTGTTCTGTACAATTTTATGATTGCATGATCCCATGATTCAATAGGTGAAACTTGCAGGGCTACAGATACAGAACATGAGACTGGCAATGACTAGTTGGCTCTGCAAAGAGGTGGCATAAATTAGATAGGCCCAATGGACTATGTCCATCACATTAACCTGCCTGAACTGCATAACACTATTTGGCACCTAGAATGAAGAACCACAACAAAAATTTCAGTAACATTTCATGCGATCATATCAAGGTTGTCAACTATGGTGTGACATATTTCAAAAGGTTTCATCGTAGGAATCCCTGTCTCCACTCACCCCATTCAAAACATCAGTTGACTAACTCACCCACCCATTGAGCAAACTGTGTGGTCACATCAATTTGATAACAGACTCTTCATTGCCTAATTACATGGCTCTTGAACATGGCCAAACAGCATTGATTCCCTTCACCAATATGCATTTAAATGTTAAGTAATGAACAAAAGTGTTTTAAAAAAATGAAAACTAAAGAAAAGAAATTTCATGGCTTGATTTTTTAAATGAGTTTTGTAGTGAGGTGAATCTTCAATTGTGGGAGATTTTACAATCATCTACCACAGTGTAAATTCCCAATGTGTTCCCTGAGACATAAATAATAAAGACTATTTAGCCTGTGCTAGTTAATTTGTTCCTGCATACTCTGATACCTAGTACAGAGTAGCAATGATAAATCAACACATGCACCCCGGCATTGAATTACAACTCATGAATGACAAGCTGTTCAAGCATCTGTCAGATGGAGAACTCACTAAACTGTTCACCCGAGGAGACAGGAATTGACAAACCTTCAACCCTGCTCCCAAATACTTCTAACTTAAAAGAGCAGTTCTTCAGAATGGCTGTGCCTTAGCACCTAAACACTTCAAACATTAACCACTCAATTCCCAGTGTTGAATGTCATTGCTGAAGGCTTTCAAAGCAGTCCAGGTATTTCTACTTTTTGAATTCCTCTTAGAAACTCCAATCTGTTAACATTTGTGTTTATGTGTGCTGGTTTGAAAAAAGAAAATAAAAGCAAAATGTACATATACCTCACAGCAAGGTACACAGTTTAGGAAAAGATCTACTGTGCTCTTAATGCCTCAGATTTGTCTTCTTTTAACAATTTCTTGGGCAATCCCTTGGAACTGAGGATGATTTACTTCCACAGCAATTCTGTGGTTCTTGTGTTGTCCAACAGGTCCAATGTGGCAACTGCAGCTTTCTACAGATGGTCCAGGAGCTGCTTGATGGAGCAGGCAGGTTGTTTTTGCTTGGTGAGGCAATATGCTCCTTCTGCCACTATCTGTGCTCCTCAAGATTCTCAGAACATTCCAGATCCTTCTCCATGTGCAGTGGCCATGGGCCAGAGATTCTGAAGAATTAGTGGCTGCATTTTTTAAGGAAGGCTTTGAGTACATCCTTGAATTGTCTCTCCAACTGACCTAGTAATCTTCTCCTATGACTGAATGCGGAATACACAAAAGTGCTGGAGAAACTCTGCAGGTCACCCAATTATCCACCGGAAGTAAAAGGCAGTCAATGTTTCAGGCCTTGTCAGGAATCTGGAAAAACTAAAACTATTTGGAAATACATAGAGAGAAAATGGAATAGAGTGTCTATTTCAGGATTTTTCCGGGGCGCATGCAAATAACGATGCTGGGGTTGGTGGTCAGAGAGAGAATGAAGTTCACTTATTGTTTCAGTGATTGGGAAGATTTTGGTGGGTGGGGGGGGGGGGGAACAATGTTGGTGCCATTTTCCATTGCCTGCTGTCGGCAGCAAATAGGAGAGGAGGCACCATTTTAGCATGTGGAACATAATCCATGACTAATGACAAATAAAAATAATCTATTTCATTCAGAGTTAAGCACTTTGGCACATTCTGAGCTCGTGAAATGTGTGATGTGTGCAAATGTATATTTGCTTTCCAGTGCAAATTAATTTTCTGTCACTCAGTTATTCTTTATTTCCTAGAGAACGATGCAGCAACAGGATCAATAATTTCCTTAGCGATCTCCATCTCATACTTACTGCCAATATAAAACACACTAACTTTTTAAAAAATTTGTAAATGACTGGATGAATGGTTTTGAATGTTTCAATATAATCCCATGGCTGCTATGCTCAGAAAATATAACTTGCATTTATTTAGTCCCTTGGATATAATAACAGGCGTGAAATACTCTTGGATATTTTATTTGGCATCATTCCATATAAGGGAATGACAAGACATAACAAAAGCTTGGTCAATAAATATGCACTTATGAGTAGCATAAAGGAAAATAAAGAGAAACAATTATAAGGTTTGGAGTGGAATTCTAACAAACGAGTCTGAACACAGCCATTAATAGTGGATCTACTAAAATCTTGGATACACTAAAGATTACAATTAAAATATAGCAGGGCCTTTGAAGGGTTGTGGGATGGAAGAGATAATATTGATAGAAACGGATGAGATCACACAATGGTTTGCAAACAAAGCTGAGAACATTAAAACCATAACAATGTTTGAATGTGAGCTAGTGTAAATTGATGGGCATGTGGAAGGGAGGTAGGAGAAAGGATGTAATTTTGCAAGGGCAGAGGGACTTATTAAAGAAAGAGACAACATTGCAGGTTTCAAGGAGAGAGAATAGCTGCCAACATCAACTAAAATGCCTGACCTGCTGAGTTTTTCTAGAATGTTTTGTTTTTATTTCAGCAAGCACGAGTTCATGAAGGAAAGCTGGATAGACAGCAAGAGAGGTACTGAGGGGAGGGTGTGAAGGTTAAAACCTTGTGTTTTTAACTCTTAGTTATTTTGTGCCTGCCTCTTTAAACAAACTATTGTTTGTAGTGTTACCATAGTGACTATGATGTAATATGTAGTAATATCCGCCCAGGCTAATTGCTCTTTCTACAAGATGTGAAGGAAGCATGAGGACAAGAAATTTTTCTTTGAATTTTTTATATCTTTACATAACATTGTGTATCTCTTTAAAGGCTTATGTATCTTTTAAAAGCCTTTTATATCATTTGTATCTTCGTATACATTTTATGTTTTCATTATACAGTAAATACTCTGTTATTCATCATTATTTAAGTCTTATTGCGAAGTTATGCAAAAAGTTTATCCATTTTATCATCAAATTAAAACTACATAAAGTAACAGCCACAGAGTTTGATTTGTTGATACCAAAAAACCCAGAGATTTTCCTTCTAATTAATATAAGAAATAAAGAATTTGGACTCGATTTGGATGGAGCACAAAAAAGATTTATTATGATAGCCCTAGCTGTAGCAAAAAAATGTATTATGTCAACCTGGAAATTAGAAGACAACTTGAGAATACAACAATGGTACATAGAAATGAATAAATGTATTTCATTACAAAAAATAACATATAATTTAAGAAATAACATCACACTATTCGAACAAATATGGGAACCATACATGAAATACAATCGAGAAATCCTACCACGAACCTCCACCACCTAAAATGACAGAAGGAGAAGACAATGAAATGAACTGACTCAATATATAAAAGTAAAAGACAAAAATTTCTTGTTTATTTTTATTAAGTGACGACATTGTTTAACGGGTTTAATGTATCTTATAGATTGAACTTTGAATAAATGAGAAGGGGGAGAGGGAGGGAGGGAAGGGATGGGGGAAAAAGGGGAGAAAATGACACTGTATATATTCAAGAGAAAAATGTCTGTATGTATTTTGGTCAGTATGGTTTATAGTGTGAAAAATTTTAAAAAATTTTAAAAGATCTAAATTTGGGATATCGCAGCTCTCGCTTTGGAAGGCGATAATCTGAAATTAGGATATATTAGAATAAGGAATTTGTCATCTATAGAGGGTAGAGTCACAAGAGGAAGTCTGACAAACACACAATGCATATAATTATATATATATATATATATATATATATATATGTACACACACACACACACACACACACACACACACACACATGGTTTCAGACACTGCTGAGTATTTACAAATATGTTGGAGTGAAAGCTAAATAGAATAAGTATAACTTTGTAAGAAAGATGCAGAACAAAATGCCTTCTCAGTCATGAACACATATTTTCAATTAATTTTAACTCATTATTGACACCTTGAAAAATTTTCATTTTCATTTTTGTATTACTCTATACTGCACCAAATTGCATCAAAGTTCCCTTAATTTTATAATCCACTCCCTTTGTAATAAAGGCCAATATTCCATCTGCCTTCCAATTACTTGCTGCAATTGTGCGTTAAGTTTTTGTAGTTTGTTTACTGGGATCCCCGGATCCTTTTGTTACACTTTGTAATCTCGCGCCACAGAATCAATTTGGTTTTTTTTCCTTCTTCCTTAAGTGGAGAACATCACATTTCCTTCATTATATTACATCTGTCAAATTCTTGCCAACTCACTTAATTTATCCCTTTGCAGGATCTTTGTGTCTCCTTATAACTTACCAACCCACCTATCTTTACACCATCAGCAACTTGGTCCACAATACGCAGTCCATTCATCCAAGTTATTAATTGAAATTATTCATCTTGGAGGCTCCAGCACAAGATTCTTATTAACTCTCTGAAAATCACCTATTTCCTTCTTTTCTCTAATTTTCTGATAATTAGCTACTCCACTATCTAGATCAAAATATCTTCCCCAATCCTGTGTCCAAATACATTGCATCTATTGGTAAGATGAAGGGTCCATGAGGAGCAAGATCCACACACTATGTCACTATGTTAAATCCAACTTCTTTTACATAGAACCATGATTTTTTTCTAATATTTTATTTTAAATCAACACATATATGACTGTTATAACAGTTAATAAATCATAAATCACAATATTAAAGTTTGCAAATATATATTGATTAATATATAATAAAGAAAAGAAAGAGAAAAAAACCTTAAAAATTCCCAACTAATCCCTCCCTCACTCCCCCAACATTTACTAACCCTACTCTTTCTTTGGCTTGGCTTCACAGATGAAGATTTATGGAGGGGTATGTCCACGTCTGCTGCAGGCTCGTTGGTGACTGACAAGTCCGATGGGGGACAGGCAGGCACGGTTGCAGCGATTGCATGGGAAAATTGGTTGGCTTGGGCTGGGTGTTGGGTTTTTCCTCCTTTGTCTTTTGTCAGTGAGGTGGGCTCTGGGGTCTTCTTCAAAGGAGGTTGCTGCCCGCCGAACTGTGAGGCGCCAAGATGCACAGTTGGAGGCAATATCAGCCCACTGGCGGTGGTCAATGTGGCAGGCACCAAGAGATTTCTTTAAGCAGTCTACTAAACTAAATCCTAAATCTAAAATACATGATAACATAGCCTAATATTGATTTGAATTGCTTCAGAGGATGCTCAAGGATCTCAAAGAAAACATTTTTCTATTAAAGCCCTTACTCATTTTCAGGGAAAACTTCACCAGCTTCAAAGAAACTATTTATAATTTTAATCCCATTATTGGAGCATACGGGCTCCAAACTTGTAAAAGTACAGAATATTTACCCCTCAAATTATATGAAATTTGTTCCTAAAGGGATACAACTTTGAATCTCTGTTTGCTATGAATGTTAATGGAATCTCTGATCTCCAAGTAACAGCAACACATTTCCTTGTGTTACCAAAACTAATTTGACAAATTTCAATTGAAAATCTGATAAAGATAGTTTAGAAGTTATATTCTCAACATTTCTCATCAACAATAATTCAGGATTTAATGGAAAAACAACACCTGTAATTCATCGTAAAAACTTACTAATAGGTATCCAAAAAGGTTAAACCTTTGAACAAGATCATGTAGAATGAACAAAAGTTCCAACATCCTTTCCACATCTAAAACATTGATCCAATGTATCCAATTTCCATCTATTCAATTTCTGAGGTGTAATATACAACTGATGTAAAAAGTTATAATGAAGTTGTTACAAGGTCGCTATGGCTACAGCTAGGTTATAGCTCTCAGTTATAGCCCTAAGGTTGTAGCTTGAATCCGAAGGAGAAGAAAGACACACACACAGCAGTAGAGTGTATTCAACACTGAGTTTATTCAGTGGCAGCTCTGCATTTTATAGTCAGTTCGCCTGTGTCACCATTGGGGTGTGGCTTGAGAGTGCTGGCTGCCAATTGGTTGCCTCGGATGCCCGGGCCCCAATATGACCCCTGCAATCCACCATCAGTAATTGGCCAGTTTTATCGCTTTGCTGGCAATCTATGGAAATGGGCATTTCAGCCCGCACGATGCTTTGCTAGTCACTGCATTTGATGGCCATTTCCTGTGTTGGCCCGAGGCGTGGGCTGCAGGTCGCTACATGAGTTTGAAAGTTTCTTCTCTACCACCAAAGTCCAAAACATAGGTGGAGCTGTTGTGTCTGAGGACATGGTATGGCCCCTCGTAAGGCCGCTGTAGAGGTGGCTGGTGAGCCCTGCACCAAATAAACACGTGTTTACATTCAGTAAAGTTCTTTGGGTGTAAGTGCAGGGGTTGGCCATGGGGTTTAGGTTTAGCGGGGGTCAGGGTGCCTAGGTGCTCACATAGTTGGGACAATGTGGTCGCCGTGGACTCCTCTAAGTCCTCAGGGTCTGTCACGAATTCGTTCGGTATAATTAGGGGTGTGGCATAGACAAATTTGGCAGAGGATGCCTCAAGGTCCTCCTTGGGTGCAGTGCAGATGCCTAACAGGACCCAAGGGAGTTTGTCAGCTCATTTAGATCCAGTAAGCCATGCTATTAAGGCTGCCCCAAGGTGTCTGTGGAACCTCTCCACCAACCCGTTGGCCTGTGGGTGATACATCATGGTGTGGTGGAGTTGGGTGCCCAGGGCATGGGCTAAGGTTGTCCAGAGACTGGAAGTGAATTGGGCCCCCCTGTCTGATGTAAGGTGTTCGGGGACCCCGAAATGCACTACCAAGTGTTGATGAAAGCCCGTGCGCATGGTTTTGTGGAAGCCTCCGTTAGTGATACCACCTCTGGCCATCTGGTCATTTGGTCAACCATTGTGAGAAGGTAATATGTGCCTCTGAATATGGATAGGGGCTCCACAATGTTAATGTGCATGTGGCTGAAGCAGCGACAGGCTGGTTCTAATGATTGTGGTGGAGCTTTGATATGAGTCTTGATTTTGGATGACTGTCACTGAGTACAAGTCCTGTCCCACAGGGCAACCTCTTCACGGAGGCCGTGCCAGACCTACCTGTTCACCACCACTTTGAGTGTAGTCTTGATGGCAGGGTGATCCAAGTTGTGGACCGAGTCGAAAACCCACCTCTTCCATGCAGCCGGAATGACAGCGCGATGTTTACCCATCGAGGTGTTGCAGAGCAGCGTGCGATTGCTGAGAGTGATCTGGTGTCCTCCAGTTGTAAGCCAGTGAACGCTGTGCAGTATGCCGGGATGTCAGGGTCCACTTGCTGCGCATCAGCCAGGGGTAGGGTTGTGCACTGCCAAGATAGCCAGACGGGACAGGGCATGTGTCGCCACAATGGATTTGCCAGCTATGTGTTCAATGTCCATTGTAAATTCAGAAATGTAGGAGAGGTGCCATTGTTGCCCTACTGAAGGCAAAAGTAGGGGGTTAGTGGTCCATGTAAATTTTGAACTTCCTGCCCTTCAGGAAGTAACAAAAGTGTCAAATTGCCATGTATAAGGCCAACAGTTCTTTATCAAAGGGCCTGTGCTTGAGCTCTGGTGGCCTGAGGTGTTTATAGAAAAAGGCCACCGGTTGCCATTGTCCATTCACCAGTTGGTCAACTACACTCCCGACCGCTGTGCTGGAGGCGTCTATTGTGAGGGCAGTCAGGGTATCTGTCCATGGGTGCCCAAGGAGGGTGGCATTGGCTAGGATGTTTTTGGTGGCCTGGAAGGCGTTGGTTGCCTTCTGGCTCCATTGTATGTTTTACTGGGTCCTGCCATGAGGAGAAAGAGTTGGCTCCTGATGCGGGCTGCTGAAGGTATGAAGTGGCAATAAAAGTTGACCATAGCTGCAAACTCTTGTAGTCCTTACACTGTCGATGGCATGCGGAAAGAATGAATAGCATTCACCTTGGTGGGTAACGGTCTGGCTCCAGGTTGGTCGATACGATGGCCCAGGATGTCAGTAGTCTCTCAACCACACTGGCACTTGGCTTGGTTGATGGTTAGGCCAAAATTGCTCAGCCTGGAGAATAATTGTTTTAAGAGGGCAGTGTGATTGGTGCATGTATGGCTAGTGATTAAAATGTCATCGAGGTAGATGAAGGCAAAATGCAGATCCCGGCCCATTGCATCCATCAGCCTCTGGAAAGTCTGAGCTACGTTTTTTAACCCAAAGAGCATGAGGAGAAATTCGAACAATCCAAAGTGGGTTATGATGGCAGTTTTGGGGATGTCTTCATGGTGTACCAGGATCTGGTGATAGCCCCTGATGAGGTCCACCTTTGAGAATATCTCCTTGTAAGTTAGTGGTGAAGTCTTGGATATGGGGCATGGGATGGCCTCCAACAATCCGCTGCCTTGGGGACCATGTTGAGGGGGGAGGCTCGAAGACTATTGGAGTGCCGCACAATGCTGAGTTCCTCCATCTTTTTTAACTCGTCCCTGGCTAGGTGGGGGGGGGGGAAACGGGATGTCGTGCCCTGGCATAGAGGGGAGGGCCCTCTGCAAGGATTTGGTGCCTCACCTCATGTTTGGGTTCTGCCAAGTGGAAGTGAATCATTGTGATGGATAGGAATTCTGCTAGGACTCGAGCAAATTCGTTGCTGAGAGTACTCAATGAGTACAGGTGGGGGCTGGCGAGTTCAGTGCCTTTGAGCGAGAGTGACTGAAATGTCCAGTGTGCACAAGCCGGTGCCTTTTGATATCCACCAAGAGTGAGTTGGCCCAGAGGAAATCTGCACCCAGTACTAGTTGTTGCACTGCCACCTCTGTAAACTTCAAGTGAATTGTCTGTCCTCGAAGCGTAGGGGAATGGTGTGGGTGCCGAATATTCAAATGTTGGAGCCGTTTGCTGCTCAGAGCTCCCAGCCCACTTTGCCACAGCGGGCCTCCAGGCCGGTTGGGGGAATTATGCTGTACTGTGTCCTAGTGTCCACCAAGAAATGTTGGCCCAACAGGGAGTCTAGAATATGTAGCACACTATGCAGTTTGTTGGTTGTCACAGCCACTAACGACGACTGGCCAAGGCATTTCCTTGGAACGCGCAGGGGGAGCAGCATCGACAGGTCTCAGAACATCACCATTGGGGATAGAAACAGTACTGCTCACTGGTGGGCCATGGCTTTTCGGTGGTCGGTCAGTCAGATGGTCGTTCAGACGGTTGGTCGGTTGTCTTCCTGGCCAAGTGCTGATGACGCAGTGCTATCACCTGCTCAAGCAAAGTTCAAGTGTCCCTCTTCGCCGCCCATAGCAGGACTGCTCAGGCACCCACCTTCCTGGAGACATTGAAGTCTTCTTCCACGATGAGCATTTGTATGTCCTTGGGCAGCCTCTCCAGGAAGATCTGCTGGAACAACAGGCAGGAAGTGTGGCCGTCGATGAGAGGGAACATGTCGCTCATGAGGGCAGAAGGGGCCCTGTCCCCCAAAATGACAATATGCAACAGTTGGGTGGTGTGCTCATGCTTTGAGAACCTGAAAATATGGGTTAACAGCTCTTTGATGGTCACACATCTTCTTTGTTTCAGGGGCTGCTGGAGGAAGTCAATGATGTGTGCTGTGTGTCCTGATTGAGGGTGCTGACCGCATGATAGTAGTGCGTGTCGTTGTCAGGGATCCATCAAATGACGAACTGCACCTCGGCTTACTCAAACCACACCCATGGTTGTGGCATCCAGAAGCCAGGCAGCTTCAACACTATGGTGTTGATCACAGGTTTCTCTTCCATCTTCAGGTCCAAAGCGCCATTTGAACCAGTCCAGGTTACCATTGTAGCGAGATTGCTATGGCTACAACTAGGTTATATCTCTTGGTTGTAGCCATAAGGCTGTAGCTCAAATCTGCAGGAGAAGAAACACACACACACACACACACACACACACACACACACACACACACACACGCACACGCACACGCACACACACACACACACCAGTAGAGTGTATTCGACACTGAGTTTATTTAGTGGCAGCTCTGCCTTTTAAAGTGAGCTCGGCTGCGTCACCACTAGGGCATGGCTTGAGCAGGCTGGCTGCCGATTGGTTACCTTGGTTGCCAGGGCCCCAATTTGGACCCCTGTGATCCACCGGCGGTGATTGGCCAGTTTCACCACTCTGCCGGCGGCCTATGGAAATGGGCATTTCAGCCCATACAATGCTTTGCCAGTCGTCATTTTCAATGGTCATTTCCTTTGTCAGCCCAAAGTGCGGGCCGCAGGCCACTGCAAAGTCATCTATATCTTACATTAATTGTATTAGACATAACTTCTTTACATAAATCTTGCCAAACCTGCTGATCTATTGATATACTTAAATCTTGTTCCCATCTTTCCTTTGACTTAAATAAACCTAATTTAGGTGCTTTTTCTTGTAACATCGTATATGCTATTGAAATAAATTTTATAGCCATTCCATCAACAATTAAATGTTCTAAATCCATAAGATCTTTTAAAATCATATCAGATCCTAATTTCTCTCTTAAATAAGCTTTTAATTGAAAATAACAAAAAAGTATATTGCAAGGAATATCATACTTCAATTTTAATTGATCAAATGACATCAATATATCATTATCGTAATAATCTCTTAATTTAGAAATTCCTTTATTATTCCAAAAATTCAAAAAAGGATTATCTTTTGAAAAAAATAAAAGAGGATTAATCAATGGCATTTTTAACAATGAAAAATTTCCATCAATTTCTAATTTAATTTTATTCCAAATATTAAACAAATGTTTTAATATTGGAGCATCTCCATCAGTTGTCATCAACCTCAGTTCCCATTTATAAATAAATTTTTCAGGTATAGTTTCTCCAATCTTACTTAATTCAATTTCCACCCATGATGGTTTTTCAACAGCAATAATTACAGTTATTTCTAAAAAAAGATAGAGATGCATTAAAAGAGTTTCATATAGAACAGAAAATGTTGATTATAAAATTATGACAAAAGTTTAGCAAACTAGAATTAATGATTATCTTCCTGAATTGATAAATACAGATCAAACAGGTTTTGTTAAAAATAGACAAACTTTGGAAAATATAGTAACGTTATTAAGTATAATTAATTTAGCACAAAAGAAAAAGGACTTAAATATAGCAGTGGCTTTAGATGCAGAAAAAGATTTTGATAGGTTAGAATGGGATTTTTTATTTAAAGTTTTGAGTAAGTTTGGGTTTGTAATAAGGTCACCAGAACTGAACACAATATTCCAAGTGTGGTCTCACCAGAGATTTATAAAGCTGCAATAGGTCTTCTTAACTATCCTATAACTCTGCACAGCAGCCTTGAGAGATCTATAAAATTGACCCCAATGTCCCTCTCTTCTTCCACACTGTTAAGTATCCTACCATTAACCATGTACTTTGGCTTTGTTTGACCTTCACACTTAGCTGGATTGAATTTCATCTGCCACTTTTCTACCCAACTCTGCATCCTGCCTATATCCTGTTGTAATCTACAAAAGCCTTCTATACTAACTGCAACACCTCCAACCTTGGTTTCATCTACAAACTTATTGACCCATCCTTCTACTTCTGCATCCAGGTCATTTATAAAAATCACAAACAGCAGGGATGCCAGAACAGATCCTTGTGGAACTCCATTGGTAGAGTACTTACCTTCCACTAATACTTCCTGCTTTCTACAGTCTAGGTTCCAGGGATCCCATGACTCATGACTTTCTGAACGAGTCTCCCCTGGGGGACCTTGTAAAATGCTGTATGAGAACCCTTATCACCACATCCACCACCTTACCTTCATCAATTTCTTTTGTTACCTCATTTACCCTAATTTAACCCCCTTACTTAGTTTTTTTTATGGTGACATATTACTTTCTGTTCATCTTTCTATATTATTATGAGGGTGTTTTTGCAGCTTCTGTGAAATACAAACCAAAATATTTCTTTAGATTCTCCACAATTTCTCTATTTCTCGTGATTAATTTTCCATTCCCTTCTCAGCAACCAATTATGAACTTACCACTTTCTGCCCTTTTATTTACCTGTAGAACTCTTACTGCCTGCTCTTATATTATTTGTTAATTTTATTATAAACTCTTTTTTTTCAATTTTTTTTGTAACTTCCTTTGCTAGTTTCTAAAAATATTCCAATCCTCCAGCCCACCACTACTCTTGGCAACATTGCATGACTTTCCTTTGAATATGATACTATCATTAGGCTCCTTAGTTAGCCATGGATGGTGCACATCTTGGCAGTCAACCCTGTGTAAAGATAGCCAAAGGACAACAGCAGTGGCGTGATCAAGCTGGAAAAATCCTGGTGCATTAATGGCATATGCTTTCATCAATCAGCAGAAAATTCAAGGGATTAAGAGATCTGCTTCATGTGGCAATTCTCCAGAATTGGCTTGGCAATTTACCCTCTGCCACTGTTCGCTCAGTACAAGCTGTGTATTGGTCTCAGAATTTATAGCATTTGTAAGAATAGTTGAAAGTTTCAGTTTATTAGGCCTTTGAGGTGAGTGGCTGCAGAAACTTCTTGGCAGTCATAGGCTAGTCCTAACTGCCATAGTGCCTGCACATACTCGTCAATCGACTCACTCGGCGCTTGCGTTCAGCTGTCCAGGAGGAATCGTGTGTATATGACGTTCATTGGGGCCTGGTACTACCTCTGCAGGAACTACATCACTTCAGAGTAAGTAGTAAAGTCTCTTATCACTTGGAAAACTCGGTGGCTGACTTGAGCGAAGAGCATTTCCCTCTTCTTCGTTCCACACGTCGTGAGGCAGTGCACCCACTGTTCGAAATTAGTTGAGATCTCTGGATCCTTAGGGTCGGTGTCTAATCTATCTGCCCGTATTACCTTGTCCATGGTCTAAAATTAAGGTGATTAAATTGTATTATCAATCAACCACAATCAGACAGAGAATTAGTTTTAATTACCTTAAAGTTTCAGCACAGCTGGCATGTTGCTGCCCCAGTTCCAAGGCAGGTACTGAGGGAGGGATTTGGGCGTAACAGCCTTTATGGGGATATCTGGGAGGGAGGAGTCACAGGTTCAGGCGGCGGGCCAGCCCATACAGCACATACATACATCTATATACATAGTGGTAGCCCCACAACTAACCAGGTACGAATTGTTGCTGCAATGTCAACAATCTTTGGCCCAGAGCAGAAGAATTTACAGAACTTCATATCTGCAGGTGGTCATTTTTTTTTCAGTGGTTTAAAGAAAGAACTACTTGTATTTTCTTCTAACTTTTCCTTCCTGGAGTTCTGTTCTGTGCAGATAATATGAGTCCTGTTCCCTTTGTTTCTATATTCTCTCTTGTCAGAAGCATCTAAAATTTCCAATGAGAAGCATAGCACATTTGATTCACTTCATAGAACATAGTACAGTGCAGCACAAGAGCAGGCTCTTCAACCTACCACATCTGCATCAGGTATGATGACCAATTTATATCAAAAGAATTCTGACAACCCATGATATGTATCCCTCTATTCCCCGCACATCCATGCGGCAAGCTAGAAACATGTTAAATGCTACTATTGTAAAAACACAATGCTGGATCAACTCAGCAGGTCAAACAACAAAGATAAAGATACATGATGAATGTTTTGTCTTGCTCCCTTCAACAAAGTATGAGAAAAATGTAGGCAGAAAAATGGTGGAGGGAGGGGGCGGGGCAGGGGAGGAACACAAACACACAGGCAGGAGGTACTCGGTGGATAATTTGGGGGAGGGCACACCAGCCAACTGGGGGAAGGGGAATAGCTCTGTGAATGGAGAGGGAAGGGGGTGGAGAGCTGGAGGAAAGTAGACAGAAGGATGGGAAGGAAAGGGAAAACAGGGAGTGGTCTAGCAGACACTGGAGACGTCGATGTTAATACCATCCAGTTGGAAAGTGCCCAGACCTCTCTTGTCATCCAAGATTCTCCTACCTTGCTACCTTTATCCTTCCTCTTCACTGCCACATGCTGGTCCTAAGTTCTACTACTGGCCCTAAAACAACTCCCTCAAGACAGTTATGGGTTTAGCCAATAACATCTGCTCCCAAAGAACACCCACAAGCTCCTACCTAATTATGTCATGATTTGCCATTATCCCCACTTGTTCCTCCCAATTTATCTGAGGGAGCTGATGAGAATGTGGGGAGAATAAAATGTGGGTGGTGTTGAATCAGTGTGAGTGAGAGGATGATGGTCCGTGTGCTCTCAGTGGGCCTAAGGGTGTGTTTACCAGCTATAATTCTCTTTGAGTCCATTACTTCAACACAGCATCAGAGATAGATGCAGCATTCAACATCAAGTCTTGTCCCAAACACAAACAAACTCAACTTCCATCCTGTACCAAACACAAACCCAGAACCAAACTTCCACACATGACCAGACAAAAACACACCATGCACAAACACAGCATTAAACAGTAAAAAGGCTTCAGACCTGAACATTACTGCAGATCCCAATACTGTATAGAAATCCAGTGCAGCACCAGACAGAAACACGGGAGCAGATGCAAGTGCAGCACCAAACTCCATCACTGATGCGATGTGTGCACAGGCCAATCTGTCATGTTCCCTGCCAATACCCTACATCTACAAAGCAGACCCAGAAAATAAGCCTTTTGGAGCCTTCCTGATGAATGGTGCTAGACTTTAGGGAAATTTATCATGCAACACATTATGATTTGTCCTACTTCTGCTTATTTAATTGCATTGCATTGTATTTTCATTGCAGGAACAGCCACTAGAATTTAAATTTGCTGACTTTGAAGAGGTTAGGTGTATGATTCTTCAATATCCTTGAAGTGCCAGTTGATGAAGGAGACAAAGACGATGCGGTCAAACAATAATCATGGCTTTTATTAGCAGAAACTCATGGTACAATAATGAAAGACAATAGATGCATATACAGTTCTATCCAAGGGGAGTGTCCTTAACAGTTGAGGTAATGCACAGCAAGGCTCACCAGAGGGGAGACAGGCAGCTTGGCAGAAATTCACCACAATGCTGAAGGGAACATGTTTGCACACATATTCATAACTTGGTGCATTCCGTTATTTTCTTAAACGTTTATGGTGGAATGGCTACATCCCCCAATGAGCACATGCTCTGATCTCTTGCTTATGGAGGCAATTTGTGCACCAGTTGTCCTCTGGCATAATGATAACGCTGGGCAATGAAGATTTTGCTTCCTGAACACATCTGGGTGTATGTTATGGATTTTGGGCTGCTGATCACGAAAATCACCTGAAAATGTTCCTATCCATTCTGCTTTCATTAAAATATAACCTTTTTTTGTGATTTCTTGTCATATCTTCTAGTATATTTGTGATAGTACAGACCTATCACCAATGTATATAGTTACAGTATCTAGAGTATGTAATGACTGTGCTTTCAGCGATTGGCTGAGAGCTAAGCCACGCCTACTGTCTGGGCCTTAAAGGGTTGTGTCCCTAGCCAGGTCGGATCATTCCGGACTGGTCGGCCACCTGTGAAGAGCTTCTGTCTTTTGCTAATAAAAGCCTTGGTTTGGATCAACAAGTCTTTGGTTCTTTCGACGAGCTCTACAATTTTATTAGCAAAAAGAATTTTTTTAAAAAGGGATGGAGCGTCTAACTCGGCCAGAAAAACTTATTAAAACTTATCGACCCACAGTCAGCTACAGCCTTCAAAGCCTTTAAGTTCTGGCTGTTGAACTTTGAAAACTTCCTAAGGCTCATTGAGGTGGAGGAGGATAACCAGCGTCTAACAGCATTGCTGTCTATGGTGTCCTTGAGAGTCTATGAGAACATCCAGGATGAGACCACTTACACCGCAGCCATAAAGGTACTGAAAGAACTGTACGATCAACCAATGAACAGAGTTCATGCCCAGCTCGTGCTTGCATCGAGGAAGCAACAGCCCGGCGAGTCCAGCAGGGCATATTTACAAGTAGTAAAGGCATTGGGCAAGGACTGTAACTGTGTGGACAAAACTGCTGCCAAGATCACAAACGATCTCACCCGGGATGCCTATGTGGCCAGGCTCCGATCGAACGAAGTGAGGCTGCGCTTGCTCGAACAAGGGGTAGAAAAACTAGAGGACGTGGCCCAGATTGCAATCACAATGGAGGATGCAGCCTTAAAGTCAAACAAGTTCTCCAGGGACTGGACCCCACATTCTGATGTGAGTAGAGTGCCCTTCTACCCTACCACCCCCCGAAATACTAATGGCCTGTCGGCTGCTGCTACGCTGCCCTCTGCGAGCCCAAAATGTTATTTCTGGGGGAGGGACAAGCACAGCAGGTCCCAGTGCCCAGCAAGAAAAGCCAGGTGCCAGAAGTGCCTTAAAAACGGCCACTTTGCTGCAGTCTGTAGGTCTAAAATGGCCACCGGCAAACACAGTGCCTCGTGTGAAGCCCAATCGCCACTATCCCATTCATACTCTTCTTCCCCAGAGCTCTCGTCCAATGAGAGCGAGGGCTCCCCTGCACGGCAACGCCTGATGTCATGGAGACGCCGAACCCGGAAGGGGCAGCCCACCCTTGCAACCATGATGTTGGCCCGCCTCTCGCCCCCGTGCAGAACACTAGACCCGGCCTCGGTCCCGACTGTAGAGCCCGCTATTGCCACGGCCACGACCACCCCCGGGGCCGACGCTACCGCTGCTGCTGCCGCTGCCACCGCCACAGCCACCCCCGGAGACGACGCTACCGCTACCACTGCCCGCTCCCCTGCTGCTGCTGCCCATGCCGCCGCCGGTGCGGCCACCGCGACCGACTGGGGACCCGCCGCGGCCAACCAGGTACTCACCCTAGCGTCCATCGCTGACGACCGCTGGGGCCCGACCGCACCTCCGGGAGTACCTCCAACCTGCTCCTCCAGCACTGACTGCGTCTATGACATCATCACGTTGCGTGACGTCATCACGCGGAACTCCCCTGTCAACAGGATTAGTGGCTGCTTCTATAACACTAAATCAGCAATGCTCTCATCCCCTCACTAAAGCAATGGATCTGATTAAAGTGCATGGACACTACACCAATTGCTTATTTGACTCTGGGTCAACTGACAGTTTCATCCGGCCAGATGTGGCCCTCTGTTGCGGACTTGACATTATCCCCACTACCCAGAGGATCTCATTAGCGACTAGGTCGCACTCGACTGGGATAAAGGGGTATTGCATCACCACACTGGAAGTACAGGGCGTAACGGTCACCCAATTCAAATTACTCATCCTTCCCCAATAGTGCGCCCCAGTGTTGCTGGGATTATACTTTCAGTGTCAGTTTCGAATGGTGTCCCTACACTTTGGGGGACCCCACGCCCCCCTCTCGGTCTGCCATCGCCCCACCCCTGAAGCACCCGAGTAACCCGCCCCCGTGCCCTGGGGCCACTCCTGCAGCCTTTCCACACTCCAGATTGCCCCGCCAGCACTCTTCACAAACCTCACCCCGGCTGGAAGCCTGTGGCCACCAAAAGTCGGCAATATAGTTACGAAAACAGGCAATTCATTAGGAGTGAGGTGCGTAGATTGCTGGATGAGGGCATCATCGAACCCAGTTCAAGTCCCTGGAGAGCCCAGGTGGTGGTTGTCAAGAACGGGGAAAAGCTACGGATGGTGGTCGACTATAGCCAGACCATTAACCGCTTGACGCTCCTGGATGCATACCCCCCTGCCACGCATCACGGATGTGGTGAACCAGATTGCCCAATTCCGCATATTCTCCACCATTGACCTACGTTCGGCCTACCACCAGCTCCCGATCCGTTGTGAGGACCGACCATTCATGGCCTTCGAAGCAAATGGGCGGCTGTATCAATTTCTCAGGGTACCATTTAGGGTCACGAATGGTGTCGCGGTCTTCCAGCAGGAAATGGACCGGAGGGTGGACCAGAACGGGCTAACCGCTACCTTCCCGTATCTGGACAATGTCACCATCTGCGGCCACGACATGCAGGACCACGACGCCAACCTAGACAAATTTCTTCAAACTGCCGGTCGGCTGAACCTGACCTACAATTTTGACAAGTGTGTCTTCCGGACCACACAACTCGCGATTCTAGGTTGCGTGGTGGAGAACGGGGTAGTGATGCCAGATCCTGACCGTATGCGTCCCCTAATGGACTTTCCTCCCCCCATACCCAGAAAGCGCTCAAACGCTGCCTGGGCTTTTTCTCATATTACGCCCAATGGGTTCCACACTACGCCGACAAGGCGCGTCCTCTTATCAAGACCACCGCCTTTCCCCTCTCGACCGAAGCCAGAGCGGCTTTTGATTGAATCAAATCTGACATCGCCGCTGCAATGCTGCAAGCAATCGATGAGTCTGTCCCTTTTCAAGTCGAGAGCCATCTTGAACCAGGCTGGTCGGCCTGTAGCCTTCTTCTCCAGAACCCTCCAGGGTCCAGAGAGTAGCCACTCCTCGGTCGAGAAGGAGGCCCAGGCCATAGTTGAACCGGTGCGTTGTTGGAGACATTACCTCGCTGGGAGGCGTTTTACACTGTTGACTGATCAACGCGCGGTCTCCTTCATGTTCAGCAACACCCAGCGAGGTAAGATAAGAAACGACAAAATTGCCAGATGGAGAATCGAACTCTCCACTTTTAACTATGACATCCTGGTAAGTTCAACGACCTGCACGACGCGCTCTCCAGGGGGACGTGCGCCAGCGTACAGATGGAGAGACTACAGAAACTCCATGAGGCGCTCTGTCATCCAGGGGTCACTAGGTTTGCCCACTTTGTGAAGGCGCGCAACCTACCCTACACATTCGAGGAGATTTGCTCCATGACCTGAGCCTGTTCGGTGTGCACTGAATGCAAGCCCCACTTCTTCCGTCCGGGGAACTCCCACGTTATCAAAGCCACCCGCCCCTTCGAGTGTCTTAGCGTAGACTTTAAGGGGCCCCTACCGTCGACCAACCGTAATAACTACATCCTTATGGCCATCGACGAGTACTCCCACTTCCCGTTCGCTGTGCCCTGCCCAGACACCACCATCAGTGATACTGGCCCTTCACAGTATTTTCGCCATTTTCGGGTATCCCAATTCCATCTACAGTGATAGGGGGTCCTCATTCATGAGTGCAGAGCTGCAACAGTACCTTCTGGAGTGTGGTATCGCTTCAAGCAGGACCACCAGCTATAACCCACGCGGTAACGGCCAGGTCGAGAGGGAGAATGCCACCATCTGGAGAGCGGTTACACTGGCTCTCCGGTCTAAAAGTCTCCCCACCTCTCACTGGCAGGAGGTTCTCACTAGTGCCTTACACTCCATCTGCTCCCTCCTATGTACCGCATCCCACGAAAGGATGTTCCTTTTCCCGAGGAAATCCGAATCAGGAACCACTGTACCGGCATGGCTCACCGTCCCTAATGTGCGACGCCACGTCTGGCACTCAAAGAACGACCCCTTGGTCGACCGAGTGACTCTACTCCACGCGAACCCTTATTACGCCTACATTGAGTTCCCAGACGGGCGGGAGGACACTGTTTCGGTGCGGGACCTAGCTCAGGACGCGGTAGGCCCAGCAACCCCCCCAAACCAACCTTCCCCAACTCTTTATTCCCCAGGCCCCGTGCCCGAACAGCAGGACCAACAGCACCCCAACGACCCGGGCCACACTGCCGACAACACGGCTGGGGAATTGAGCGAAGGAGCGGTCGCACCCGACGAGCCCGCTGGCGACACCACTCCAGTGACCCCAATCCTGGCACCACAGCGGTCATGCCGGATGGTCAGACCCCTTGACCGCTACAGTCCTTAACCTACCCCTTCCTTTCATTCTCTCCCTTGTTTTTTTTCCTTCCTTCTCCCTCTTCAGCCCTTCCACCCCAGGGTCAGTTCTCCAAGAAGGAATGAATGTGGTAGTACAGACCTATTACCAATGTATATAGTTACAGTATCTAGAGTATGTAATGACTGTGCTTACAGCGATTGGCTGAGAGCTTAGCCACGCCTACTGTCTGGGCCTTAAAGGGTTGTATCCCTAGCCAGGTTGGATCATTCCGGACTGGTCGGCCACCTGTGAAGAGCTCCTGTCTTTTGCTAATAAAAGCCTTGGTTTGGATCAACAAGTCTTTGGTCCTTTCGACGAGCTCAACAATATTGTCCACCAAGCAAGCTATTTTGGTCAGTCCAAACATGCCTGGGCATGCATTCAGTGCAAATGCTATGTAAATATTGTCTTAGGCCTGGGAATGCTTAGTCAGAATAGATGCAAACATGCTATATTCTTTGGCTTGGCTTCGCGGACGAAGATTTATGGAGGGGGTAAAAAGTCCACGTCAGCTGCAGGCTCGTTTGTGGCTGACAAGTCCGATGCGGGACAGGCAGACACGGTTGCAGCGGTTGCAGGGGAAAATTGGTTGGTTGGGGTTGGGTGTTGGGTTTTTCCTCCTTTGCCTTTTGTCAGTGAGGTGGGCTCTGCGGTCTTCTTCAAAGGAGGTTGCTGCCCGCCAAACTGTGAGGCACCAAGATGCACGGTTTGAGGCATTATCAGCCCACTGGCGGTGGTCAATGTGGCAGGCACCAAGAGATTTCTTTAGGCAGTCCTTGTACCTTTTCTTTGGTGCACCTCTGTCACATGCTATATAAAAGCAGCTTATATATACAGATGCCATGCATTACATTGATATAGAATGAATGCATGTTGATGAACAAGTTCTTCAGGGAATAACACAGTGAGTGTACTTAAGAAAGCATTTATTGACTTCAGGAAGATTCAATACAACAGAAAAATCTAGTCAATTTAACAACAGCTGTGATATATTCTGTTACATTTGTGGTGATATATGTTTATGGCTCAAAGGTGCAGCATGAATGCACTTATTAAGAAAGCCTATGAGCTCTACTTTGATTGTAAAATTGGTGGCCAAGACAAACCTTCAGCTCTTCACATTTGTTGTGCAACATGTGCAATCAACCTGAGAGCTTGGCTCAGAGGTACTCAGAAGTCAATGTCATTTTCAGACCCAATGATATGGTAAGAACAGAAGGATCACGTGACGGACTGTTACTTCTCTCTGACTGGCTTCTTTGCTAAAAATAAAATAATCTATTGAATACCCAATCTGTTTTCAGCCATGAGACCAGTGCCATATATTGACAGTTTTCCAATTCCAAGATGAAACCAAGATGAAGGAGATGAAGATGCCACAATACATGAACCAGATGTGGAAAATGACACTGATCCAGAGGTTGAACTGTTTATATCTGGTTATGCTCATCTGATAACACAGCCAGAATTAATGACCTAATCAGGGACTTACGTTTGTCAAAAACAAAAGCAGAACTGCTTGGTTGAAGACTGCAAGGATGGGATTTGCTGTCACCAGATTCAAAAAATTCTTGTCTTTCTGAACTGACAAGAATATTTGACAAATGTCTTTATACAGATTGACAACCTTTGTTTCTGCACTGATATCTTTGGGTTATTCCTGGCTTTGGGTTGTGTGCATGACGCACAATTAGACTTCTTCCCTGCTGATCTTGGTGCAGTCAGTGACGAATATGGTCAAATACACTGGGACAGTGCGACCATGAAGTATCAGGTCAACTGGAGTCCATCAATGCTAGCCAGCTATTGTTGGACAGTGACATGAGAGGCATCAGATGCTAAGTACAAACAAAAATCAGCAGCAAAACATTTTTATGTCAGTTGAACTAACACAATGTGTCAGTATCATTATGCAATTAAACATGGTAACTTCATGATGATGACCAAGTTAACAGAGAGCCTGAAGCAGCCGCCTTTACCTGAAGGTGAACAACGGCTATTCAGAAATTGTATGTTTTTTTTCTCTCTAGGGGAGGCAGGGTTATTTCCTTCTCCTTCCCTAGCTATGTGCCACTTAGCGGCAAGAGCCACTTCCCATACGATAAAGGGTGGTAGTATGTGCCCTTTTTTAACAGAACTTTTTTTTTGGGGGTGGTTATATAGTTTTTTTTTTCTTTTTCTTATCTTTCTTTATTTTCTTTTGACAGAGATTAATTATTTTGAGATGTGGAAGGTCCAAGAGGAGAGGTAGAGGGGAGTTAAGATTTTTTTTGAATTTGGTATAATGGCAAATAGTAAAACATTGAATTTTCTAAGTTTTAACATTAATGAGCTTAATAGTACGATTAAAAGAAAAAGGGTATTAGCTTATTTGAAAAAAATTAGAGTTCATAATGCTTTTTTACACGAAACTCGTTTATCTGAGAAGGAACATCAAAAATTGAAAAGAGACTGGGTTGGGAAAGTGGTAGCTTCATCTTTTAACTCTAAAGCAAGAGGTGTGGCTATTTTATTAAAAAAAACATTACCGGTTAAAATTAATAAAATGTTTACCAATCCTTTGGGAAGATTTGTTTTAGTTCATTGTCAAATTTATTCTGAGAATTAGATTTTGAGTATTTGTACACCAAATATAGATGATGAAGGATATATTAGAGATATTTTTACATATTTAGCTGAGGTATATGATAAAATATTGGTAGGAGGGGATTTTAGATTGTAAAATGGTTACTCAATTTAGGTGGCCAGATGCAGGAATTAAGTATTTAGGTATTCAAATTGATAATGATTTAAAATGTTTATATAAATTAAATTATTTATCTTTGCTTAATAGAATTGTTGGAGATTTAAAGAAATTGAATACTTTACCTATTACTTTTGTTGGCAAATTGTGTTAAAATGTAAGTTTTTCCTAAAATTCAATTTCTTTTTTAGTTGATACCTATCCCAATCCCTTCAAAAAAATTTTGAAGTATTTTAATACAGCGGTTAAGAAATTTTTATGGAAAGGTAAAATGGCAAGGGTTTCTTTGGAAGAATTGACCTGGAAGAATGAATTAGGGGGTTTATGACTCCCTCATTTTAAGAATTATTATAAAGCAGCTCAATTGAGATTTATAAATGTACTGTTTAGTTTAGATAATATCCCTCATGGATTTTTATAGAGTTTAATGAGATAGGGGATATGAACCCCAGGATTTATTTATAAATGGAATTCTAAATAGTTAGTTGGAAATAGGGAATCACCTATTTTTAAACGTTTGATTGAGTTGGGGAATAATATTGATAATGAAATTGGTATGAAAGGTTTAATATCTCTAAAAATGCCCCTACATCAAAAAAAGCTTATACCATTTCCAATGGTATAACCAATTTTTGAGCATTTGGAGATGGGTTGGTATTAAGAAAATTGAGGACTGCTTTGAGAATGGGAAATTTATAACATTTGAACAAATGAAGGAAAAATTTAATGTACGCTGTACCTAATAATACTTTATTTTGTTATTATCAGATCAACGCTTTTTTTAATCTGGTAAAATAGGTCCTTGTTTGATGTTACCCAATCAAAGTGAATTGGAATTACTAATTTGTAATACTAGTGTAAATAAATTTATTTCAGTAATGTATAATTTACTTCAAATGAAATCCCCTAAAATTGGGGTGCATAAATCAAGACTAAGGTGGGAAGTAGATTTATAGACACAAATTAATGAAAAGGATTGGATGGAGTTATATGTAAGAGTAATAATGACTAAAACTATAAATGTAAGATATATGTTTGGCCGATATAATGTTTTACATCAATTATATTTGACTCCACAAAACTTAAATAGATTAAATCCTGCTATATCAGATTTATGTTTTAGGTGTAGATCTGAGATTGAAACATTTTTGCATTTTACTTGGCAATGTCCTAAAGTTAGACATTTTTGGTTAACGGTAGGTAATTTTTTGGAACTAATTACAGGGGTCAAATTCCCATGAGATCCGATGTAACTTTCATTGAATAATATTAATGTTATCAGACCAAAATTAAAATTAAATATGTCCCAAATTGAATTTGTGCAAATTGCTTTAGCAGTTTCTAGGAAATGTATAGATATAGATTTAGGTATGGAAAGGTGGAATGTTGACCTTCGTAGTTGTATACCATTAGAGAAGATTACTTACAGTGTGCAAGATAAATATTATGTTTTGGAAAATATGGTGCCCAAATTTACAAAATGTAGGTTTGCATGTTTAATAGGCTCTCTGAAGACCTAACTTCTTGGTAACCTCCAATGCAGACTTTCTGGTATAAATGTTTTACTCCCTTGGCATTCTTCAGTTTTACTGTTTTCTTTTTTTCTCTTTTAGGGATTTGGTGGGGGGGTGGGGGGGTGAGGAGGTGGGAAGGTAGGATGGATGTGGGGATATATACCATACGTACAACTTTTTGAAATAATTTCTGCATTGAATGTAATGCAATTATTTCTGTGGTTTAAAATTTGTAAACAAAATCAAAAACATGGTAAATTCAATAAAAGTTAATTTAATATTTCTTCAACTTCCTACGTACGTCAGCAAATCTGAAATTATCTTTCTGTTCAGCCTGGTTGTCTATCGTATCTCCTTTTTTTTCAGGAAGCAAAACCTTTTGAAAAATTTGTCGTCCATTTTAATGATAATGAGTTTATTATCATCTACATTGTAAAATACATACGTGCATAGAAATTCTTACCTGCTGCAGCTGAACAGGTACTTCTAAAAAAGGCAATAAAACTAAATGTAATTGAATTAAAAAGACAATGAATACATAAGATAGATAATCCCAGTGCAAAAAAAGTGACTTGCCATCATGTAGCCAATCCTTTTGCCGTATCAGGGCAACCCATGATTAGCATAGCAAAGTGTCTGGTAGGTGTTGGAAAGAAACTGTTCTTGAAGCTGGAGGTGATAGTTTTCAGGCTTCTGTACCTTCTGCCTGTAGGGAGAAGAGAGACCAAAGTGACGGGAGCCATTTATGATGTTAGGTGTCTTCTTGAGGCAACGGTTCAAATAAATGTTTGCAATAGACAGGAAGTCAGAGTCAATGATGGACCTGGCTATGTTTTTTTTCACCTTCTGTAGCCTTCTACGTTCCTGGTAACCTGTTAGGGTCCTGTAATAAGGAATGGACAAAACAAAGAATGCAGAACAAGATAGCAGAGGAACAGGGCCTTGAACTATGGTCCCTGTGCTGAATCTGATGTCAATTTAAACTGTGTAGCCTTCCATACACCTCCTTATGCCTTCCATTCATTTTGATGTGATTTTTGCCTATCAAGTCAATCAAAAGATAAGATGGATGATCAGTGTTTGGATATATACCAGCAGTGATCTGACTGAATGCCAAACAATGCTGAGAAGCTGAGGAGCCTTGCACAATTGCCATGTTTTGAAACATTCATTGCCATTCTGACCTTGAGCAAGAGCCACCTCATATTCAGAGGGGAGTAGTAGAATATCTTAGTCAATACTATAGCAAAGAACTGGTCATGTTGACTGATTCAGATAAGAAGATATCTAATGGACTACATTATGTTAACCCACATGAAGAAGTGCTCCTCCAGGTCATGGAACAGAATGGCAACAAGCAAAGGGTTTCCTATGCCCTTGGCTTTGTTAGCTACAACTTGAATGAGAGCAGAACTTGGGGAGATTGCTTGAAAATTTGGCTAGATATCAGGAGGCTTCTGTAATAATTTTAGTTATTCCCTCGTGAGCACTCAAATGGCTCAAGCCTTGATTCCAGCAACCTCCACTTATATTTCATTGGAGAGGGAAAGTATTTTCCCCACTGGGAGAAGTTTGCACCTATGATTGGGTAAACTGAAAATCCACATTAATTTCTTAGCGAAGTGAATATTTCTCTAAAGGTCTTTCAGATGAAATGAACACACACAATATGCCCGACACATAGTAAGTGATACTAACCTGTCACCTTCTTCCACTGCTGGACTACCACAGGACAAAAGACCTTCATGGGCATTCCAGAAGATTGTTCTTCCCCATCAGCTCTACTGGAAAGTACTTTCCCTGCTATTGCTCCCACTTGCGTTAACTCAACCTGAAAGAGTAGGGAGGTTGTCCAAATTGATCTGGGTGAATGAAGCCCAGTGTTTATGTGTTTATATAATATTTACAGATGATGCCGCTTTAGTTGCCCATTCAGAGCCAGCTCTTCAGCGCTTGACGTCCTGCTTTGCGGAAACTGCCAAAATGTTTGGCCTGGAAGTCAGCCTGAAGAAAACTGAGGTCCTCCATCAGCCAGCTCCCCACCATGACTACCAGCCCCCCCACATCTCCATCGGGCACACAAAACTCAAAACGGTCAACCAGTTTACCTATCTCGGCTGCACCATTTCATCAGATGCAAGGATCGACAATGAGATAGACAACAGACTCGCCAAGGCAAATAGCGCCTTTGGAAGACTGCACAAAAGAGTCTGGAAAAACAACCAACTGAAAAACCTCACAAAGATAAGCGTATACAGAGCCGTTGTCATACCCACACTCCTGTTCGGCTCCGAATCATGGGTCCTCTACCGGCACCACCTACGGCTCCTAGAACGCTTCCACCAGCGTTGTCTCCGCTCCATCCTCAACATCCATTGGAGCGCTCACACCCCTAACGTCGAGGTACTCGAGATGGCAGAGGTCGACAGCATCGAGTCCACGCTGCTGAAGATCCAGCTGCGCTGGATGGGTCACGTCTCCAGAATGGAGGACCATCGCCTTCCCAAGATCGTATTATATGGCGAGCTCTCCACTGGCCACCGAGACAGAGGTGCACCAAAGAAAAGGTACAAGGACTGCCTAAAGAAATCTCTTGGTGCCTGCCACATTGACCACCGCCAGTGGGCTGATAACGCCTCAAACCGTGCATCTTGGCGCCTCACAGTTTGGCGGGCAGCAGCCTCCTTTGAAGAAGACCGCAGAGCCCACCTCACTGACAAAAGGCAAAGGAGGAAAAACCCAACACCCAACCCCAACCAACCAATTTTCCCTTGCAACCGCTGCAATCGTGTCTGCCTGTCCCGCATCGGACTGGTCAGCCACAAACGAGCCTGCAGCTGACGTGGACTTTTTTACCCCCTCCATAAATCTTCGTCCGCGAAGCCAAGCCAAAGAAGACAACATTATACAACATCTTTATATCACATTTTAATCACAAGGTTACATGAGGCATACTTTGTTCCCTTTTGCCCAATCATCATTAGGGCATCCAAGAAATTTTCAGCAAATTGTTACAAATAATTTTTTTAATACAGTTGAAGCTGATTCCAGCCATTAAAAGCTGTACTTCACAATTACACCCAATTAACCTACAACTCCATAAGTTTTGGAGGGTGGGAGGAAACTGGAGCACTCGAGGAAAGGCCATGCAGATCAGAGGGAGAACGTATAAACTCCTTGCAGACAATGCAGGATTTGAACCCATGTCTCTAGCGCTGTAATAGTGAAAAGTTGCCTAACAAGTGTAGATATTCAAGATTCATGATTCCTTTACTGTCATGTAATAGTACAGAACATATAACATTACACAAAATTACCTTCTGCCTGCTCATAAAGCAGACAAAGAATTGTCATTAGTTCCATTCGTACAAGAGAAAGAAGAGCAAGGGAGAGTCCATCCAGAGTCGATGAGTGTTCATGCATTTGCCTCCACCACTCGCACAGCCTCAGCAGTTGATGGATCCATCAGAAACCTGAGTTCCAGATCCAAACCTCCAACACAATCAGGAAGCCTTCAGCACCCAAGGCCCTTCAGGAGGCCTTCTTACCCTCAGCACCCTCTTAAATCCTGATTCCAATACCTGGTTCCCATGAGCGAGAATCCAGCAGCCCGCAGTTCATGCTGGTCCCCCAACCACAAGTTGCCCACAGACTGTGTGGGTCCCTTAGTCGCTGAACCCCTCACTGGTCCCCTGCCATTGTCACTGTCCTGTAGGGTCATCTTCTCCGCTTCTCTTTCTCCCCATTTCTGGTGCTCTGCACCTGCCTGTTGCTCCCCAGAGTCAGCGAACTTTCATGGCCACTGCTGAGCTTAGGTGCCACCATCTTGTGGTTTAAAATCGTCAGCTCCTTTAATAGCAATCTTAGTGCAAAAAAGTGCAATTGTGCAGAGTAGCGATGTGTCTCCAGTCTCCGCTCTCCCAGGTCCATACCAGTGGAAGAGCTGCCGTTACTACAGGTCCAGCAGTGCCGCCATTTATTTTTGTGAATATTTGAAGAAACACTCACAATTTCCTGAAACCCCTTTTTTTATAGACAACTATTTGCCCTTACCAAGACAATTAGGTATTGTAATTAGGTGAAAAGGTAAATGTGTGGTAAACCACTGTTATGTTTAATTACCTGGTTAAGTACACCTATTGGCTGGTTGTACCTGTGGCACCTCCCCATTGGCTCCTATATAAAGGTGACTGTTCCATAGCCACCTGTTACTCAGTGCAGGACAACTGAACAGTAGTTCTCAAGTGAATAAAAGCCTATTGGTTTCTCTACAATAGTCTTTCGAGTGATTGATATGTTTGGAGATTTCCTCCTCGGCCCTTATCCTGCACCTCCCAGTCCCCCCATTTGGCCACCATTATCCCAACACTAATACTAAAACTACACTAAAACATTATATGCGTCACGTCATATCAATACTACACTAACAACTACACTAAAAACCTTGGAAATATAACTGCACTGATATTAAAACTACCATACCAATGCACGCACGCAGGCACAACTGTCAGTAATGCTACCCGGTAGAGCGGGTGGCCCATTCACATTGGAGCCGAGTCAACTCGGCTCGGCTCTGATACAACCCAGTTGATTTGTACCTACCACGCCTTGGGAGCATTCACACTGGTAGGTGACCCACTAAATACCCAGTAAATTTCCAGGGTCAATGTACATTCAGTGGCAGTGTGGACGGCTGCTAAGAGGGTCAAAAATAACACTCTAGACTGGCCTGGTGGCAGCATGCCCAGTGCAGGAAGGGGAGATGCCTCTCTGCTAACTTGGAACTTACTCCCACCACCAAAGCCAGAACACTATCTTTGGAAGAAGATAATTGTGAATTTATTATCTATCAATTTTTTTTCCTATTTATCTCTTTTTAATTCAATTAGGTATGTTATTGTAGTTGTTTTTAACTTGTTTTTGTTTTCATTTGTTATTTTGAAATATTCAGCTGCAGCACCAAAAAATTTTGTTGTATATGTGCATTGTACAATGTATATGACAATAAACTCATCATCATTAGCTCTGTTAATGGCCCAGGACATCATGTTGCCCCTTCTTCTGCAGGATGATGCCTGGTCCGCTGTGTGTTTCGGTTTCAGTTTCAGCTTCTCCGCGTCACATAGTATTTTTGCCTGCTGTTTGTCATGACCCAGATGGATTGCCAGGTTATTGGCCAATTTGTGCTCAACAGCTGCTACTTAAATTTGTTAAATGGCCACTAATCTCTTTGAGAAGTGGGAGACCAATCAACTTGATGACAGGTAACTTGGAGCTGGCCAGGTTTCTACCACTAGGCCCCGCTCCAGAGGAGAAAGATCTTGCTTGGTGTGGAAAACATGAGCCAATTCGTACAGCAGAGAAGAACAACATGTTGTTGAGGTCAATAAAAAGTACATTATGAAATAAACTTACACAGGAAATATATTTTGGAGCAGTTCTCCAAAGATCAGGCAAGGGTACAGGAATATCTCAAACTAATTTACTGGAAGTACTTTAGATGAACATACTGTACCTCTTGCAGCTTATTGCTCCTTCGTGTCAATCCACGTTGATACTGATCCCAAGTTCACATTTCAATCTTGTACCAATTTAGTTTGTTTTGACAACAGAATCCTTTGTTTTGATATGGTCCAACAGCTGTAATAAAAGGGTCACTGTCAGGTTAGTATTTTTCTAGGCTCGCCCTCACCTTCCTTACGGCCCTCCAGGCAACAGGCAAGAGAGGCACAAAAACACGTTCGCAAAAACAAAGGAAAAGAACACACACTCAATCATGATTAAATTACCATTAATTGAATTTAATAAAAACAAATCATGAACAGTTTTCCAGAGCTGCAATGAACAAATTGAACTGCAGTACAAGCTTCAACAAGGCTTGCAATTGCCAGTGAGTGTACTGATTCTTTTTTTTAACTCAAATAATGAAAACTTTAAAAATAAGAAAGATTTGGCCAGGAGTTTATGTAACTTGGTGGCCTGAGCTTTGAAGGACTTGAGCGGCTTAACCTGCTCATGGGAGCTCTGACCATTTTCTTCCTGGAAGGCCTACCTGGATCCCACAGGCCATGCCTGTACAATAACAGAGCAACATGGTTATTTCTGGCACTGAACATCCTGGTTTCAGTCCTAGACACAGCAGTGCACCAGGGAGCAAGCTGAAGGGGTGGAAACAGGAATATTAGAAAACAAACCTCAGCGGCAACTTAGCCTTTCCCTTCTCATGTGCATCTTAAGATCGAACAAATGGAAGCCGAGATTCAGGGATGATCCACACTTCTGGGCAGAGTCAATGCCGCCCAGACCAAGAAGCTCCTGATTCTGCATCAGTGCCATCTTGTCCACTGCCTAGGAGGATCAAGGTCTGGCACCCATCTAAAGGCATTTAGGCTACAACACAGAAACGGGCCCTTTGGCCCATTAGGTCCATACCAACCCATTTACAACAATCCTACCTTACACCAATTATTTTAAATCTCCCCATATTTACACTCATGCACCTACACACTCAGGATAATTTACAATGGGTGGTTAACCCAGCAATCCACATGTTTTTGGGATGGAGGAGGAACACAGAGGAAGCCTATACAGCTGCAGGGAGAATGTTTAAATTTTGTGCATGGTACCTGAAGTCAGGATTGAACTCACAATGGTTCTACCAGCTGTGCTACTGTTACAAATGCATTGAGTACTGGGACGTTCTTATATTGGATTATGATGCTCCCTCCATTAGAAAGCTCTGCTTATTTTTTTTTTAACCCAACATAAATAAAAGATCTTCCATGTATACTGTAAGCTACCATGGAACTGTTTCGGAGGGTGATGCCATAACTGGTTAAGAGGTCGAGAGGAACTAAAATTCACAAATTGAAAGAAAAACATCAGTCAAGAATCTTGGAGACACACAGGAGATCACAAACACAATCTGCTTGAGGAACTCAGTGGGTCGAGAAGCATCAGTGGGAGATCACGAATGGTCGGTTTTAGGCCAAAACCCTTTATCGAGACTGGTCATAAATCCTGCCCTTATTTGCTATCAGCAGAAGAGTTACTTTGTGATAAATCTGATTCTGGGTGACATTGTACCCTTGCTATGTTTGATATTTAGAGAAGCTGCCCACAGGATGGATCTGGAACATAGTTACTTTGTGGTGAAAAATGAACCACAACACCTAACTGCCTTCGCAAATAGAAGAGTTCATCACATTTCAAGATTATTTGCCATTGTGCTGGGATTCCCTTAATTTCTGGCATGATTCAGCATCAAATTTGACTCAATTAATCAACTTCAGGGCATAATTGACTGAGAGGTGTGCATTAAAACACGGATGGAGTGGTTGAACTGAGGTAAGGCGAGTTAGTTCAGACAATCCAGGAACTCTGAGTGAGATGACTTTAAGAGGGATGTTTGCCCGAGCAAGCTAGTTAACTTCATTTCCTGGGGTTTACATTAATCAAACAAATAACCCGAGGTCTTTGATCCAAACTAGGATTAAAGTCTAAATGCGATAGCTTGCAAGTTAGAAACTGAGCCTAAAAGAAGTTAAAGAACGGAAAATATTCTATCACTATTTATAAGTTCTGGAATCCTTCATATATGTCTCCCCAGAAAGAAATAGCCTGAGCCAGAAGGACTTCCTTTGAGAAAAATAACTGAAAACAAAAGAATCCGTAGCTGGAGGAAGCTGTGGTTCTTTGAGCCTTCTTGGTCATTCAGTACAATCATGGTTGAATGTTCACCTCAACACCATTTCCAACGATATCTATCCTTACACTGACCCCTTGACATCTAGAATTCTATGAATCTCTGCTTTGAAAAAAATGCAGTAAATGAACACCTACAGACAATTCTAGACATCCCCATCATCTGAGTGAGAAAATTTCTCAAGTCAATCTGAAATAGCTTAGTTATCACCGTGACCCCAAAATGTAAAGTCTGACAAATGTTGTCCCTGTATCTACCCTATTGAACCCTCTGAGAACGTTCACACTTCAATGCAATTTTGTAAAATTTAAAGGTAACATGTTCAAGAAAGAGATGTTGGGTTACCATTATTCAATTTCTTTACAAACTGAGACTTATCATGCTTTATGGTGTCTCCAGGTACTAAAAATATTTTTTTTTTCCCCATGCATCTTTTAGGCAACAGACAGCTCCAGATCAGACTAGAAGTTCATGGGGCAACGGCTCTTAAAAGACTTGGCTGTGTGACTTTTGATATGCAGGAACAAAATAATATTTTGTGCAGGGCTGAAATATTAAAGATGATAATGCAAAACCACATGATTTAAATGCATTTTAAGTGCTTTGGGTGTCATATATCTAAAGCCTCATAGATGTGTGAGCAAACAGAATCCGACTCTTCCCCAACTCCTCAGGGTTGCAGATGTTGCCTAGAAACCTGTTAAAATATATGCATGTGCAGATGTGCACAAGTGAACAGGCAGGGAGGTGTGTGTATCCTCTTAATATTACATTATGTTCCGATAATGAGATAAGCAAATGGTAATCTGGCAAGCTGCTCACTGCAAGTGATATAATCAGACACTCTGGATAGAAACCTGGAGGGCAAGATTTATATTCCACAAACAGACTGTCCCTGAGGACTCATAAGTAATAAAGTTCCTCCAAGTAAGTTAGGGAGAGTGTCTTAAGTGGATTATAAATTTAGCCCATGTCTCCTCATTGCCCTGTTCAACGCACAGATATATATTTAAAACAATGAATTCAAACCATTAAATTGAATTATAAGGGTATAATGGTCATTTGGTAATCTCAGCAAGGAGCCTCTCCAAAATTTATCAATATGAAGCCCAGGACTTCAATACATGCAGGGAAAAGATAATATGCGGCACACCTGTCATATCCTAAGTTTGACACTGTTGTCTGATGGGAAGGTGGGATCAATACCTTTACATTGTTGCTCACTCCGCTTCATTCTGTTGTGACATCATCTAAAAGAGGATATGACAACAACTTCAACAACTTAGATCAGAACTGTGTTCCAGGGGAGTTCCCTCTAATATCTTAACAAACAAGAGGGATAAACACACAGGAGGAATATCGGTGAGCATAATTATAAAAAGTTCAACACAAGACAAACTGTTCAAATGGTTCATGCTCCTCACATGCGTTCTTGAATACTTCTAATCTAATCAGCATAACCTTCTATTCTTCTTGTCCTTATGTTTATTTTACCTTTCATTTTAAAGCATTGTGGGTATTCACCTCAATAACTCTTCTATTCATTTTCGAGGTGAAGCATTTCCTATTGCATATTTTGCATTTATGATGCCAAGCTTTGGAGTTCCACAAGTGGAGATATTTACTTCATGTCTTCCCAAGCAAACTCATAATGTCATAAACCAATGGATTCATAAAGTTCTACAGCATGGAAACAACCCTTCGGCCCAACTTGTCCATGCTCACCACACTTGTCCCAATTATTTGCATTCGGCTCATATCACTCTAAACCCTTCCTATCCATGTATTTGTCATAATGTCTTCTGAATGTAATAATTGTTCCTACTTCTACCACCTCAGCATCTCATTCCATATACCAGCACCCTCGGTGTAAAGAAGGTCAATTTTAGATATTTCCACTCTCAAAAATCTCTGTCTTAAAATTATAGATCCCCTACACTGGGGGAAAAAAAACTATGACTATTTACCTTGCCCATGCCCCTTGGAATCCCACTTAATCACCTAAGCTCCAGGGTGAAAAGTCCCAGCCTGTCCTGCCTCACATTATAATTCAAACATTTTTGCAGAAATAATTTATAACCAATTTTAGAGGAGAAATATATCATGTGTCTTACCTTATAACAGGGGGCCCTTGAGTCTTGACTGGTGAAGAGCAAAAAGCAGCAAGAAGACAGAAAATGCACACTTCCAAATCAGTCTGAGTCGGTCTTGTGTGGAGGTCTGATAGGAATTGTGACTGGGTGCTGAGCGCCAAGCCTCTTAATATTGAGAGATGGCCAGATTGCCTCCCTGACTTCAGTGGCAGATTGCTCAGTCCCCCACTCAAGGTCTCCTGGGAGTGCTGAGACATGACCTCAGACCCACCCTGCTAGTGGGTTGGGAAGTCTCTGTGATCCACATGCAAACACGCTGTGGCTCCCACTGGTTGCGAACCAATGATCTAGATCCTCTTGTAATTTTAGATAACCTACTTCATAGTATACCATGCCACCAATTTGGGTGTCATCTACAAACTTACTAACTATGCTAACAGATTGTCACCCAAGTCCTTAATATAGATGAAAAATAGCACTGAACTTGGTTCTGATTGCTGTAGCGCACCACCGGTCACAGACCTTCAATCTGAGTATCAACACTCTAATACCACTCTGTCCCCTCCCATCAAACCATTTCTGTACCTAATTGACCACCACATGCAATCTGACCTCTTGGATCAACCTTGTCAAAGGCCTTACTAAAATCCATGTCAATAATGTCTATCATCCTGCCCTCAATATAATCTTCTTGGTCTTTCAAAGTTGGTCAATCAAGTTTGTGAGAGTCCATTTCCCATTCACAAAGTCATGCTGACTCTCAGTCCTTGAGTTTGCAATCTTAAAGACCTCTATCAGGGCACACTTTAGAGTTGTCTATTCCAGAGAGAAAAAGATCTAGACAGTCTATGCTTTCCTGATAGAAAACATTTTGCAATTCATGTACCACCCTTGCAAACTTCATCCATTTGCTCCAGTGAATCTTCATATTTTTTATCATATGTACAACAGATGTAGCATTTTAAATATGAATGTATGCTTAGGAACTGACTGCATGACAAGATATAACTTTTGAGATAATACTGTACCAGACAAAACCATTAACTGGAGGTTATTGCCTTCAGTAAAAGATGTTCTTTTAATTTCTCTCTTTCTGTCATTTGCCTTCATGAGAAGCAATAGTGAAAATACTGCATAGAACTGTTCCCAGTATTTCAAGTACAGTCAAACCAAGGCTTGATACAGTTAATGTCTTTGCCATCCCTTTAGCAGTTGTTACATCTCAAACCAGCAGCAAGAGAAGCACAATTCAAAAGGATTAAATTTAACTCTATATTTATTCATGACTATTAACAATATAATGTCTTAACACAATTAACCCCTCTATAAGTACCTACAATGAGATAGACAACAGACTCGCCAAGGCAAATAGCGCCTTTGGAAGACTACACAAAAGAGTCTGGAAAAACAACCAACTGAAAAACCTCACAAAGATAAGCGTATACAGAGCCGTTGTCATACCCACACTCCTGTTCGGCTCCGAATCATGGGTCCTCTACCGGCACCACCTACGGCTCCTAGAACGCTTCCACCAGCGTTGTCTCCGCTCCATCCTCAACATCCATTGGAGCGCTCACACCCCTAACGTCGAGGTACTCGAGATGGCAGAGGTCGACAGCATCGAGTCCACGCTGCTGAAGATCCAGCTGCGCTGGATGGGTCACGTCTCCAGAATGGAGGACCATCGCCTTCCCAAGATCGTATTATATGGCGAGCTCTCCACTGGCCACCGTGACAGAGGTGCACCAAAGAAAAGGTACAAGGACTGCCTAAAGAAATCTCTTGGTGCCTGCCACATTGACCACCGCCAGTGGGCTGATAACGCCTCAAACCGTGCATCTTGGCGCCTCACAGTTTGGCGGGCAGCAGCCTCCTTTGAAGAAGACCGCAGAGCCTACCTCACTGACAAAAGGCAAAGGAGGAAAAACCCAACACCCAACCCCAACCAACCAATTTTCCCTTGCAACCGCTGCAATCGTGTCTGCCTGTCCCGCATCGGACTGGTCAGCCACAAACGAGCCTGCAGCTGACGTGGACTTTTTACCCCCTCCATAAATCTTCGTCCGCGAAGCCAAGCCAAAGAAAAAAAAAAAGTACCTACAAGTTATCATATATTTATAATCAGTGTGTATGTGGAAAAAACCCAGACCATTAGTCTGTGCCCAATATTCAAAAAGAAAAAATCCCCAAAAACCCAAGTCAGTCACTCAAGTAAGTCAGTCCAAAGACACAGTCCATAGAATTGAATCTGAAAGCTCAACGTCCAAGTTCAGTTCTTTAACTGATTATAAAGGACGTTGTATTGAACGCTGGAGAGAGAAATGTCTGTGTAGTAAATTATGACTCACTTATGAGGCATGTGCTCTCCAGCTGCCCTCTGGTGCTCCAGCTGCCATTCTAACTGCCATTCTGCCACTCCAACTGCCACTCTCTGCTTCACATCTGGATTCTCCCTTTGTTCTCAGAAATTCCAAGGAATTGGCAAGTCAGCACTCAGCTGTACCACAAGTGGCATAGAGCTCTTAGCAGAAATCCATCCTTTATAATGACAGTCCAAAAGGTCCATAACACAATGAAATCTGATGCTTAATGATCTTGTGATGGGGTGTTGCTGTATTCCCAGATTATTGCTGTTTAGACTATGCAAACTTATATTTTTCCTGGCCAAATATTGCGCGAAAAAAAGAATGAAATAAAAATGCTGAACTAACCAAGTGGCCAATCAGATTCCACGAAGAGACAAATAGAGTGAAGATTTTAGGTGAATGGTTGTTCATCAAACCAACATTTATTTTCCAATTACTATGTGGCATACTTGACAATTATCAATGTTGAAATTAACCTGTTAAATGATAACTAGTTTCACTTAGAGTTTTATATTTATGTCTCATTTCATTTTTGTTAAATTCCCATAATATACCTTCTTGGGATTAGTCACTAATTTATTGAGGAATAACTCCAGTTTGAGTTCTCCCTATCCCATCAACCACACCAGATTCTACCACTCACCTCCATAGTGTAGACAATTTCCAGTTTGCAGCCATTTAATCTAGAAACCTGTAGATATTTGGGATGTGGGAGGAAATTGGAGCACCCAATGGAAACCCATGTGAACACGGGGTGAATGTACTAACTCTGCACGGACAGCACCCAAGTAGAGGAATGAATCCGATTCAGTGGAACTGTAAGGCAGCAGATCTATTAGGTGAGTCATTGTGTAGCCCTTAAATAGCTGTTCACAAATAGAAAGCATAAAAACTGTGTTCTTCATATAATCTTCAATGAATAAGTTACATGTATAATATTTCTATGTTTTTAGTTAACTGGAAGGAAAGATGTGAGTTATGTAAAAGTACATTTAAGATACAAAGGCTTTACAGGAACAAGAAAAAAAGGAAAGGTGCTATGCATCAGTGAGGATTACCCCATGAATATTTACTGTAAAATACAATACTTATTCTAAAAACTATTAACTGAAAGGCTAAACTTAGTTACAGCCATTGATCCTCAAATGATAGCTTTGAAAGAAGTAAATTATGTTACTAATATACAAAATATAATGCAATAAAAACCTTTTTGCATAATTTAGATTTTTGAGCTTCAAAGTAGAAATACAAGACAATGTAAACTGACAACGCAAGTCCTGAGTGAAATATGAGACTCTTTCAGGATTGATTTGTGTTCGGGGATCTGTCCTCATGCAAAACACTGTTATGAGAGGGAGTCATGTTTCAGTTCTGTAGATGCCCAAAGCAGTTTTGTTTCAGCATTTGCTGAGGTCAAATTAAATTAGTAAAGTCTTGGGATTAGTCACTAATTTATAGTAGATACCATCAAAATAACTCCAGTTTGAATGTTTATCCAGATAGTGGAGGACAGGAGACAGTACAGCAGAGGCAAGAAAGAACATGGACTGTTCATATTTTCCATATTCAACTAAATCTGGTGATATACAAATGGAAAATCCAGTAATATGGATTTAAGAAATTTCTAATCTGTAACTATCTAAAAAATTGAGAATTTGGAAAGTCATATTTACTTGCCAGCTGTTCAAGTAAAGAATTTTCATTTAAACAACCTTCCTTAAATAAATTTGCAAAAGAAACAATGCCTTTGATTTTCCATATAGAGAAGGATCGATCAATTATTGATGGTCAAAAATAATAATTATGAGAGATAGCATTAGATAAAGCAATGTTTTTTAAATTTAAAAATGTCCTATATTGGAACCAGATTCGCAATGTATGTATGTTTGAGCCGCTGTCTTAAATTTTCTTCTTCTTCAATCATCATATCTAAAAGACCCTAAAATTTAAAACCAGTGACTGACTCGCTGGCTGGTGCATCACTTTTCCCACAGCATCCTGCCCCTCACTGGGTGCCCTGCCCCAGCTGTCCCAGTAGTCCCAGTCCCAGCTACCCAGCCCCTCTGTGGGTGCCCTATGCCGGCTATCTTGGCCTCTCACTCACTATTTGGCCCTGGCTATCCCCGCCCAGTTTCCCCGGCTGTTCCAGTCCCGATTCTTGAGTTTGGCCTCTGGTTGTCTTGGCCCCGGTTTCCCCGGCTGTTCCAGTCCTTGCTCTTTCGGCCTCTCACTTTTATTCATTTTTTTGTTGCTTTCCTCTCGAGTTTCTTCCTTTCTTATTCCTGCTGCCGAGCATGTGATTTTTGTCTCTCTGTAGTCCCACTCTTTGTCATTCTTTTCTTCACCAAATTTTCACCTCCGAAGTCCTTTTTTGATGAAATCCTGCAGACCCCACATGTGGATATCCCATCCTTGTCGCCACTTTGTTGTGTTTTTTCCTTTTGGAAATAACATTACTCAGGAGGAGAGGTAAACACGTCTTTATTCATTTTAAGATGGTGTCAACGTAACTTTATGTATCTGATGTCACGTGCACAACTCACGCATGCGCGTTCCCATAACACTTTCAGACAGTGCAGGATTCGAACCCTGGTCCCAATCACTGATACTGTAAAGGAGTTGCACTAACCACTATGCCAACTGTGCTGGCCTGATGATGGGCAACAGGAAAGTAAAAGATTCTCAGGATGCGGAGAATTCCCTGTTACTCATTGAGTCATTCCTGTGAGTTATTTACACACACCTGGCCAGAAAGCTGGCTCTCATTCAAGCTTCCCATCTGAGTCACAGGCTCAGCACTGCAGAAAATGAAGTGTGAAGCTTGAAGCTTGTACTGATATCCCATCATCGCAGAAATAGAATACTATCAACTAATTCAATCTGAAATATGCCAGCAATAAAGCCAAATAATTTAGTGTTATTAATTGTTCCGAAGCCAATCTCAATGTTGCACTAAAGGATGTTGCAATAAAGGGCAAAGACATGATTTTATCATAAAACTACTCGAGATGGCAGAGGCCGACAGCATCGAGTCCACGCTGCTGAAGATCCAGCTGCGCTGGGTGGGTCACGTCTCCAGAATGGAGGACCATCGCCTTCCCAAGATCATGCTATATGGCGAGCTCTCCACTGGCCACCGTGACAGAGGTGCACCAAAGAAGAGGTACAAGGACTGCCTAAAGAAATCTCTTGGTGCCTGCCACATTGACTACCGCCAGTGGGCTGATATCACCTCAAACCGTGCATCTTGGCGCCTCACAGTTCGGCGGGCAGCAACCTCCTTTGAAGAAGACCGCAGAGCCCACCTCACTGACAAAAGACGGAAAAACCCAACACCCAACCCCAACCAACCAATTTTCCCCTGCAACCGCTGCAACCGTGTCTGCCTGTCCCGCATCGGACTTGTCAGCCACAAACGAGCCTGCAGCTGATGTGGACATTTACCCCCTCCATAAATCTTCGTCCGCGAAGCCAAGCCAAAGAAGACATTATGATTCCAAAGTGCCTGATGGGACTTCCTCAAACAAAATTAGACAGTGGGCCATATTTTTACTTATTAATTCTTCAGGATTTTAATAATATTCTGGCCCTACATTCAGCCCTGGACCACCTGGACAACAAGGAGACCGAGCCCTTCATCGACCACTGCTCTGCTGTTAACACTATATTATAAAGCAAGCTATTTCACTGGTCTCTGCACCCTCCCTTCGATTTAATTCATGGCTTTCTATCCCACATTCCGTAATCAGTAGGGCTCAATGACACCACTTCCTCATGATCATCCTCTACACTGGGACACCTCAAGACTATGCACTCAGTTGCAAGAAGACTCTCTGTATATTCACAACAGTGTGGATAAACACCATTCCATTTCCATCTATAAATTCACGGGTGACACCAGTCTCAGGGCAGGATCACTAACAGCAGTATAGAAGTGACATGAGGAACTTGTGGCTTGGTGCCAGACAACATCCTCTCCCTCAATAACTAAGGAGCTTCAAGAGAAGGAGCAGAGCTCACTCCCAGGTCTGCAACAATGGGACTGAGGAGGAGATGTTTCTCGGAGTAAGCATCTCCAGTGACTTGTCCTGATCAGTCCACATCAATACAGTGGCCAAGAAAGTGCAACAGCACCACAACTCGTACAGGTGCACTATTGAGACCAACCCACCAAGATGTATCACTACGTGGTATGAGACCTGGTCCACCCAAGATCACAAAAAACTGCAGAGGCTTGTGAACATGGTTCAGGTCATCATAGATTACACCACTCCCTTCCAGTGTCTCCATCTATAACTCCCGCTGCCTTGGAAAAACAGCCAACATATTAAAAAGACTCACCCCACCCCACCCTCCACCACACTTTTTTACACCTATTGTCACTTTATTGTTCGAATAAGAATATCAGTATCTAGACATACATACAGAACTTTCAGCCCATGAGCCAAATTGACATACATGCCCAGTACATTTTGAAGAAAGGGAGGAAACCGGAGCCCCTGGGGAAAACCAATGCAGATAAGCGGAGAACGTACCAACTCCTTACAGACAACGCGGGATTCAAATCCCGGTCCCGATTGGTGGCACTGTATCTGATACGCTAACCGTGCCACCCTAATTTATTGCCCACCCCCAAATGTCCTTGGGAAGCTGATAGTGAGTTGCTTTCTTTAACTCCTGTCGTCCCTCTGGTGATGTTGGATTGGAGTGTTCAAGATCTAGTCAGAGTGATGATGGAGGATTAGATTTCCAGATCAGAGCAGTGTGCAAGTTGGAGGGGAACCTGTAAGAGGTGGTGTTCCTATACACCTGATTCCCCTGCCTTTTTTGACCAGGGATGTCATAGGTTTAATGAGGTGGAGTAACCAAAGCAAATAGCTATCATGTATTTAGTTGATGGTGCACAGAACAGCTGCAGTGTGCTGTTGGTGGGTGGAATGAATGCTTAGGGTAATGAATGTGGTTCCAATCAAGTGGGCTCCTTTGTCTTGGATAGAGTCCAGCTTCTTGTGTGTTGGATTGCACTCCTCTAGGCAAGTGAGAGTATGTAATGAGGTTCATTGCATCGGAGCAGTCAGATGATGCACAGATGGCCACTAGGGCCATATCGTGAGAGAATTAAAAATGTTTTGAGTTAGCAAATTTTATTCTGTTGAATATCACATTTCCCAAGCCATTGCACAACATTGCAGAAGGAAGGCATTAGAACCCAAGGGATTTTATATCTATCATCATCTGGTACAGTTTATGTCCATGTCACCACAGTGGACGCCAAGAGGTTACTCCCAGTTCTTATCTCAGATTTGTGTGAGATATGTAGTTAAATGTGAAATCAAAAATCCCTTTTCCTGATCACAGTGTAGAATATCCTCAAGTATATATCTCATGGGTGCATTTAACTTAAGTCCAAGGCACATGTGCTAACCACAGAATATTTTTTATTCAGTTCCATTTGGGCCTTAAGATAAACCCCACAGCTGTTAGATGTACAGATCAGTAGCATTGGGAATATCACTATTTACTGACAAAGACATTTTTGCCAATGGAAATATCATCTGGAAATGTGATAACCATTCCTGTATTTATTTTATCAGAACTACTTTAATTGCATCAGGACCAAGAAGCATGGACTGTTTTGGGAATGCTTCAGAATGAAACTACAAAGCAAATACAGAACTGGATGAGACATAGGGGAGGCAAGTAGAAAGTGGGCCCACAAATCAGTCTTGAGTTAGAAATGTGGCTGCATTATAAATATTTCAATCAAGTGTTTAGTGTATGGCACAATCAAATTTGAAAACAAAGGTGTTACATTTGATGAAATGACTTTGACTGGAGGTGAACTTCTGCTGCTGGTGTTGAACAGACTCATAGAATGAAATCAAACCAAGAAACCCATTCAGGCTACTTAACCTCTGCCAGCCCAATCCAAAAGCTTTTTAGTCAATTCAATTTGTCCTCCTATCTTATGTGTTAACCATAGTGCAGTTGTTCAGTGGTAGACTTCCTTACCCTTGCTTAATGATTTAATCTATAACAAAGGATGTAAACACCAAATACATGGTAGAGAATAAGTCTGAACAAAGACCTTTAACTATGACACATCATGGATGGACAGTACCAGCAACACAGGTTTGAATCTAGCGCTGTCTGTAAAGAATTTGTACGTACTCCCCGTGACCACCGTGGGTTTTCTCTGGATGCTCTGGTTTCCTCCTATAGGGTTGGTAGGTTGATCAGCCAAGGAGAGCTGTAGTGGCCCATTTGCAAACTATATGTTTCTATGAGATTATGAAACCTATGAAGTTCTTACAGGACCCAATGGATTGGATTCAGGGAGAACCGGATTGAGGAGTCAGGAACCAGGGATAACAGTGATAAAATAAGGGGTGGGTTTTTCTGGACTGGGATGCAGTGAAGGCTCTTCAGACTATTTGCTAGGATGGATTGATAAAGCCTGCATTTGTTATAGATGATATTAGGAGGGGATCTCATTAAAACATTATCACAGAGCTAGATAGACTGGATGAGGGAGGACACTCACTCATGGAGTATCTAGAATAAAGGGTCACAGTCTCAGTATATGCCAGTTAGGACAGAAATGAAAATAAATTTCTACAGTTAGTGTAACCCTTTACAGAGCCCAATGATTAGGACATGGGTTTGAATCCGCGTTGGCTGTAAGGAATTTGTTTGTTCTCCCCGTGTCTGCTTGGGTTTCCCCGGGGGCTCCAGTTCCCTCCTACAATTTGAAATGTACTAGGGCCATCGGTTAACTCCATTAGAAGGAAGATAGCATTGGGAAATAGAATCAGTCTTGGCACTGAATGGCAGAGTCAGCTCAAAGGAATGAGTAGCCTACGTCTTTGTTTTAATGTATCTGTGACCTTGATGAATGACCAAGCAGGTTCAAAGTTAAAGTATGAAAGTCTGCAGACACTGTGGCAAAATAAAGATACATAACCAACGTTTTGGGCTTGAGAAGGCTCAAATTGCCAAATGGCCTTCTCCTGCTCTTCATTCTTCTGTTCTCATGTTATTAATGCTCAGTGTAGTATAATAGTCTCTGCACATTCCCAGATGTGAAGTATCGCACAATTTATTGGCACTGACAGTCTGTGCAGGATCAGAGGTGAGGCTGCTTTGATTTATTAAATTCCTTTTCTTAAAGTTGCTATGGAATCTGCTTCCACCACTCACAGCCGGTACCTTGCACATCACACTACCTGACTGCATCAGAGAGGTTCTCTGATTAAATCCGCATCTTTCGCCTTTAATCTGTCTTCTCCTCCCTGACCCTTCAACTAGTGGGCCAGTTCTCCCTGATGTGCTCCAAAACGATCTGTGATTGTTATTGCTTCAAAGGAGAAAAATTCCAACTTCCATGCTCTCTCCATGTAACCCAGTCCCACTTCCCAAATGCTATTCTAGTGAATTTACTGTGACCTCTCCAAGACCTTAACATCCTTCCTAAATAGTGGAGTGTCGAACAGGAAATACGTAAGATGGAGCTAATGAGTGATTTGTTAAGATTAACATAACATCCTTTCTCTTTCTTCTATATTTCTATTTCTAAAGATGAAGTCTCAAATGTTATTTTCACAGTTTTGTCAACTAATCCTGCTGGTGGAAAATGTTTGCACATAACCCCTATTCTCTGTATTCTGGTGCTCTTTTTAAAATTGTACTGTCTTGCTAATGCAGCCTCTCAAAATTCTCCTAATGAACTTTATCATTTCAAGTTTTTTCTTCATTGAGGTTAACCGGCCTTGTGTCTGCAATTTCTAATTTAAAAAAATTAAATGTAAATTTTTAAATTTAGACATATTGCACGGTAACATGCCCTTTCGGCCTGAGTCCATGCCGCCCAATTACACCCAAGTGGCCTACCACACCTGGTACATTTTGAAAGAGGGATGGAAACCGAAACACCCGGAGGAAATCCATGCAGACACGGGGAGAACTTACAAACTCTTTACAGACAGTGGTGATTTGAATCCCGTTCACTGGCGTTCTAACAGCATTGAGCAAACCACTACACTAATCATGCCACCATTCTACTTTAACCATGCCAGTCTTCTGTGCTAACTGTGCTACCCTTCTACGCTAATGCTCCCACCTTTTCACATGGCCTTTCCTTCTAAACTCTTTAACTCCCTCCTTTTTAAACCATGACCAAAGTATGCAACTCCAGTGCAATGATCAACAACAAACTGAGCAAAAATGCTCAGGATAAGATACCATATATTTTAGCATATAAGTTGAGTTATGAAACCCAAAAAAATCTCTCAAGAAATGGGGGTTGATTGGAGGGGGGAAAGGGAGGGGGAAAAGGGGAGAAAATGACACTGTATATTCAAGAGGGAAATGTTTGTGTGTATTTTGGTCGGTATGGTTCATGGTGTGAAAAATAAAAATATTTTAAAAAAATTTTAAAAATTAAAAATGGGGGTGTATTTATACACTGAATGTACTTTTGAGACCTTAAATTCATCTCAAAATCCAATCCACGCTGATCCGACCCTTGGGAAAAAAAACCCAAATGCGATCGATTTTTATTGAGATTTTTAATGAAAATAACAACACAATTGGCTCCCTTCAAAATCGCTATCATCGTCTGAAAACAACAATAAATTTAGAACCCTTCAAAATAACTATCTTCGTCTGAAGCAAAGATGATAGCAAGCATATCCATACTCTCTCACTGTTTAAACAGTAATCATATGGGTCCCAGCCTGTATCTGATGAGGCGGTTTCAGCTTCGTCATGAGTATTCCACAATAAATTATCTTCTGTGCCATCAATTGCACAAGATATACTGCACTTTGTAACAATATTGGCTCTGTTCACTTATTCATCCTTTTCTCCACAAACATTGCCTTTTTGGTATTTTTCTTAAAGTCACTTCCACCAATCTCTTACCAACTTCTCATGCACATCAAATTATCCCACAGCAGCTCAGTTGTTGGCTTTCTTGGCCATTTCTTTCACTTTCAACTTAAAGCTTGCTTCATATTTTTATTGGGTTGATGGACCCTCAATGATAACAATCACCTCCAGCCAATGTCCAGCAGATCAATCTGCGCTATCTATAGGAGTTGACACATAATCTGGTCAATGGCCCATTTCAGGCATCACGAGCTTTGTCAGACATCTTATAGGCTGGATAACAGGGCACCTCAGGAAGCCAGAAAATGGGGTGGGCTTAAATGCCAGATATACCATAAAACCCTTAAATGAGGCTGAAAAAGGGGGGTATTCTTATACGCTGGTCGGCTTATACACCAAAATATACAATAATACTTGTTACAAAACTAAATCCGGTGAAGTAGCAGGTGGCAAAGCTTCTCTCTGGGAGGAACTCAATGTCTTCTACATCAGAATTGATGACATTAACAGTAAAGAACCAACACTCCACACCCCATGCCCCCTCATGATCCCACCCTGTCTGTATATGAGGATAATGTGCGTGCTGCATTCTGGAGAGTGAATCCGATGAAAGCATCTGGCACAGCTGGAGTACCAGCCAAGTACTAAAGATCTGTGTTGATCAACTTACCAAGGTATTCACAAATATCTTCAATATCTCACTCCAGCAGGGTGTGGTACCCACTTGTTTCAAAGAGGTGTCAATCATACCGGTGCCCAAGAAGCGTGCAATAACCTGCCTTAATGACTATCGACCAGTAGCACTTCCATCAACAGTGATGAAGTGTTTAGAAAGGCTGGTGATGAAGCAGATCAGCTCCTGTCTAAGTAGTGACATGGATCCATTCCAGTTCGTCTACAGTGGATGCCAACTCATGTCGTACATAAAGCCCTGGAACATCTGGGCAGCAAAGATGTACACATTAGGATGCTCTTTATTGACTACAGTCTGGCATTTAACACCATAAGCCCCTCAAAACTGAACTGAAAACTCCAAGACCTGGGTGTTAACACCCCACTGTGTAATTGGATCATGGTTTTCCTCATTTCCAAACCACAATCAGTGAATATTGGTAAGAACTTCTCCTCTACTATCTTCATCAGTACCGGAGCACCACAGGGCTGTGTTCTTAGCCACCTGCTCTATTAACTTTACACCTACAATGGGGTACTCGATATGACAATAACAGCATCTACAAATTTGCTGACGATATCATGGTGGAGAGGGTGAGTACATTTATGTTCTTGGGAGTCACTACCTTGGAGGATCTTTCCTGGACCCAACACAACAATGGCATTGTGAAGAAAGCATGTTAGTGTCTCTACTTCCTCTGGAGTTTGTGGAGGTTTGGTACGACACCAGAAACTCTGGCAAACTTCTACAGATGTGTGGTAGAAAGTGTGCTGACTAGCTGCATCATGGTCTGGCATGGGAACACTAATACCCCTGAGTGTAACAACATCCAAAAGGTAGCCCAAGACATCACAGGCAAAACCCTCTCCACTATTGAGTACATCTACAGGGAACACTGCCATCGGAGGGCAGCAGCTATTATCAAAGACCCTCACCACCCAGTACATGCTCTGTTCTCACTGCTGCCATCAGGAAAGAGGTATAGGTGCCACAAGAGTCTCACCACCAGGTTCAGAAATACCTGCTACCCCTCCACTCTTCAGACTCCTCAACAATAAATTGAATCAGAGAGCCATTTAAAGTCTCTTACTTGTGCACTTTATTGTTTTTCTTTGCTCTCCCTATATTGCACAGTCAGTTTGTTTAGATTTGTTATCACTTGACATTTCTTTTGACTGTTTACATGTTCATGCTGTGTACAGTTTATTTTTTGCACTACCAATTAGTGCACCCACAGGAAAAAGGAATCTGACTTGTATGTGAATGTCATGTATGTACTCTTGACAATAAATCTGAAATCTGAAAAGATTAAAGTTATTTTTTTAATTTAAAAGATTGACTTTTTTTCTATTTCTACTGGAATTCAGATTAACCTCAATGAAGAAAAAACTTGACAAAGTTCAGTCGGAGAATGATGAAGGGCTGCATTAGCAAGTCAGTACATGATGTTGCCTGAGTGCTTCTGGCAGTTTTTGTTTTCATTTCACATCTCTTAAATAATTTGTTATTTAACAAGTCTCTCATTATCTAATGCACCTCTATTAAGTCTCCTCTCATCCTCTGTCACTCCATCTTTCATCTCCAACCTATCTTGCTTAGTTACTTGTTAAACACAGAAGAGGATCTTCTATCTTATCAGATTCATGAAAGCTCCCAGAGGAGCAATTCCATTAGTCGCAACCCCCATTTTATTTCCCTGTAACTTATTTTCTGAATATGCTGTTCAATTCTCTGATTCTTTTGCCAGTTCCTATAACTGGGGAAATGTATTGTGACCATTTAATCTCCCTACTAATCTGAGTGCTTCTAGTAGTTTTTGTTTTTATTTCACATCTCTTAAATAATTTGTTATTTACAGCTCGTCTGAGCTGTAAAATGGACACTGGCCATTGTTTTCTGTTTCGTGCCCCTCAGCCAATTTTGTACTCGTCCTGCCCCTTTTCTTTCAGTCCTACTGGTTTTGATTGCATTTGCAAGCATAGACAGATATCATTATGGATGATACGCTCACTGATTTACTCTTGTCTCAAGGCTTCTGTACATTGAATGGGACATGTCCCAGTGCTGCTCAGCATATCATTTGGAAGAAGTACTGTGGTCTCTGCTTTGTTTCTTCAGGAAAATAAAGCCCCGACATATTTTGTGGTAAAATAATTATTTCAGCTTTATCATTAAAGTTCCTCTGCAGCTGGGCCCCTTCCATGGATCATTGGGAATGTCCACCATACAATGCAATGTACAGAATTTTTCTTTTTGTAACTGTTTCATACTTCCCTTCAAACAGTATCAAGTTCCATCTCTCCAAGCTGGTTCATCTTCAAATCCTTTCCCACAGCCTTTTGCATCTGCAGATATGCACAGGAAGTTAATTCGACCAATTTTGGAGGAGGACATGGAACAGATGCATGTTAGATCCAAACAGACATAAATGTGCATCCTTAATGTGTTTAAGGTTAATTGCAGTTGAGGTTGAGTTCAAGGGTTGCATTCGCTTATGTGAATCTGTAACACCACATCTCCCCAACTGCTGAAATCTACAACCTGACAATTGGAATTTTGGTTGCACCTGGAAATGTCCATCAATTTTCCACAATAATATAGAAATACAGTAAGCATATATCGACTACATAAACACATTTTCCTGGCCTCTATACCAGAATAATACTGGCTTGCTCACCTAACAGCTTTTCAAGGATCTTTCAGATCTTTGCTCAACCAGGTGGAGCCCATACCATGAGTTACGTTTGCAGAGGGCTTCGCAATCTGGACCAAGTCTGCAAGCCATTGATTATTTGCATACTAAAGCTGATCTCATAGTTTGGAATAATGTCTCTGAGAATAAGTTCTAGGGAGACTCAAGAGGGGAAGAAAATAAGTGGCACAGTAATGCAGCAGCTGGTGTTCTTCCTCACAGCTCAAGTGACCCAGATTTGACACCTGATCCTCACTACTATCTGTGTGGAGTTTGCATATTCTCCCTATCATTGGATACATTTCCTCTAGGAGCTCCCAATTCCCAAAGATTAGTAGGGAGATTAAATGGTCACAATATATTTCCCCAGTTATAGGAACTGGCAAAAGAATCAAAGAGAATTGAACAGCACATTCAGAAAATAAGTTACAGAGAAATAAAATGGGGGTTGGGACTAATGGGATTGCTCCTCTGGGAGCTTTCATAGATCTGATAAGATAGAAGATCCTCTTCTGTGTTTAACTAAGCAAGATAGGTTGGAGATGAAATGTGCTAGATGCTTGGACAGTGGTGAAATATTCCACATCTGTTACTTGTCCACCAGTGGCACTGAGAATCTGCTGACCCCATCTCCGTCTCAGAGAAGAGCTGAAGCCAATCTGGATCTTATCCAGTCTGGAGCCAAAAGCCAGAGTGGATCAGGGCTACTCGAATAAATAATTATTAATAAATAACTCCCTTCCCATATTTTCTTTAACCTTTTCTAACATTAGATTCAGAAATAATGCATCCAAAACTACTCTGGTGAACACATCTGATTTTTATTTCAGTGGTGTAGTGACAGGCAGTCTTTTAGAACACTGGAGTGCACCCTATTTGAGTTGAGAAAACAGCAGGCACTGCTCCTGTGATCCTGTGATCTATGCCAGGCACCTCCTGGCCACCAGAAAACAGTGACCTGGTGAGTCAAGCGCCGAGTACCCGAGGGTCCTCTGGAACCTGTGTGGAGCATGTGACTGTAAGGCCATGTTGGCCTCCCAGGATGCAAGGACCTTATCGGGGACGCTTACATGGCCAACATCCGTTGTGGGTACAGCAATGACTACTGGAACAAAAGGTACTTGATCTACAAAGGGCAGTTGAACTTACAGAGACTCTGGAAGACCCCTTCCAGGACTCAAATAATTACTCGGCTGCTTGGTTGCCACAGGCGCCACTATTCTGTGACAGGGCATCAGTCCTGCCCCGTGAGTGACTGGTCCCCTTCACTATCCCACTACTCTAGGGATCTGACATTGGCCGTCATTGTGGATGATCTCCCCAATTGCTACTTCTGTGGTACCCAAGGAAACACTGTCCTCCCAAGGATGCAGTGTGCTCCAGGTGCCGGAAAAAGGGGCATTACGCCAAAGTTTGCCGGTCCAAACCATCTGCGAAATCTAGCAGCGCCGCATGTGGACAGTCACCACTTCAGGCTGCACGATCGATGCCATTTTCTCTGCACACCAGCAATGCCATGTGCGAGTCAGGGGGGCCACCATTTTGGACTGCAAGCCAAACACCATCTTCCCAGGCATACAACATCACAAGGGATCGAGGGACCAAAGGCAGCCATCTCATGAGTACCTACCAGACTCGTACAATGAGTCCACCCTGACCTCCATCATCCTGAACCAGGAGGCACCTCACGAACTCACTAAGTCCATAATGGTTGTTCAGGTAAATGAACACGTTATCAATTGTTTATTCAATAGCGGGAATACAGAAAGTTTTATCCATCCCGATACTGCTAAACAATTGTCCCTTAAAGTGTGGCCTGCCAAACACAGGATATCACTTGCATCCAAATCATACATGGTAGCCATCCACGAGTATTGCATAGTGACCCTGAAGGTTGGAGGTGTAGTCATGCCACAGCACTGTACCCCCTTGCTACAGGGGCTGGATTTCCAGTGCCAACTTCAGAAAGTGACTTTGTGATTCGATAGGCCCTGCCCCCTCACAGTCTGAAACAAAGAGTTCATAGACGACTCCCTGCAGGTGACATGTGGCCTCTTGACCCTCAGGTCGATTTCCCCCCCCCACCACTGCTGTTTGCCAATCTCACCTCAGATTGCAAGCCAGTGGCCACCAGGACTAGACGTACAGTGTGGCTGTCAAGACACCCATTAAGTCAGAGGTTCAGCACTTATTGGGCAAGGGCACCATCGAGACCAGCAATAGCCCTTGGAGGCCCCAGGTGGTCATGGTAAAGAATGAGGAAAAGAATAGGATGGACATAGACTATAGCAAGAACATCAACCGGTACACACAACTTGATGTTTATCGCCTTCCCTGCATGTCCGATATGGTCAACCAGATTGCACAATATCAGGTATTCTCCATGAATGACCAGGTCCAGATCCATCCAGAGGACCACCAGTATACTGCACCTGAGGTGATGGCCACCTCTACCACTTCCTCCGGGTCCCTTTTGGCATCACAGCAAGAGATTAACCATATGGTGGACCACTATGATCTGTGGGCCACTTCCTATACCTAGATAATGTAACTATTTGTGGCCAAGACCTGCAGGACCATGATGCAAACCTCCATAAGTTCCTCTGAGCAGCAAAATGCATGAACTGTGGCAATGCACATCTCTTGGAGTGAACTGGCCCCACTTGTATCACCGTGCTGGCAGGACAGCTGCAGGAAAATGGCACCATCAGGGCTTACTGATTGCCTTGTGGCTTAGGCCACAACTCGCGCTCCAGGCAACGTAGTGATATCATTGCTGTGCGGGGCAGAACTCCCATTGGCCTTAAAGGGGCACACATGAAATTCAAATAAACAGTTCAAATGAAACCTCCACCATGTCCAGTGGTGTGTTTCTGTGTGTGTAGTAGTCTCTACAGAACCTTACAAATAACAAAGGTAAATATGTGTTCCAGACAGCACAGCTAGCCGTACTTGGCTTCGTGGTCATGAACAGTGACATTGGCCCCGATCCAGACCGCACGTGTCTGCTGAGGGAGCTACCCTCCCACATACCCTCGAAGCACTGAAGAGATACCTCAGATTCTTCTTATACTACACTCAATGGGTCCCCAATTATGCGGACAAGATTCACCCATTGGTCATAGCCACCACATTTCCCCTGCCAGCAGAGGCCCAAGTTGCATTCAACCGTATCAAAGATGACATCACCAAGGCAACCATGCAAGCCATAACCGAGTCCATTCCGTTCCAAGTAAAGAGTGATGGACCTGATTTTGCCCTGGCTGCTACACTCAATCAAGTGGGCAGATCCATCGCCTTTTTATCATGCACCCTCCAAGGACCTGAAATTCACCACTCCTCCATCGAGAAGGAAGCCAAGGCCATGACTTATCCAGTACGCCACTGGAGGCACTACTTTGCCGGGAAACGCCTCACTCTCCTCACAAATCAGTGAGCAGTCACATTCATGTTTAATATTAAGAAAAGGGGCAAAGTTAAGAAAGATAAGATCCTCAGGTGGGGAATCAAAACTGTCCACTTACAACTATGACATTCTCCACCAGCCCAGCAAACTTAACCAGCCCCCAGACACTCTATCCCGTGGAGCCTGTGCTGGTGTTCAAATGGACAGACTGCAGACTCTCCACAGTAAACTCCTGAGCAACTAAGTTTTTCCATTTTATCAAACCTCAGAACCTACCATAATGTCTAAAAACTGCCAGGTCTGCGCCGAATGCAAACCACAATTCTACTGACTGCAGAAGGTGCACCTGATCAAGGCTACCCTCCCCTTCGAGCACCTCATCATTAATTTCAAGGGACCCCACACTTCATCCAACCAGAATGTCTACTTCCTTACAATTAATCTATGAATACTCCTGTTTCCCCTTCACCATCCCATGCCCAGACATGACCACGGCAACATTTGTCAAGGCCCTCCGTAATATCTTCGCGCTCTTTGGGTGCCCTGGCTTCATCCACAGAAACTGGGGGACATCATTCATGAATGATGAGTTGTGGAAGTACCTGCTGATCAAGGGCATCACCACAAGCAGGATCACCAGCTACAACCCTAGGGGAAATGGTCAAGTGGAAAGGGAGAATGCCATAGGTTTGGAAGACCATCCTCCTGGCAATGAGGTCACGGGGTCTCACCATCTCCCAATGGCAAGAAGTCCTCCCAGCTGCATTCCACTTTTATGTACATCGAACAAGAACACACCGCATGGACGGATGTTTGCTTTCCATAGGAAGTCTGCATCAAGAACTACACTGCCCACCTGGCAGACCTCCCCAGGACCAGTCCTGCTCCAGAAGAACGTCAGGCAATCTAAGACTGACCCGCTGGTCAAAATGGTCTGCCTCCTCCATGCCTACCCCCAGAATGCCTACATTGCCTTCCCAGACATGTGTGAAGACACGGTCTTGATCCAGGACCTGGTACCAGTGGACGCCTCCCTGACCACCACTGACATTCAACAGACACTTACCTCCACTTCAATATTAGGGGTCCCTGAACCTATAGCTGACCACGCCCTACCACTGGCCACTGTTGTCACCAATGATGTTCCAGAACCACACTCCCTTACTACCCCACCTGTCCCCATGCCTCGACAAACTGTTAACAGGCCAACCCACAAGCTGCTCAGAATGCTATGGCAGTGCCCCAACCATTGCCATGTCACTCACTGCGACAGTGGATACCCCCTGATAGACTTAACCTGTAAAATGTATATATGTATAGTTGTTTCACCCTCTTTTTTTCTCACCCCACAGAACTCCTCTTAAAAAGGAGGTGAGAATGTGGTAAACCACTGTTATGCCATGATTGGCTGCTGCCAGCTGGACATGCCTCCTGAAACTGATCCTATCATTACATCTACCTTTCTTAAAACAAAAGTAGCTTACTATTAACTAACATGTTTTCTTTGTATAACTCTGAAGTTTTAACTTTAACATCAAGAACTTACATTTTCAATATTATCAACATTGTTAACATTTTTTAAACTTGTTTAGTGTGTTCACATTTACATACACTAAAATTTGAAGAGCGAATAAGATAGCACTTCTTCATTCTATAACAGGAGTCTTTAAATTTGCTCAATGAGTCTCTTAGGAGGATTCACGATCTCCTGATTGATTGACCTTGAATCTGAGTTGTTGCCTCAGATGAAGCCTTCTCAGATGTGCATTCAGGTTGTTCAACGGTATCTGTCTTTCCATCTACTGTGGCTGGTTCCATTTGAAGATTGTGATGATTTCTTCGCAGAACAGCACCTTTGTCTGTCTGAATGGTGTAAGATTTTGGTTGGACTTCACTAAAAAAAATTCTCTTCTGAGTCCATATGTTTGTTTTGTCTTTTAGACTTACTTGGTCACCAGTGTAGAGTTCCGGTCAATTTTCTGAATGACTCATTACGTTTAGGTATGCAGTATGCCTCAAAATGTTCCATTATTTTTTCCAGTTTCATTTTATCTCCTTCAGCAGAAAATGTGAAATTATTATACAGCTCGAGGGCTTCATCACCCACAACATGTAAGAAAACTGATGCTTTCACTTTATTATTTTTCTCATCAGCTCCAACTGCCACTAAATACAATCCAAAATGCTATTTAAATCTGTTCCAATTTTCAGCCACATTACTTGTCAGCTGAAGTTTCACTGGTGGATGTAATCCCTCCATTTTTCTCTTTGTTATTTTCTCTTCACTAATCAGTTTCTGACTTTAGATTTTACCTTTTAAAGTATTTCCTTTTTATTTCTTTCATCTCACTTCTGACACCATGTTTCATCTTGTATTCATATGTGTGAGTTTGTAGACAACACATGGATGAAGGAAAAGGTTCCTTACTTTAAAGTTGTTGTAAACAACACCATGAGGCTGCAAGCCTCCATTACAGATCCTGCATACTGTATGACAGCTCCCTGCTGGCAGCCAAGTCTAATCAAATAGTAAGGTATTGCTAGTTGCATTGCAACCATGATCACTATCATTACACCCATAGCCCCTTGCATGCTCTCCCTTTCACTTTGCTTCGATCAGTCAATGAGGTAGATGCTTGTTTCAGTGTTTAGTTAATAAATGCCTGATAGTTTCACAACTCCAGTCTTTTGTGATTATTGAAGGTACATCAGTGACTATTTCAATGCAAGGATTATGAGGAATAAAGGAGATGAACTTAGAGCATGTATCAGTACATGAAATTATGATGTTGTGACTGTTACAGAGACTTGGGTGACACAAGGACAAGATTGGCTCTTGCAGGTATTGGGGTTTACATGCTTTAAAAGGAATAGGTTGGGAGACGTAAAAGAGTAGGGGAGTAGTATTACTGGTCAGGGATAGAATCACAGCTGCAGAAAGGTAGGATACTGTGGAAGGGGTGTCTACTGAGTCAGTGCAGGTGGAAGGAAGCAATCACTGTATTGGGAGCTGTCTAAAGGCCCCCAAATAGGCTACGGGGCACTGAGGAACAGATTAGTAGGCATATTTTGAAATGGAGCAGAAATAACAGGGTTATTTTTATGGGAGACTTCAATTTCCCAAATATTGATTGGCACCTCCTAACTGCAAGAGAGATAGATGGATTAGAATTTGTCAGATGTGTTCCTAACACAGTATATGGACCAGCTGACTAGACGATGGGCCATACTAGATCTAGTCCTGGATAATAAATCTGATCAGGTGATAGTGACATCCCTGAAATAATGTACTTTTGTCCCACATTTGAGCAAAAAAATTGACACTGACCAATGTTTTCTTCTTTGTGTCCCTCAGCTAATGCTGCGCCATCCCTCCACCAGCTTGAATTGTAGACAGTGATTGGGTAGGAATTTGCTTAATGTCTCCACCAGCCTGAATTGTGGACAGTGATTAGGTAGGAATTCGCTCTTTGCCTCCACCAGCCTGAATTGTGGATAGTGATTGGGTAGGAATTTGCTTCATGTCTCCACCAGCTTGAATTGTAGACAGTGATTGAGTAGGAATTTGCTTCATGTCTCCACCAGTCTGAATTGTAGACAGTGATTGGGTAGGAATTCGCTCTTTGCCTCTACCAGCCTGAATTGTGGATAGTGATTGGGTAGGAATTCACTTCATGCTTCCACCAGCCTAAATTATGGGTAGTGATTGGGTAGGAATTCACTCCGTGCCTCCAACAACTTGAATTGGGACAGTGATTGGGTAGGAATTCACTCCGTGCCTTCAATAACCTGAATTGGGACAGTGATTGGGTAGGAATTCACTTCATGCCTCCACCAGCCTGAATTGTAGACAGTGATTGGATAGGAATTCACTCCGTTTCTCCAACAACCTGAATTGGAACAGTGATTGGGTAGGAATTCGCTCCATGTCTCCACCAGCTCGAATTGTGGATAGTGATTGGGTAGGAATTCGCTCCATGTCTCCACCAGCCTAAATTGTGGGTAGTGATTGGGTAGGAATTCGCTCCATGTCTCCACCAGCCTAAATTGTGGGTAGGAATTTGCTTCATGTTTCTACCAGCACAAAATGTGATTGGCTTGGATGTTTCTCCATACCTCCACATACTGTATGTTTTCCATCTTATCTTGCATCGGCTTTGAGAAAACAACAGAAGCGTCTATTTTTTTCTGATCCTACCCTGTCACACAAGGCACAATATGAAGACTGCTGTAATAAAATATTAAGCCTGAATTCAAGATCTCAAAAATGCAATGTTTGTCTCATAGAGTTCTCAGGAAAAATTTGGATAAAGATATCTGGTTTGTGCAAAACTTTACTCAGTGCCTGATCCAAACATTATTGCATTACAGTAATGGAATGTGTTCCATTTCTATGCATTTCTCTGCTTGTTGTAATGTGACCTTTTCAGTTCTTCACTTCAGTGAGGCCAAGAATAGTAGATACAAGTGAAAATTGCTTTATCACAGTTTACCAGATTACGAATAGAAAGCACAATGTATACATGACAACAATTTTCATGGTATTGCGGAATGATTCTGCTGTTTTTAGGTCATCTTAAGTGATTTGATACTCACATGAAAGAGAGAATTCCATCTAAAACACATCTAATCACCACTCTCATAAGAGATATATCTGGTTGCTATTGTAATGCCAGAGATACACTCTTTTCAAACCAAAAATTAATAATGTTTCTGATGGTGGAGGAGTCTCTTAGAGAGGTCAGATATCTTGGCATTGCTTTTTGGATTGGCCTCAAGATACACTCTTTGAAAGCACGAGGAAGGGCTCATGTTTCGCCATTTCAGCAAGTTCAAACTTCACAAGATCCAAGAGAAAAATTCTTTGATACTTAACACTTGGTCTTATTCTTGAGCTCCAATATCCAGGACAGACTTCTGCATGCATTGTCTTAGTTTTGCAGAGGTCTGCCGGGTAGGGTTGTGGTAGTTGTGGGGGAGGGGTGGGGGGGTGGAGGTGGTGGTTACAGGGAAAGGTTGCAGGGAATTAGTATGCATTCCAGCTCAAGAGAACCTCAGCTGAAACTGAGCAGGGACACCCAGTGAAAGACAATTAGGAACCATTTTATATATTTTTTTAGCTAGTGCGCTTGTGTCAGTCAGCTGAATGGCATCTTTATTGATATCTCTGACATGCACTATCAATGACTGAGTGAGGAAGCTTTAATATGCTTTAGATTTCGGTTGGCCCAACTCCATGTGGTCAAATGAATGGAAGGGGGCAGGGAGGTCGACCTCTATGACCAGGTCACAGGGAGAGGGGTCACTTGGGGTCGAGTCATCAGTGGGCGGGCCAGACACTTATGTACAGAGCAGCAGCGGTATATACATAATCACTACAGTGGACTTTTTACCCCCTCCATAAATCTTCGTCCGCGAAGCCAAGCCAAAGAAGACAGTGTCTACAGCACTATTTGTGCTACATGAGGATGTTTTGAGAAAGTGAGGTTGAATTTGAAAGTATGTTTCTTATCTTGGAATAAGCATTTCTGTGCTTTAAATAAGTTTAATTTAACGAGTACAGCACCTTGCTTGCCATAGGTAGCCATAAAGGCTGATGAATAATCGAAGATTTTATTGTTCCATCCTCCAACATTACCTGCTTCACCTTTCTGCAATTCCATCCACCAACACCTTTGTGTTCCTGACTACCTTCTTTTAATTCTTCATTAACACCTTCCAGTGGTTAATTATTTAATTGCCTCTTGCTAATCATTTTCTTTTTGGCTCAGCATCCATTTTTGTCAAAATATTTTTGTCAATTTTTCCTACACTAGAGTCACTCTATATTGCTCCAAGTTGTTACAATTTATGATAGAGCTCTCTGTAACTTATTGTCACCCCTAACAAAACTAGTTTGTTGTAATGGCCTAATGTTTATTTCTTCAAACTTATTCTCCCAATATATATTTGTGCACCTTAAAATACGTTTATTTCCACCAGCTGTGATAAAATAAACAATCTTAAATGTGTAGTAGAAACATCAATGAATATGTTCATTGACAGATTGGCCCCGGCACATGTTGAAGAAAAAAAAATAAAACAGCACTACATTCTGTAACAGAATAAAGCTAATGTTTTTAAACCAAACTATTACTAATGTCATATCAAAGAATTCCCTCATTACACTGTATCTGCTTATCAAAATGGAGAATTGTACTAAACTTTCACCTGAATGAATGAACATTGCACTGAAAGTGGTGAAGCGGCATGTGCTGAGCTCACTTTTTATTAAGTGAGGCATTGAGTGCAGGAGTTGGGAGAGACATCAGTTGCCCAAATCATTGGTGAGGCCAAACTTGGAGTATTCTATGCAATTCTGGTTGCCGCATGAGAGGAAGAATGAGATTCATCTTAAGACAGTGGAATATGGCTTCACGGGAATGTTGCCTGGACTGGAGGGCTTGAGTTATAAAGAGAGACTAGGGTTGTTTACCATGGAGTGAAGGTGGAGGTTGATAGAAATCATCATGCGCAGAGATAGGTTAGGAAGTCACATCATTTCCCAAGAGCAGGCAAGTCTAAATCTAGAGGGCATAGCGTTAAGGTGAGAGGGGAATGATTTAAATAGAACCTGAGGGACGATTTTTCACACAGCTCTACAAAACTCTGTTTAGGCCAGACTTGGAGTTGAGGTTCCAATCACCAAACTATAGGAAGAGTACTGGAAAGAGTGCAAAGGAATTCACCCAGAGAGTCCCTGTATTGGAGCACTTTAGTTATAGGGAGAGCTTAGATAGACTGGGCTTGTTTTCTCTGAATTTAAGGAAGCTGAGGAGTGACCTATTGAAGATGATAGGAGTCATAACGCCCTTTTATACTGCCCTTGAACGACGGTAATTAACCACCATTTTACTGTTTCACATACTTGTGTGATCGTGACAAACATGGGATGGGGGGTCATTTTCATCCCAGTAGTTGCTCGGCAAAGAGGGTGGTATCAGAGCCAATGCGTTTTGCATCGTGAGACACCATCAATTACTCAATGACAGGTTATGAAACCAATAGGCTTTTATTCATTAAAGAACATCCATGCTGCTCAACTGACCTGCACTGAGGAGGGGCTGTGGAACAGTCACCTTTATACAGGAGCCTGTGGGAGGAGCCACAGGTACAGTTGGCTAATGGATGTGCCCTACCAAACAAATAAATACAACAGTGGTTTACCTCATTCACCCTTGTTTTTAAAAAGAGTCCTGCGGGTGAAATGGTACTTTCCAAGTCACAAATTAAGCCTCTCAGGTGGTCTGTCTATTCGTTGGGACCATCATAGTACAGGTTGTGTCATTAGTGCATGGTCCTGGACAGTCTCAGGTGCCTGGATATGCTCATTGGTGCTGGTGGGTAAGCAACAGTGAGTGTGGTGTATCCTCTATTTGGGAAGGGGCAGAGTACTATGGTTCAGGTGCATTGTGTGTGGTCAAGGGTGAGGGGGGTGTGATCATTGGAGGTCTCCAGGGCCCCTGGAGGAGCCAGATCCCTAATGGAGACAGTGTCCTCCTGTCCATCAGGATACGCCATGAAGGCATATTGGGGGTTGGCATAGAGGAGGTGGACCCTTTCGACCAGGAGTCAGACTTATGACTCATCACATGTTTCCAGAGTAGGACCATCCCTGGGGATATCAGCCACACCAGCAGCTTGGGCCCTGTCACAGATTTCCTGGGAAAGGAAAACACATGTTCATGCAGTGTGGCATTGTGGCAGTACATAGAAGAGTCTTGAAGGAGTGGAGTACCTTCAGGAGAACCTCTTGCCAAAAGGAGACTGGAAGGTCCCTAGGTCGCAAGGCCAGGAGGACGGTCTTCCCTTTCCCCCAGCGGTTGTAGCTAGTGGTCCTGCTTGTGGCAATACCCCTGGCCAACAGGTAATGGTGCAGCTTTTCACTCATAAAAGTGGACCTCCGGTCGCTGTGGATATAGCTGGGGCAGCCAAATAGAGTGAAGAGACTGCACAGGGCCTTGATGACTGTGGCAGCTGTCATGTCAGAGCAGGGGATGGCAAATGGGAAATGGGAGTATTCGTCAATGACATTGAGGAAATACACATTGTGGTCAGTGGAGGGCAGGGGTCCTTTAAAGTCAAGACTGAGGCACTCAAAGGAGCAGATGGCCTTTATTAACAGTGCACTATCTGGCTGGTAGAAGTGTGGTTTGCACTCAGCGCAGACCTGGCAGTTCTTGGTCATGGATCTGATCTCTTCGATTGAGTACGGCAGGTTGCGTCCTTTGATGAAGTGGAAGAACCTGGTAACTCTGGGGTGGTAGAGATCATTATAGAGGTTTGTAAGCAGTCAATCCAGTGACTCATTATGTTGTAAGTGGGCAGTTCAATTCTCTACCTCAGCACCCAGTACCTTGTTGTTTTTAATTTTGCCCTGCTGCTGGTTGTTAAACATGAGTGCAACTGCACATTGGTCAGTTAGCAGGGTAAATTGTTTACCAGCCAGATAATGGCGCCAGTGCCGCACTGCCATGACAATGGCTTGACCCTTTATCTCTACCGAGGATACAGGGAAATAAAAGCAACTGGCCTGCCTGCTTGATTAAGGGTGGCAGCCAGAGCGAAGTCTGACATATTCCATCTGGAATGGGACAGACTCATCCACAGCATGCATTGTGGACTTGGCAATGTCTGCCTTGATGCGGTTGAAGGCTGCACGAGCCTCCGCTGTCAAAGGGAAGGATGTAGATTTGATGAGGGGGCAGGCCTTGTCTGCATAATTAAAGACCCATAGGGCATAATAAGAGAAGGACCCAAGACACCTTTTCAGGGCCTTAAGGCTGTGGGGGAGTGGAAGTTGCAGAAAAGACCACATGAGGTCAGGGTCTGGGCCAGTGACTCTGTTCTCAATGACATAGCTAAGGGCGGCAAGGTGGGATGTGCGAAATACACACTTGGCCTTACTGTACGTGAGGTTGAGGAGCTTGGCAATTTGGAGGAATTTCTGGAGGTTGATGTCATGGCCCTGCAGGTCGTGGTCATGTCAAGGTATGGGAAAGTATTGGTCCACCCTGTGTCTATCTCCCTTTGGAAGACTGAGATGTAGTTCAAAATGCCAAAGGGGACCCACAGGAAATGGTAGAGGCCGCCATCCACCTTGAACCCAGTATATTGGCGGTATTCCAGTCGAATAGGGAGCTGGTGATATGCCGACTTCAGGTGATGGTAGAAAAGACTGTGCAATTGGGTTATGCGGGGGACGGGGTATTCATCCAATCGTGTATACCTGTTGATGGTCTGACGGTAGTTAATGATCATCCTCTTCTTTTCTCCATTCCTCACTAGCACTACCTCCAGTCTCCAAGAACTGGTGCTAGCTTTCATGATGCCCTCCTTAAGTAAATGCTGTACCTCTGCCTAAATGAAGGCCCTGTCCCCAGTACAGTCAGAGGTGAGGTAGGCAAACAATGGTGGAGGGGTGATTTTAAGTGTGGAGAGCTTGCAGATCGGGTGTGGTGGGTGACGGGGTTGTTGGCAGTATACGATGGTGAGTGGAGCTGTGGAGTGCAGTGGTCAGTTTGAAAATTGCCAGTTAGAGACAGTGAGGGGCGGATGGGGCCTGTCAAACTCCATCATCATGCTTTTAAGATCCCAATAGCAAGGCAGCACAGAGCTGTGACATTACCAAAAGGTTAAAGTCTTTATAGTAGCCACGGACATCCGCCGTATGCAAACTGGAGGCAGAGGAGACCTTCTGGCTCACCAACATTTCTGCGAGGGAGAAATTCAGCACCGTGTCAGGGTGTATGAAGCTCTCTGTGCTCCCACTGTCAAAACGTGGTTGTTTACCTTAATGGCGAGCTGTCCTGGTTGAGTGTGAAGGAGGCAAGTGTCGGGTTGCTGGACGGTGGAGTCCAAGATGGCACATGCGGCGCTGCTGGATCTTGAAGATGGAACCCAAGATGCTGGTCCCTACGGCCCTCACGTGGCACTGTTGAATCCCAAAGAAGGCACCCAAGATGGTGAACCTCACAGCTTGCACATAGCGCTGCTGGTTCCCGGCGAGAGCATTCAGGATGGCAGCCCCCACAGTCCACATGCAGTGCTACTAGGAAGGGGTTTTGATTTACACATTTTGGCATAGTGTCCACAGCTGGAACAAGTCGTATCCTTCACTGAGCAGTGTTTCCTCTGGTGTTTGCCCAGGCCATAGAAGTTGGACTTTGGGTGCTCCCAGAAAACCTCCGCTGTGGTCAGGCCACCGGCAGAACCGGGCAAAAACAGTGGGAGGCGCTCACAGAGCACTGCTGCTGTGGTTGACTTGTTAGCAGAGCGAAGGGCTGGAGGTGTGTCCCAAGATGGTGGCATGCAGGGTAACTACGAGGTGGCCACGTTATCTGTCGAGTAGGCCATATTCTGGGGTCCCACCTCCAGCGTGCCTACCAGCTCAACTGCTCTCTGCATACTGAGCTTCCCTTGTTCCAAAAGTCTCTGGAGGATGCAGTTCAACCTGATCCCGGTGACATAGGCATCGCAGACTTACATTCACTGGTCTTTCTGAGGGTTCACAGTGCCCAAAGGTACTGTTTGCGGGTCACTAGAAGGTGCCTGGTGTAGACAACGTTGCAGGTACTGACCTTTATGAATGTCCATGCCCTCCTAGCATGATGTGGTGTCCCTGATCATGGAGTACACCAGGGTGCTGACTCGGGAGTCCAATACCTGCAATTTATCAATCTCTGAATGCACGATGGCTGAAGATGCCTGTAGGAATACTTCAAAACAACATAACAAGAGTTCGAAGCTGGTAGATGTCTCTGGTGATTGAGGGCCGATTTCCAGCTATTCTGACTTCAGGATCTGCTCCATTGCAAAATCTTTTAGTGAATAAAATTGATGCCCCATCAATTACTCAAAAACTGAGGTTGAGAAACCAATAGGCTTTTAGTCACTAAAGATCAAAGGCACATCCATACTGCTCAACTGTTCTGTGCTGAGGAGGGACTGTGGTACCAGGAACCAGGAACCTGTGGGAGGGGCCACAGATACAGCCAGCCAATGGGTGAGCCCGACCAGACAAATATATACAACAGTAGTTTACCACACATCGGTTTCTGTGTAAAAGGCTTACTTGCCTTCTCGGGATGCCAACGCTGTAATGCTGCAGGTCCCACCTTCTTTTGTACCAGGATGCTGGGTTCCTGTGTAAAAGATTGCACTGAACCGGCTTTTCTTGGTTCATTGTGAAAGTCCCGACCCGACCCAACCTGGCTTTAAACATGGGCCGTTCACTCGCCAATTAAATGGGATCGTTGTGTAACAGGAGTATTAGATAGAGTAGATAGAACAGAACATCACCACACAGTACAGACCCTTCAGCCCATGATGTGCCAATCTATGTAAACCTACTCCACAACAGTTTAATTTTCCCTAGCTCACATCCATAAGCCTCTATTTTTCTTACATCTATGTGCCTATCTAAGAGTCTTCTGAAAGTTCCCATTGTACCAGCAGATACTCATTTTTTTCCCCATATTAAGAACTTCAAAACAGTAGGTAAAAATTTAAGCTGAGATGAAGGAGTTTTAAAGGGTGTTTGATATCAAGATTCTGTTGCCAGAGGGGATGGTGAAATTAGATATAGTTACCAGATTTCAGAGGAAACCAGACTGAGACAGTGTGGTGATACGTTTCCTCCATTGTATATAGTCATCATTGTCATTTGTCTATATGATGCTGGCCCGCCCATGGATGACTCATACCTTTTGACTCCTCCCCCGTGGTCCTGGGCCATAAAGGTTGAGCCACCTTTCCCTTACTGCCATTCCTATCCTGGGATCTGGGCCAGCCAGGTTCTTCTGTGAATGAAAGCCTATTGTTTCCTCAGCTTATCTCTGTGGTTACTGGTAGTGCCCTACAGACTTTAGTAGGCAAGGTGGAGAAGGATACATTTATGATGTGAGCAAGTGGAACTGGAACCACATCTTTCTATCCATTCCAAAAGGTCAGCATGGGTGATAGGCCAAAGATTGTTTCTGTGCTTTATGACTTATTGATCTGTGCTCTTATGGTATGAATAGCATATCAGTTATGACGGACTACTCCTGTGGCTATTTCATATACATTTTTTAATGAGCAATTATATTAAACATGAGCAGTTCTGCAGCAATAAACAAACTGGGGGAAGAACTCAGTGTGATGAGCAGCATCTAAACAGTCCTTCCAAGCGAGGCAACACTTAACTTGTGCATCTACTGCATCCGGTGCTCCTGTTGTGACTTTCTCTACATCAGAGAGACTGGACACAGACTGGGAAATCACTTTGCTGAGCACCATTGCTCTGTCTGCATTAGTGACTGGGATCTCCCACTGGGCAACCATTTCAATTCTGTGTCCCATTCCTGCGCTGACATGTCAGTCCATGGTGTCATGCACTGTCAAACCAAGACCACCCACAAATTGAAGGAACAACACCTAATTTTCCATCTCATCCTCTCCAGCTGGTTGGCATTAATGTCAACACCTCTGGTTTTTGCAGGCCTACTCCCCATTCTTCCCCTCTCTTCTCCATCCCTCTGTCTTCATTCCTCCAGCTCTTCACCCCTTCCCTCTCCATTCGCAGAGACATCTCCCCCTTCCCTTGTTTGCTGGTCTGCCTTCCCTCCATCATCCACCTATTACCTCTGCCTTTGGGACTGTGATCCTCCCACCCCCCACCCCTCAGGCATCTCCCACATTTTGTCCACACCTTGATGAAGCGCTCAAGCCTGAAATGTTGGGTATATATCTTTATCTTTGCAATATTATGTACACTGTTTGAGCTGCTGAGTTTCTCCAGCATTGTGTTTTCACTTCAACCGCAGAGTCTGCAGACTTTCAAGTAGTTCTTCTGTGAGGGGAGGGGCAGGGAAGTATTGTTGATGTTTACAATCAAGACCAACTATGGTCAATTCCTTCTCCCCTCTCCTGACACAGATAATTCTATTGGATTAAATAGATTGCACCTTCCAGTTCTGAAAGAAGTAGCTGTACACACTAGAAGCATTGTCAATAATCTTTCAGAAATCAATAGATTTTGGCATGTTTCTGGAGGTCTGGAAAATCGCAAATGTCACTCCACTCTTCAAGAAGAGAGGGTGGGAGCAGAGAACAAATTATAGACTGGTCAGCCTGACATCAGTGGTTGGGAAGATGTGGGAGTCAATTGTCAAGGATGAGGTTACGGACTTCTTGGAGGCACCAGTCCAAAGCCAGCATGGTTTCCTTAAGAGAAATTCTTTCTGGATAAACCTATTGAAAAGCTGGCTGGATAAAGGAGAGGTGGTGCGTATTGTGTGTTTGGATTTTCAGAAGGCCTTTGAAAACCTGCCACACACAAAGCTACTTAACAAGAGCCCATGGTATAACAGGAAACATTCCCGCGTGGGTAGAGCATTGGCTGATTGAATACAGGGATCATATTCTGGTTGGTTTCCAGTTGCTAGTGGTATTCACAGGAGTCCATGTTAGTGTCGATTCTTTTAATGCTGTTCAAGATTCAAGATTCAATTTATTGTCATGTAATAAAACAGTGTCATATTACAGGAAATTGCCTTTTGACTGCAGTCAGAGAAAGAGAAACAAAAGAGAGAATCCCCCTAGATTCACTGAGTGTCTGTAGAGTTATCTCCAGTGCTTCCGCAGCCTCCGCAGCCACACAGAATCCAGACCAAACCATTAGCAACCTGAGTTCCCAATCCGAACCTCCGATACAGTTAAGAACCCTTCAACGCCCTCAGCACCCTTTCGCATCCTGGTTCCGATACCTGGTAGCCCAGTCCCGCGGCCAGGGGATTTTAAACAAAACTACCATTCAAAGCCTGCACAGAGCAGATGGCAGTTGTACTGGGCGGATGGATCCCGCAGGAGCGCTGTGTCTCCACTCCCTACTTTCCGTGGGTCTACCCCAGCGGCAGTGCTGCCATTACAGCAGCTCCCTCAGCGCTGCCATTTTTAAAAATCGATGTGCATCAGTGGTTTAGATTATGGAATGAATGGCTTTGTGGCCAAGTTTGTAAATGATATGAAGATAGATTTCAGATTTATTGTCAGAGTATGTACATGACATCCTGAGATTATTTTTCCTACGGTCCTGGTAGAATTCCCATTTATTGGTAGTGCAAAAAATATTGCACACTATGTACACATATAAACAAACAGACAAGTGTAAACAACTTACTCCGCAATGAGTTGGAATGAGGAGGTTCACAAGGCTGATTCTGGGAATTAAAGTGTTATCACATGAGGAATATTTGATGGCTCTTGGCCTGTACTCATTGGAATTTAGGAGAATGAGGGGGAACTCATTGAAATATTTTGAATGTTGAAAGGCATGGTCAGAGTAGATGTAAAATGGTTTGTTTCCCATGGTGGGAGAATCTAGGACAAAAGGTCTCAACTTCAGGATTGAAGGGTGTCTGCCTAGAAAAGAGATGCAGAGGAATTTCTTCAGCCAGAGGGTAGTAAATCTATGAAATTTGTTACCACGGATGGTTTGTGGAGACCAAGTTATTGAAGTGTACAGGCAGTCTCCATGTTACGAACGAGTCCTGTTACCTGGGTCTGTCCATAAGCCGAATTTGTACATAATGCAGAACAGGCACTTAAGCTTCTTATTTAGCATTTGTGAGGAACATTATGTGCATTGTGCGCATTTACGAATTGGGGAACAGCCCTTTCGTAAATACGAATTGTTCGCAGCCTGGACGTTCATAACCTGAGGAGGGGACTGCTCGTACTTAAGACAGAGATTGATAAGTTCTTGATTAACCAAGGCATGTAAGGTTATGGAAAGAAAGCCGGGGAGTGAGGATGAGTGGGAAAGTGAACCAGCTCATGATTGAATGATGGGGCAGGCAAGATAGATTGCTCTATTTCTGTTCGTATGTCTTTTGCTGCTTGACCTTCCGTGTTCCTCCAGCAGTTTGTTTTTCCCTCCAGATTCCTCTCATGTCTCCATTCACAATCCTTATTTTGCAACTTTTACTTATTTTATCAGTGACGTCAATGCCAGCTGCCAACAAGCAATCAGCTACTAATCTGCCCAATGTAAAACTAAGCTTGTGGGGCACATTTCACATAATGTAGTATTTTCATAAGAATGCACTGGAATCCAAGGTTTGGAATTATGATTAATTTAAGGTTTTTTTGGTGCCAGCATAAAACGCCATCCAAAAACGACCTTGGGCTCAATCTGTACATCCACGCTGAATTAACGAATCTCAGTCAATGTGATAGTAGGTGAGCTGAAACCACCCATTATGCTTTGAGGATAAGGAGGGGAAATCTGGAAAAGATTCCCTCTGACGATCACTATCCAATGACTTCAGCTAAAAGTGATCCTCACAAGATTGAACTCAATTCTGATATTCTCTCATGACTGCCAAATCACTCAGTCTGGTTCACGCATGGCCGGGGGAGGGGGGGTGAATTTTTGGACATGTTTCTAATCTATTCGTTGGAGCTCCTCGCCTTTTGTTTTATTAGCACATCCTCCAGGCTCCCCTCCAGAAATCTGATTCATCAATGAAGAGAATGTGCAGTACATTAACAATTCTGTCTTTCCTCCTCACTTATGCTGCTGGATTTATGGCCGTAACCATCCTGCCAGATGGAGGCCCAGGAAGAGTTCCAAGCAGCTCCACATTTTATCTGAGTAAGGGGTTCAATACCAGATGTTCTCTACAGCAGGGAGTCTGATAACGGACGTTAATTGGAACACACTTTTGCAATTGTCAATTCATGAATAACAGCAAAATAAAAATCATGGCAAAACTAACCCCCATGATCAAACCTTCGGGGAACTATACAAGGTCAAGGTCAAGATTGATTCCTGACACTGAGGAGGGAAATTCCTCCCTTAAGGTTAGTGGTTTTCTCCCTTTCTCCTGAACCCTCTTTTAAAGAAAGGGAAGATCTGTGCAGTGGCTTGGATGACCTGAGGATGTTTTCAATTGCTTTACAGACTATAGTATACAGTTCAAGAGTAGGGACTCACAATTCAGTGAAACTTGACATTTCTCCTGCTGCTTGGGAGTATGAAGATTAATAGCGCTAAACTGCTCATTTGGTTCCAGAAGGACCAGAATCAAAATCTAGCTCAATGATTAAAATCCTCTTAAGTGCGAAAACCGATCCTCCTTGCTCGCTATATGTGATGCCAGACTGACACAGTCATGGCATTTAGCTGCCCACTGAGATAAGATGCCAAAACCTTTTTTTTTTCTCTGCATTGCAATTTGTTTACATACCTTTATTGTTTACATGTGTATGTTGAGTACAGTTTTTACATTGCACTACCAGTATGTGGTAATTCTGTCTCACCTGCAGGAAAAAGAATCTCAAGGTCGTATGTGATGTTATGCATGTACTCTGAAAATAAATCTGAAAGCCAATGTGCTCCATCAACCTGCTCCCACAATTCAAGAGAAAGATTCCTGCACCACTTTTACACCACCTGAGTAACCTAACTTTGCATAGTCAGTTACACAACTTGACCATGCTGACCAAAGTGTCTTATTTGCCTGTATATAGCCTGGATACCTCTGCACATAAACAATCCACATACCAGACTCAATATCTTTTGAACACTCTAATTATACGTACCTCTACTACTTCCTTTGGCAGCTCATCCTATATATAGTATCTACTGCCCTTTGTATGAAAGAATTGCCCCTCAATTTCCTTTTAAATCTTTTCCCTCTCACTTTTAACTCATGTCCTCTAGTTTTAGTTCCCCCCCACCCCCCTACCACCACCACACTAAAGGTGAAGATTATGACCATTCACCTTATCTTATCCTCTCATTATTTTATAAAACTCCAAAGGTCACTTCCTCAGTCTCCTTCACTCCAGAGCAAATATCCCAGCCTTTCCCCACAGCTTAAGGCCTCCGCCCCTGGTAACGTCCTTGTGGTTCTTCACTGCACCCTTTCCAGCATAGTGACATTTTCCTTTAGTATAGTGATGAGAACAGCACACAATCTTTCAGGTATGGTCTCACCAATGTTTTCTTCAGGTTCACATTCAGATTTAGATTTATTGTCAGAGAACATACATGACATCACATGCAACCATGATTCTCTTTTTCCTGTGGGTGAGGCAGAATTGCCACTTATTGGTATGAAAAAAACTACACAACGTACACACATAAACAAATAAAGAAATGTAAATTGATAAAGAAATGTAAACCAACTGACTGCAATACAGAGAGAATTTTTAAAAATCAATAAAATACAAATGTAAGTGTTCTCAATTTTTGAAACCCTCGTTCAGTTTGTTGTTGACGAGACTGATGGTGGAGGGGTAGCAGCTGTTCCTGAACCTGATGGTGTGAGTCTCGTGGCATCTATACCTCTTCTCTGATGGTAGCAGTGAGAACTAAGCATGAGCTAAGTGGTGTGGATCCTTGTTCAGTTGTTATGTGATGTTCCAACTCTTCAATGTGCCATCTGATGAGGACCAACATATAATATGGCTTATTCACCACCTTTCATAGACAGTGGGAATGGCAGCCAGGGCAGGGGAATGCTCCGCTTGCAGAATGTCGGTCGTCAGGGAAGCCAGCAGTATCCTTGATGACTTCATCTACAAGAAGTACATCCAGCTGCAGCTCCTGACAAACCTAGGTACGAAATTGAAGCTGAATTTGGATGAACTCCAGATCATTTTGGAGGCTGAGGGAGTGATAGACAGGAGTTACAGGGACACTATCACACCCAGGAGGCAAGAGGAAGGTAGATGGGTGACAGTCAGGAGAGGGAAAGGGAACAGGCAGGCAGTAGTTGTTCCCCTCATCATTTTGGATAGTGTTTGGGGGGCAGGGAAAATGAACTACTATGGGCAGAGTCTAGTCCTGTGGCTAAGAAGAAAAGGGAGGAGAAAAGGTGAACTATAGGAATAGGGGATTCCATAGTTAGAGGGACAGATAAAAGGTTATGTGGAAGGGATTAAGAATTCCAGATGGTATGTTGCCTCCCTGATTGCAGGGTCCAAGATATCTCAGCAAGTTTATAGCATTGTCAGGAGGGTGGGTGAGCATTCAGATGTTTCATTCCATGCAGGGACCAATGGCATGGGTAAGAAGGGTGAGGAAGTCCTGCAAGGAGAGTTCAGGGAGTTAGGTGGAGGACAGGACCTCCAGGGTTGTGATGTCAGGATTGTTAACCATGTCACAGGCCAGAGAGGTTAGAAATAGGAGGATAATGCAGCTTAACATGTAGCTAAAGACATGGTGCAGGAGGGAGGGCTTCAGGTTTCTGGATCATTGGGCACTCTTCCAGGGAATAGGGATGGTTTGCATCTGAACTGGAGGGGAACTCGTATCCTTGCAGGATATCTCATGCTGTTCCAGAGGGTATAAACTATATTTGTAGGAGGATGGGAACCAGAGTTACAGAACAAATAGGGGAGTGGAGGAGGGAAAACTTGATGAGAAAAATTGTCTGCAACGTTAGAAGTCAATAGGGTTGTCAACATGGTAGAAATGTTCTCAGGTGCATCTATTTCAATGCAAGGAGTATTGTAGGGAAGGTATACGAACTGAGAGTGTGGATTCATATGTGGAATAAGTGGCCATTAGTGAAACTTGGTTGCAGGAGGGGCAGGACTGGCAGCTCAATGTTCCAAGCTTCTGTTGCTTCAGACGTGATAAAACAGGGGGGATGAAAGAGGGAGGAGTTTCATTGCTCATCAGGGAAATTATCACAGCTGAGCTCAGGCAGGACAGACCAGAGAGTTCGTCTACTGAGACTATATGGGTGGAGCAGAGGAATGGGAAAGGTATGACCACATTCATGGGGTTGAATTATAGACTGCCCAATAGTCAGTGAGAATTGGAGGAGCAAATCTGGAGAGAGACAGCAGACAGCTACAGGAAAAATAAGGTTGTGATAGTAGATTTTAACTTTCCATTTTTTGACTGGGGCTCTCATACTGTAAAAGGGCTGGATGGTTTGGAGTCTGTCAAATGTGTTCAGGGAAGTTTTCTAAAACAATTTATTGAGATACAAACTAAAGAGAATGCAATATTGGATCTCCTTTTAAGAAACAAGACAGGACAGGTGACAGAAATATGTGTAGGGGAACATTTTGGGTCCAGTGATCAAAATGCCATTAGTTTCAAGTTAATTATGGAGAAGGGATAAGTCTGGGCCTTGGGCTGAGATTCTAAATTGGAGAAAGGCCAATTTTGAGGAAATGAGAAAGGATCGAGAATGTGTGGATTAGGATAAGTTGATTTTAGGCAAGGATGTGCAAGGTAAGTGGAAGAACATCAAAGGTGAAATTTTGAGAGTACAGTGTTTGTATGTTCCTGTCTGGATTAAAGGCAAAGTTTACAGGCATAGTAAACCTTGGCTCTTAAGGGATATTGGGGATCTGGTATAGAAGAAGAGAGGGTATACAGCAGGTATAGGCAACATGGAGCAAGTAGTTGAAGAGAATAAAAAATGCAAGAAAAACCTCGAAAGAAATGAGAAAGGCTAAAAAAATGGGCATGAGATTGCTTAGGGAGAAAGCCCTAAGGGTTTCTACAGGTATACTAAGAGCAAAAGGACAGTAAGGGACAAAATTGGTCGCCTTGAAGATCAGAGTGGTTGGCTTTGTATGAAGCCAAAAGAGATGGGGGAGAGGTTAAATAATTTTTTTTTGCATCAGTATTCATTCAGGAAACAGGCACAGAGTCAAGAGAAGTAAGGAAAACAATTAAGAGGAGGAAGTGATTGCTGTCTTAAAGTAAATAATGGTGGCTAAATCCCCAGGACACATCAAGATATTCCCTCAGATGTAACCCTGGAAATTATAGGCCAGTGAGCTGACGTCAGTAGATGGTAAATTATTGGAAGGTTTACAAAGTTTTTCAAGGACGTTACCAGGAAAGTTGATGAATAAAAGGCTCTGGAAGTTGTCTACAATAGTAAGGCCTTTGACAAGGTCGAACATGAGAGGTTAGTCAGGAAGCTTCAATATTCATGGTAAACTAGATTTGGCAATGGCTGGACAGGAGAAACTAGAGAGTGATGGTGGATGATTACTTCTCAGACTGGAAGACTGTGACTAGTGGGGTGCCTCAGAGATCGGAGTTGTGGCTATTGTTGTTTGTCATCTATATCAATGATCTGGATGACAATGTGCTAAATTGGATCAGCATGTTTGTAGATGACACTAAGAATGGAGCATTGTGGACAGTGAAGAACTTTTTCAAAGATGGCGAGGGATCTGAACCATCTGGAAAAATGGGCTGAAAAATGACAGATGGAATTTAATGCAGACAAGTGTGAGGTTCTGCATTTTGGAAGGTCAAACTAGAAAGGACATATATGGTAAATGGTAGGGCACTGAGGAGTGTGGTGAACAGAGGGATCTGGGAATAAAGATACATGATTCCCTGAAAGTGCTGTCACAAGTGGATAGGATTGTAAAGAGAGCTTTTGGCATAAATCGAAGTATTGAGTACAGGAGTAGGGATGTTATGGTAAAGTTGTATAAGACATTGGTGAGGCCAAATTTAGAATATTGTGTGTAGTTTTGGTCACTTAACTACAGGAAAGAATCAATAAGATAGAAAGAGTATAGAGAAGATATACTAGGATGTTGCTGGTGCTTCCGGAACTGAGTTACAGGGAAAAGTTAAACTGGTTAGGACTTTATTTCCAGGAGTATAGAAGAATGAGGGGAGATTTGATCGAGATATTTAAAATTATGAGGGGATGGACGGAGTAAATGTAGATAGGCTTTTTCCACTGAGAGTAGGTGAGATACAAACCAGAGGACAAGGATTAAGGGTGAAATGGGAAAAGTTTAGGGGGTAATTCTTTACACAGAGAGTGGTGGGAGTATGGAATGAAGTGGTGAATGCAGGCTCAATATTAAAATTTGGACAAAGAATTTGGTCAAGTACATGGATGGGAGGAGTATGGAGGGCTATGGACTGGGTGCAGGTCAGTGGGACTAGAAGGGCTAAAAGGGCCTGTTTCTGTGCTGTAATGTTCTTTGGTTCTATGGTCCTAACTATGAATATGTCCCTCGATCTCTCTATACCACAACACACCCAAAATCCCTGTTGTTCAGAAAGTATGTCTTGCCCTACTTTACCTAAAATCCATAACTTCAGACTTGTCTGAGTTAAATCCCATTTTCCATTCCTAGGCCCATATTCTCAGTTACTTTAGTTTCTGTTGGAACCTTGGACAACATGTAACCTTTGCACTATCAATTTTGCTGTTGTCCACAAACTTACCTTTTCATGTAACCTAAGTTTTCATCCGTTGTTATTACGTATGACAGATTGCAGTGGACCCAGCACTGATCCCTGCAGTGCATCACTGATCACAAGCCTCCTATCTGAAAACCAATCTCCATTACCATCTTCTGTCTCCTTGTACAAAACCAATTTATCATCCAATTTGCTCCCTCACTCTCGATCCCTTGTGAACTAACCTTCCGTGCAGGACCTTGTCAAAAGCTTTGCTAATGTCCATGTAGACAAGGTCTGAAACCCTGCCTTCTTGGTCACCTCTTCAAAAAGCTCCATCAAATTGATGAGAAGCAATATTCCCTCGTTCAAAATCATGGTGAACGTCTCCAAGCCCTTGCCTTTCCAAATGGAGATAAATACAATCTCTCAGGATCCCCTCCAGTAACTATTCCACTACTGATACTAGGCTCACTGGCCAGTAGTTTCCTAGTTGCTGTGCAACCTTTCTTCAATATATGCACAACATTACCGACCCTTCAGTTTTCTTGTACCTCCCATGTGTCTAAGAAAGATACAAAAATCTCTGCAGAAATTTCTTGCCTCACTCCCACATTGCCCTAGAGTGCAATTGGTTTGGCCCCTATGATTTACTGAATCTTTATATGCCTCAACATCCCCAGCAACACCTTCTTCTAATCAAAATATTTTATTATCATGTTTCAAACACAATATTTCCATATTCTCTGACACTTCTGTTCCCTGATTTGGATTTTACACATTGATTCTAAGCCAACAGGAAGCAGTTTAAATGCTTAAATCCCTTAACAGGTAAGAAATTATCACATTTTGCCTCTTGATCCAAGAAATTGTCATATAGTATTCATCTGCCAAAAGAATCACTGCTTTTATCCACTTTACTCAGCCAGCCGTATTTTTCAAAATATTAGGTATTTCCATCTATCTCCTATTAAAGTGGCTCAACAACTTAAACCTCAAGCCAGTCCTTCCTCTTCTCTAACAGAGAACACTTCCTACAAATATCAGCTGTCACTCAGCTGCTGACAGTCTTACATTTGAGTGAGAATATCTGAACACAAGCCTTCAAACTGACAAATGCAGGCCACCCACAAATTGGAGGAACAAACCCTTACATTCTATCTTGGCAGTCTCAAACTAGATGGCATCAATGTATACCTCTAATTTCTGTTAACCTTCGATCTCTGCCTTTCCCTACCCCTCTGCCTCCCTTCCACCCAACTCCTTCCCTTCCTTCCCCTATCTGAGAACTATTCTTCTTAGTCTTCTGCCCTCTACCCCATTACACCTCTCCGCTTCTTTCTCTTCTACCCTCCCACCTGTATCCACCTTTTAACTGGTAGCCTATACTCCTCTCACTTCCCCTTCCTTCCTCTCATATCCTCCTCCCCCCCTCCCCACTTTTTTATTCAGGCATCTGTCTGCTTTTCCACATTCCTGACGGGCTTTTACTTCCTATGAATGTTAAATTTGCATCTTGGCGCCTCACAGTTTGGCGGGCAGCAACCTCCTTTGAAGAAGACCGCAGAGCCCACCTCACTGACAAAAGGCAAAGGAGGAAAAACCCAACACCCAACCCCAACCAACCAATTTTCCCCTGCAACCGCTGCAATCGTGTCTGCCTGTCCCGCATCGGACTTGTCAGCCACAAACGAGCCTGCAGCTGACATGGACTTTTTACCCCCTCCATAAATCTTCGTCCGCGAAGCCAAGCCAAAGAAGATATAGCACAAGGGTAAAACATGGAAGTCCGCAGACACCGTGACTGAAATAAAAACACAATCCTGGAGAAACTCAGCAGGTCAACTCGTGTATTTTATGGAGCAAAGATAAATAGGCATTACTAATGTTTCAGGTATGAGCAATATAGAGCAATATGTAGAACATAAAGGAAGCCCAAGCCTTCAAACTGACACTTCACAACAGCAGGTGCTGAGGGAACACTAAACTGTTAAAAGTACCATATTCCAGATGAAATACTAATAGAAGGTTCTCATGGCCCTTTCTGATGAACAGAAAAGATTCTGTGATGGGGATAGATCCTTGGCAGCCCTTGCCAACATTTACACCTCACCCAAAGTTCACTAAAGCAGGTGATCTGCTCATTATCACATTGTTGTTCGTTGGATTATATTGTGTGCACAATTGCAACCAAGCTTGTAAAATAATGATTTGATTCTGAAGCACTTTTAGGCAATTCAAAAGGATTTTATTTAATTGCATTGCTTTCTCTATCCAGCAGGTTGTTGTTTCCCAACTCTTGTTTTGACAGTGCAAGAATTGACTGATGAGGGATAATGGAAAGGTTTCTGAAATGTATTTATATTCAACAAATACACTCAATGCAGCTTCTCATTTTGACCAGCTTCCTGGTAATGCTAATTGCATTTTGAGAAACAAATTATTTAGTAATGCAAAGTAGATGTTATTTCTCATTATTTGGACAGCTGAGAGCTCAGCTGCAAAATATAAGCAAAGATCTAGGTTGACATACTGACATTATAAATCCCTGTTAATTAACTGAAAATGTCACCGACTCCTTCACTCCTCCGATAAAATGTTCCTCATCCTGACATTTATTTATACAGGGTAACAAGAGTATATATTTTGGCCTAAGTTATTTACATTTCCAAATGTTATGTATAATTGAGAGCGAACATTTGCAATATTAACTTAACTCTAGCAACTTAGATTTTTAATATTTTCATCTCCAGTGTTTATAGAAAATGAACCCACCAATGTTGCAAATATTTCATTAACTGTTAAAACTAGAAATAGTACCTGATTAAACAATACATACTTCCGATTATCCAAAACATTCAGGACCAGACATCTATCGGTTAACTGCATTTTTCAGGTAACTGAGAAATGGCTTTAAGTAGCCCAGTAGCAGCAGTAGAATAATTGTATCTGCCATCACCGATCCCCGACTCCTCCCCACCCCTGTCTCTGAACCTGCCCCGGAATCTGAGCTCCCCGCACCTGCCGCCGCCACCACCCCCACCCCCCCCCCCACCCCCAGTCTGTCACCTCTGAAAAATCAGTGCCCCCCTCCTCCCCTACAGTTTTTCTAATTCCCCCCAATTAGATTTGTTCTGCCGCTGACTCTAGGGACAGCGGAGAACCAAGTACAGAGGAGGGTAAAAAAGAAATGAAAAGAGAGAAAGGAGGAAATTAATTGAAATGAGGGTGATCTCCCCATGCGTTTCCTGACCCACCGACTTCCTCTAGTCGCTCGCTGATGTTAGCAAATTGGCTCTAACAATGCATCAGAGCCCCACATGAACATGTCGGGTGAAAATCTATTTTCAACTTACAACGTCAAGTTGCCGCTGAAAAAAATTTTGGATAACTGAGAATTTCAGTTAAGTGGTTTTCAGATAATCGGAAACATACTGTAATATAAACTGTAAAGTGTTTATTTATATTATTTTTCATATGCATATTACTCTCTGAGAAATACATTTAGCCTGACATCAATAGATAGGAAGATTGTCAAGGATAAGGTTACAGAGTACTTGGAGGCACATGACAAGATAGACCAAAGCCAGCATGGTTTCCTTTAGCGAAAATCTGGCTTCACAAACCTATTGGAATTGGAAGTGACAAGCAGGTAGATAAAGGAGATGCAGTGGATGTTAAGTATTTGGAGTTTCAGTAGGCCTTTGACAAGGTGCTGCACATGAGGCTAGTTAACCACATAAGAGCCCATGGGATGTCAGGAAACACACTAGTGTGGGTAGAAGCAGAGAGCGCAATAGAGGGATCATATTCTGGTTGGCTGCCAGTTGTTAGCAGTGGTGGAGGTAGCTAACATGACAACTCTCTGTATGTCTTTGATGGAGTTGATGTCACTGGCCAAGTTAACAATTCTTCTGGAGTCTTTTCCTGTCCTGCACATTGGAACTTCCATACCAGACAGTGAAGCAACTTGTGAGAATAATCTCCAAGGTAATTCTGTAGAAACTTGCAAGAGTTTTTGATGACATATCAAATCTCCTCAAACTGCTAATGAAGTATAACTGCTGGTGATCTTCATGATCATATCGACATGAAGGCTCCAGGATAGATCTTCAGAGATGTTGACACCCAGGAATTTGAAGTTCTTCACCCTTTCCTCTGCTGACTTTGATGGGATACTGACAGGTCAAGTGCATGGTTAAGGGCATGACTAATGGAATTAAGCGCCATCGTCTGCAAAGAGTAGTTCATGGACAAGTTGCTCTTGTGTCTTGGTGTGAGCTTGCAGGCGCCTCAGATTGAAGAGACTGTCATCCGTGTGGTACCGGATGTAAACAGCGTCTTCATTGTTGAGGTCTTTCATGGCTTGTTTCAGCATCATGCTGAAGAAGATTGAAAAGAGGGTTGGTGCAAGAACGCAGCCTTGCTTCACGCCATTTGTTAATGGAGAAGGGTTCGGAGAGCTCATTGCTGTATCTGACCTGACCTTGTTGGTTTTCGTACAGTTGGATAAACATGTTGAGGAACTTTGGGGGGTATCCAATGCACTCTAGTATTTGCCAAAGCCCTTTCCTGCTCACGGTGTCGAAGGCTTTGGTGAGGTCAACAAAGGTGATGTAGAGTCCTTTGTTTCGTTCTCTACACTTTTCTTGGAGCTGTCTGAGGGCAAAGACCATGTCAGTAGTTCCTCTGTTTGCGCGAAAGCCGCACTGTGATTCTGGGAGAACTACTCTTTGCAGATGATGCCGCTTTAGTTGCCCATTCAGAGCCAGCTCTTCAGCACTTGACGTCCTGTTTTGTGGAAACTGCCAAAATGTTTGTCCTGGAAGTCAGCCTGAAGAAAACGGAGGTCCTCCATCAGCCAGCTCCCCACCATGACTACCAGTCCCCCCACATCTCCATCGGGCACACAAAACTCAAAACGGTCAACCAGTTTACCTATCTCGGCTGCACCATTTCATCGGATGCAAGGATCGACAACGAGATAGAGAACAGACTCGCCAAGGCAAATAGCGCCTTTGGAAGACTACACAAAAGAGTCTGGAAAAACAACCAACTGAAAAACCTCACAAAGATTAGCGTATACAGAGCCGTTGTCATACCCACACTTCTGTTTGGCTCAGAATCATGGGTCCTCTACCAGCATCACCTACGGCTCCTAGAACACTTCCACCAGCGTTGTCTCCGCTCCATCCTCAACATTCATTGGAGCGACTTCATCTCCAACATTGAAGTACTCGAGATGGCAGAGGCCGACAGCATCGAATCCATGCTGCTGAAGATCAAACTGTGCTGGGTAGGTCACGTCTCCAGAATGAAGGACCATCGCCTTCCCAAGATCGTGTTATACGGCGAGCTCTCCACTGGCCACCGAGACAGAGGTGCACCAAAGAAGAGGTACAAGGACTGCCTAAAGAAATCTCTTGGTGCCTGCCACATTGACCACCGCCAGTGGGCTGATATCGCCTCAAACCGTGCATCTTGGCGCCTCACAGTTCGGCGGGCAGCAACCTCCTTTGAAGAAGACCGCAGAGCCCACCTCACTGACAAAAGACAAAGGAGGAAAAACCCAACACCCAACCCCAACCCACCAATTTTCCCTTGCAACCGCTGCAACCGTGTCTGCCTGTCCCGCATCGGACTTGTCAGCCACAAACGAGCCTGCAGCTGACGTGGACATTACCCCTCCATAAATCGTCGTCCACAAAGCCAAGCCAAAGAAAAAAAAGAATGGAATTAAAATGTGGAAAACAATGGGAATCACCTGTTTTGGTTTAAAAAAATATAGTGGTGATAGCTTTCAAAATAGTGAGAAATTAAAGATGATGATATCACACAAGATTACAATTCATAGATGCCATTGGCCCATTGAGTGAGCTCCACCATTCTAATCATGAGCTGATTCATCCTTCCACAGCAACCCCCCCCAGCCTTCTCCCCATAAATCTTGATGCCCTGACTAATCAAATATCTGTCAATTGCTCCTTTAAATACCCCCAGCAATGTTGCTTCCACAGCTGCCTGTGGCAACAAGTTCCATAGATTAAAGAAATTTTTCTGCATCTCTGTTTTAAATTGACACTTTTTTATCCTGAAGTTGTGCCCTTGTTCTAGATTCCCCTACCATAGGAAATATCCTTGTCCAGGCCTTTCAGCATTCAAAATGTCTCTATGAGGTCCCCCATCATCCTTCTGTACTCCAACAAGTACAGTCCAAGAGCCAGCAATCGTTCCTCAAATGCTAACCCTTTCATTTCTGGTATCATATGAGTAAATCTTCTCTGAACCCTCTCCAACTCCAACACACCTTTTCTCAAGAAAGCACCCAAAACTATGCACAGTACTCCAGTATTTTAAGTGTCTCAACATTTCATCCCCGTTCTTGTATGCTATCCCTCTATAAATGAATCCCAACATTGCATTCGCCTTCTTCACCACCTGGAAATTAACCTTTACGTTATCCTGCACAAGGTCTCCCAAGTCCCTTTGCATCTTGGAATTTTGAATTTTCTCCCCATCTAAATAATAGTCTTCCCATCTATTTCTTCTACAAAGTGCATGACCAACTTTCCACCATTATATTTCATCTGTCATCTGAGCACCCATTCTCCTAATCTATCCAAGTCTCTCTGCAGCCTTTCTGTATCCTCAGCACCACCTGCCCTACTACCTATTTTGGAATCATCTGGAAATTTACCGCATTATTTAGGGCTTGGATATTCTTCTATGTGAAACTTTAAGCGTAATCATCAAACACAAGATTCTGCAGATATTGGAGTTTAGAGCAAACAAATCTGGAGGAACTCAATGGGTTGGACAGCATCTGTGGAGGGAGATGTACAGTCCATATTTTTGGTTGAGACCCTTTCTCAAAATTAAATGTTATCAAAATAAACAATTAGAAAGCTAGTGGTGTGTGCTGGGATTTAATGCAAGGGTAGAGATATCTGATTCCAATTGCATGGAGCTTCAGTGAGACTCCAGTGGGGACAGATTTAACCTCCCGACATAAGGAGGGGCGTTTACTGCAGAGGCAGTATAGAGAAAGTTCACCACTATGATTCCTAGGATGGCAGGATTGTTGTGGGAGGAGAGATTAAAGAGACCAAGATTCTATTGTCAGGAATTTGGGAACAGTGGCACAGTTGGTAGAGGCACTGCCTTACAGTACCAGAGACGTGAGCTCAATCCTGACCTTAGTCCTGTCCATGAGGTATTTATGTTCTCCCTATGATTATGTGGAGTTCCTCTGTGTGCTCCAGCTCTCTCCCACAGCCAAAAGACACGCAGGTTCGTAGCTTACCTGGCCACTGTAAATTGCCCCTCATACGTACTGTAGCTAAATGACAGAATCTGGGGGAAGTTGAAGAGAATGAGATGAAAGTGAAAAATGTAATTAACGTCGGTTTTGTGCAAGATGGATACTTAAAGGTCAGTGGAGAATCAATGGGTCAAATGTATTGTTTCTCTGCCATATCTCCATATACGAGAGAAATGAGAGGTATCCCATTTGAAATGTATAAAATTATTGCTAGGCTTGGCAGTGCAGATGTATGATGTTTCTCTTGCTGTGGTGTCTCAAACTCAAAACAAAGAGTCGGCTGTTCAAAACTGAGATGGGAAGGTATATTTTTCACCCGAGAGTAGTGAACCTTGGGAATTCTTTTCCTCAAAGGCCAGTAGACTTTCAATCACAAGCAGCTCCAATAGCTCAGTGGTTTGAGCACTGGTCTCGTAAGCCAGGGGCCATGAGTTTGATCGTCGCTGGGGCCTCATTTCTGTGAAGGGCACTGGTCAAAGTGACAATTCCCTGTCTCCTTATACAGTAGACAAAGTTAAAGAATTTCATGTGCGTGACAATAATGGAACCTAATGGAACCTTTATTTTCAAGATAGAAATAAATAAATGTTAGACATTAAGAAAATAAAGAGAAATGAGGCTCGTGCAAGCAAATGATGCAAATGTAAAAGACTGGGTTAACCTTACTGAATGGCAGAACAGCAGGAGGGACTGAATGGCCTTCTCTGCTTTCTATTTCTTCTGTTCTACGTTTGTGAAGCAGCTGCCAGTATTCATGTTACTAGAACTGGCTCCCTTGTATTACCTAATACCCTGAACCAGCTGCTGTTCTGAAGGCCACTGCACTGTGAACAGCTTTGACAAAGACGAACATTCTTAATTTATTATGGGATCTCATAAAGATTGTCTGAATGAGATGTCCACAGGGCATTTTTTTTTTGGCCTCAACAAGTAGTTGACCCTGAGGCAGAAAACCTCTGAATCTTCGATAGCTAGCAAGTTCCCGTTACATTATTCTAGAACGATCAACTTATTTAAGGGTGTAGCAATCGCAACAGCAGGAGTCAAGCTTCCACTGATTAATAGCTTCTATGATGTGCACTCGACATAAACCCCTAACAATAATGATGAAGATGAGCATGAAGAATACGGACACCTATCCAATGACAACATGGCAGCAAAACAGACGAGGAAGTTACCTACATGAAAATGACAGACACAGGTCAGAAGTGTAGATAATCATTTGAGGGGATTCTAGACTTAAGAAGAAAAACTGATTATTTTCCTAAACTGTGAAATGCTCCCTGTAAAAGAAAGAAACTAGCCAAAAGCCATATATCATAGCAGGGAGTAGAGGATAGAATCTGAGGTTTAAAGCGCAAGACCTCCACAGTACTAATTCCACTGTTAGAACTGATGCCTTATGTCTCAGTTAAAGAGAAGCAGATGGGACCTGTCAGCATGCAGCTAAAATAATGGCGTTGATGGAGGAGTTTCAGATTTAGATTCTCAGGGCAGTGGGGCAAGCTTCAGGATGATGTGATGTGGGGTGAAGGAGCTCCACATATGGGATTCTCTTCACCTAATTCAAACTGATATCAAGAAGTAGAAAGTCATGGAAAAAGAATTTAATTATAGCAGTGGTGTCCTTCTGGTCCCGCGATGAAATATGGAAACCACATGGTTTGGCTCAGAGATGTGAGACAAAGTAAATTATAACCTTTGAATTTGTGTTCTTTTTCCACTGAAATGATTTGGAACTAACTTGCTCAGTGATTTAAATTAAAGTAGTTTGAAATTATATTTCTAAGATAAAGGGTACATCTTTTCTTCTTTGGCTTGGCTTCGCGGACGAAGATTTATGGAGGGGGTAAAAAGTCCACGTCAGCTGCAGGCTCGTTTGTGGCTGACCAGTCCGATGCGGGACAGGCAGACACGATTGCAGCGGTTGCAAGGGAAAATTGGTTGGTTGGGGTTGGGTGTTGGGTTTTTCCTCCTTTGCCTTTTGTCAGTGAGGTGGGCTCTGCGGTCTTCTTCAAAGGAGGCTGCTGCCCGCCAAACTGTGAGGCGCCAAGATGCACGGTTTGAGGCGTTATCAGCCCACTGGCGGTGGTCAATGTGGCAGGCACCAAGAGATTTCTTTAGGCAGTCCTTGTACCTTTTCTTTGGTGCACCTCTGTCACGGTGGCCAGTGGAGAGCTCGCCATATAATACGATCTTGGGAAGGCGATGGTCCTCCATTCTGGAGACGTGACCCATCCAGCGCAGCTGGATCTTCAGCAGCGTGGACTCGATGCTGTCGACCTCTGCCATCTCGAGTACCTCGACGTTAGGGGTGTGAGCGCTCCAATGGATGTTGAGGATGGAGCGGAGACAACGCTGGTGGAAGCGTTCTAGGAGCCGTAGGTGGTGCCGGTAGAGGACCCATGATTCGGAGCCGAACAGGTGTGTGGGTATGACAACGGCTCTGTATACGCTTATCTTTGTGAGGTTTTTCAGTTGGTTGTTTTTCCAGACTCTTTTGTGTAGTCTTCCAAAGGCGCTATTTGCCTTGGCGAGTCTGTTGTCTATCTCATTGTCGATCCTTGCATCTGATGAAATGGTGCAGCCGAGATAGGTAAACTGGTTGACCGTTTTGAGTTTTGTGTGCCCGATGGAGATGTGGGGGGGCTGGTAGTCATGGTGGGGAGCTGGCTGATGGAGGACCTCAGTTTTCTTCAGGCTGACTTCCAGGCCAAACATTTTGGCAGTTTCCGCAAAGCAGGACGTCAAGCGCTGAAGAGCTGGCTCTGAATGATAAAGATAAAGGTATATCATGGAGATAAAGTTATATAATGCAGGAAATGTCCCCACAATTACAAGGGACTGGAGAATATAGTTAATTTGTTAGTTTTATTCATTTTTTTTATAGCATTCACATGTACATGCACTGATAGGGCCATAAACCTAACTTATTTACAATGGTTTGCCACAGATGCTGCCTGACTGTTGAGTATTTGCAACACTTTTGGTTTTGATTTAAAAGCACACTTATTTAGGTGATCAGACCCTGTCATTTAAGACCTGTAAGGAATGCTCAATGAAATTCCACATTTGGAGGAGTAAGGATACATCCAGAACAAAATCCCTGTTTGGAGTTGGTTCCAATCAGATGAGATGAGTATCAGCAGAGTTCGTTCACACTGGCACTTTAACCCAGTAATTAACCACCAATCTACCAGTTAACATGTCAGTGTGAACACTCACAAACCAGCACGCAGGCGTCAGATCACCCCAGGGATGAACTGCCTAGGGAGGGTGTATCATCGATGATTTGTTTTGAATCGGTGTACTGGTTAGCCCAGTGTGAAAGGGACGTGGGGTATGCAGGACATCACCACTGGAGGATAGGCATGCCTTTGCTCTGGGATGCTGGGTAGTGAGTGTGAAAGGATGCAGAGAATTGGTTGACATTGGTCCAGTGTTTTGAACAGGTTAATTGAACTGCCAATCTACTGGTTAGCCAATGGGAAAAAGTAAACCTTAATCTGGAACAGAAAAACAATCTGCTGGAGGAACTCAGGGCTTGGAGCAGCGTCGGTGGGAGAAAGAAGAGTGGTGGCCACTTGAAGTCGGAAGCCTTCATCAAGACTTGATGAAGAGTTTCGGCCCAAAATGTTGACCATTCTTTTTCTCCGACTGATGCTGCTTGACCTGCTGAGTTCCTCCAGCAGATTTCATTTTCTCCAGATTCTAGCATTTACGGTCTCATGTCTTCAGTAAACTTTAATCTGGTTCAACGCTCAACTGAATTGTTCATTATTTTTTTTCTCACATGGCGAGTGCAAAGTAGCTGAGTTTGGATTATAATTGATCCTATGTTCTGTAAAATATACCAGATGAAAGGAAGTGTTGCGTTGAGATTATTTGATTATATATTGAATAGTATGAATGAAATAAGATGTAAAATGCTTATGTGACTCACAATTTCTATTGAAGTAATGAAATATTAAAGTAGGCCCAAAATTGGTAACAACTCTGACTCTCAAGGATTGGATTGAAAAAGTAACATGAGAAAAAGGTTATGAAAGAAAGAAAGCTTCTTCAAATAGCATCAGTTTACAAGGAGGTGATTAAAAACTATTACACAGTTGCAATAGGAGAGAAAACATGATGCTGAAGTCAAATATTGGATTTTCACATGGAACAACTAGTCAAAGAAGTAATTGGGACTTTATAAAACTAACGGCAGGTAACAGTCAGAATGCTGCAATAGCAGGAAAGTTACAATGAGAGAACAGCACATTGTGGCGGAGTTGTATATAGAATATAGAGCATTATAGCACATTACTGGCCCTTCAGCCCACAAAGTTGTGCTAACCTATGTGAATCTATTCCATAACAATCTAATCCTTCCCTCCCTCTTACTCATAACCCTCTATTTTTTTTATATGTTAACCACTGATGAATTAATTTCCATCATATCCTAATGTTCTAATAATTTAGTGTTTTTAAAAAAGCTGACCTGGACCGATCCCTAGCCTAAATGAACTCGTATCTATGTGATTTCATAGAAAAAATGTAGGAAATAATTGAACATTGATACTAAAGGAAATGGGCACCACAATTTGTATGTGTTTAAGATCAGTCTTAAAAAGAATAGGATTAAATTCAGCTTTAGGATGTTAGCTTATCAGGAGGTTTGGAAAAAAAACCCTGGAAACACAAAGAGAATGAAAGTGAAAATGAACAATGGATCATATTTAGAAATCCAATACTTAGAGAACAAATGAGACGTGTCCCCAGGAGAAGGGGGACAGATGGAAAACCTCAATGTGAACAGCAACTGCATTATTGCGTCAACTAAACCAGGTAATGAGAGACTGGCCACACAGATGCACAATATTAAGGCCAGCATGATGCTAACACAACACTCACTGTTGTGTAGTCAATCGCAGTTCACTGCATTTGTAGAACCCAGGTGGATGCAAAAAAAGCTTAAGAGCTGTTCCTAGGGAAATATTGGCAAGTTGCCAAGATGTTGACATCACCTCATCCATTACAATTCAGGCAATTCTGCAATTAGCCCTTTAGCAAGAGGCCCATCCAGATTTTCAGAATCTTTAATCAGTAAAGGAGAGAGATGCATCAGCATGTTTTAGGGCCTGAGGCATGTTGCTTAATATTTCTTTATGCAAAAACAATTATGACAATTGTTAAGTTGCTCAGCCTATTTCTATGCACAGAGCAGTCACAGATGCCACAGTCATGAGGGCTTCTCTGTGCATATTCAACTTCTCACCATGAAATTTTGCAGAATTTCCTGTTGAAGAATTTTCTCCTTGGGTTCCCCTTGCCTTGTTGGCCACAATTCATTTTGTGAGGCCTCAGCCATTAATGAATTTTCAGTGAATTAACAACGCCTTTAAAATAGTGAGTGCCTCAGCAAGAGAGGGAAGGACAAAGACAGCCCTGGAAAGAACTGAAACTTATTTCATTGGTGTGAAAGATTGAGTAAAGAATAATGGATATGTAAAAAAGATTGAAATCTACATCCTTAACATTTCTTAAGCTTGAAGTTGATGATGTTCCTTTGTTCTGAATTGTTTGATTGTACCATCTTGCCTTGCTTATCTATTTTGGGCCTTACTCAGATGTTTCAGTTTATGTTCATTCATTTCCCTCACTGTTGAAAGCTATGTATTTTCTACTACCAATAATATCTGAACTCACTGTTCACACAATGATATTTAAAAGATAAAGTAATTAATAATCTTTGCAAATTTAGAGATAGTTCCAAGGACAGGGCATATCATTAAAGTTTATTTAATTTGTAGTTCATGATAAAAAAAAAGTAACTGTGCTCTCTCTGTTTTAATTTGAATTTAATTTGAATCTTAATTTTTAACATAAATTATTGCTTAATCAAATCACAGCATTAATTGCATGAAAGAAGTAAGTTCATTTGAAAACCAAACATTTTTTGCCAATGTTTTTATTCCAAACTGTGAAACTATCTTAAACTGCCTGATTGGGAGCACCTTTGAGCCACCTTCACATAAAACTTTGGAAATAATTTTATCAGTCTGTGCACTGAGTCCAAGAGTTCGGGTGGCACATTGCAGCTGTACAAGACATTGCTGAGTGTTCACATGGAGTACTGGGTGAACATCTGGTCATCATACAATGGGTAGTGATTAAACAAATAAGATTCACAAGGATGTTGGCAGGACTATTAAGCTTAGTTACAAGGAGAGTCTGGGTAGCATGAGACCATTCTTTCCCAAGTGAAAGAGGCAGAGGTGTGTCAATCATGCATGTGGATAGCCAGTCTTTTTCCCAGGGTAGGAAGATGCAAAATTAGAGGGCAGTGGTTTAAGCTGAGGGAGGAAACAAAAATGAAAGATGACCTGAGGGCCAAGTTTTTAATGTTATCTAGAATGAGATGCCAAGGGTTGTGCAGAGCAGTGGTTTTCAACCTTTTTCTTTCCACTCACATACCACCTTAAGTAATCCTTTACTAATCAGAGAGCACCTATGAGATAGGGATTATTTAAGGTGGTATATGTGTGGAACGGCTTTGTAAGGTGAGCCTGGTGGGCAGCTCGCTTCTTTGCCAGCAGCTCCTGGATTTCCTGGCTGTTTTCGTCAAACCAGTCCTTGTTTTTCCTGGAGGAGAAGCCCAGTACCTCTTCAGTGGATTGCAGTATGGTAGTCTTCAACTGATCCCAGAGGGTTTCAGGGGACGGGTCCGTGAGGCGGGTTGCAACGTCGAGCTTTGCTTTGAGGTTTGCCTGGAAGTTTCCTCTCGCTTCGTCTGACTGCAGTTTTCCAACATTGAACCTCTTTCTGGGGGCTTTATTGTTCCTGGGCTTTGGCTTGAAGTGAAGGTTGAGCTTGCAGCGAACCAGCCGGTGGTCAGTGTGGCATTCCGCGCTAGGCATGACCCTGGTGTGGAGCACAGAATGGAGGACCATCGCCTTCCCAAGATCGTATTATATGGCGAGCTCTCCACTGGCCACCGTGACAGAGGTGCACCAAAGAAAAGGTACAAGGACTGCCTAAAGAAATCTCTTGGTGCCTGCCACATTGACCACCGCCAGTGGGCTGATAACGCCTCAAACCGTGCATCTTGGCGCCTCACAGTTTGGCGGGCAGCAGCCTCCTTTGAAGAAGACCGCAGAGCCCACCTCACTGACAAAAGGCAAAGGAGGAAAAACCCAACACCCAACCCCAACCAACCAATTTTCCCTTGCAACCGCTGCAATCGTGTCTGCCTGTCCCGCATCGGACTGGTCAGCCACAAACGAGCCTGCAGCTGACGTGGACTTTTTACCCCCTCCATAAATCTTCGTCCGCGAAGCCAAGCCAAAGAAAGAAGAAAAGAAAAGAATATGTGTGGAATGAAAAAGTTTGAAAACCACTGGTTTAGAGGTAGGTGGAACTAGTGTGGGTGGAACATTTTGGTTAGCAGGGAGGGGTCTGTTTTCATGCTGTATGACTCTTTGAATCTATGCCATGTGGTTTCCTCGTGCTTTTTTTTTCAGGCCTAATCCATATTAACCCTGACCACCTTGTCAGAAGTGCAGTACTTATTGATGCTGGGCAAAGTTAAAAGACATTTTCTGCAAAGCAAGATCCCAGAAGAAAAATTGGTCAGTTCATCTGTTTTTTTTTTATGCTGACTGGAGGAAGAATGGATGGCAGAGCTCTGTGGAAACAAAGCAAACATGTACAAAGCAAAGCAAGATTTCCGAATAGTTAAAACGCAGAGGATAACACCTACCGTTCAATGGAGTTGAGCAGGAAATTAAAGTTCACATGGAGAGGCTGAATTTAGTTTCTGTTCCCTTCCCCAAACTTCACTTTAGAGTTTAATGCAAAATACAGAAGGTGAGGTTGATGTGCTAAGAATGATATGGTGCTACCAAGCTGAAGCAAGATGAGTTTAGGGTTTTTGGGTCCACCATTAACATTTGTTCGCATTTATTCAAATACCTTGCGATCTGGCGTCAATGAGTGCTGCTGCAGGCTAACTTCCACACATGTACAAACATGAGTTTCGCTGTTAAGACTGGATTTTACTGCAACTGAAAACTTTTTGGTTGTGTTACTTTTCAAAGCAACAAATGTACAAGCTCATGAAGAATTCTGGCATAACTTACCTTATAAAGAGGCCAAGGCAACTTTTTCCAGCCCAATGACAATGTATCATATAGGAATTAGCAGTAAATGTTCTTCACAGTTTGGAAGAGAATTCAGTGGAAACCCCGCTACAGGAAGCTTGGTGTGAACTCCAGACTAAGTATTGCAGGACAATGTTTTGTGAAAAAAGAACTGCCAGGACTGATGTCAGGTTTGTCTGGTGCAGGGAGAAAGATGAAAGACTGAGCTGTAAATGAAAATGAACAGGGCACAGGGAAATATTCTTGCTCCACAGAAAGCTAATAATTTGATAACTTGTCAGCTGATCATCTTGCTGAACTGCCAATGGACTGCTCCATTCTTACCAGTGATTCAAATCTATAAACACAAGAACTTTATTTCACCCGCCTTTCGCTGGTTCTCCTTTATTTTGTTAGTTACAGCCTCAGAAGTCCCACATGATATCCCTTTCATGAGTTGGCATGGAAACAGATACTTTGACCCACCAGATGCACACTAACCATCAGTTTCCCATTTACACTAATCCTATTCTTTTTTATTCTGCTCACAATCACATCCTTCTAGATTCCACCACTCAACTACTCATCAAGGGCAATAAACAATGGTCAGTCTTTAAGATGGGGGTCCAAACCCTTATGGTCACGGAGAATCTGGCAACTCCACATGTACAGTATCCAAGGTCTGGTTCAAACCTTGATCTCTGATGGTGTGAGGCAGTAACTGCCACTCAACCCTATTATTAGGTTCTAAATGCCATTTTTTTTATAATATATTCCAGCACTTTCTAATATCAGACTAACTGGCCTGAATCTCTCCATTTTCTCTCTCCCACCTTTTTTAAAGAATGGGACTTCATTTGCTACAAGCTAATCTATGGGAACCTTTCTAGTATCTATCAGGATGACTTAGTACCTCAATTTCTACTTCATTCTAAATGTTGGGATGCAGATCCCTGGGTTCTCAGCATTTATCAGTTGTAAATTCCACTAATTTCACTAATGTATTTATATTACGAGTGATAATTTCCCTGAGCTCCACATTCCCTCAATACCTATCGTTCTCACTTTTTCCATGAATTTTTCTGCGTCTTCATTCTAAAAGAATGACATGGTACTCCTTTAATTTCTCTGCCTGTTTTTTTTTCTTTGATATAACTTCACCTGTAATCTTTAACAAAATATTCCTGCCACATTCATTGGTCAATAACCCCGTGGTCACAGCAGGTTTGATTACACACTGATTTCAGGTTATAAATTCATTATGACCAACATTAACCATCTGCATCTAGGATCATTTTAATAAGTTCCTTCAAGTATTACTTTAAGGACAGGTGCTGAACTAAATATTCACACAGGCCAGCTGTCTTTCCAAACAATTCACAGAGTGGTACGAATGTCAAGAAGGACTAGCTGCTTTGAAACTTAAAACCAGCCGTGATGAAAATGCCTACCAACCACAGAATAAACGATAACAAAACAAGAAAAGTTCTTTGGACAAGTAGCACAGTATCGCAAAATGTCAGCGTGTTAACTTCAATTTCAATCTGCACAATGAGGGTCAGTTATAAGAATTAAATGGTCAGACGCATGGAACTGAAAGAGGGAGGGTACACCGAAGGGAAGTCACCCAGCATGCTGTCAGTGCTGCCTGCCTACAACACCATCCTATGAATCCAGAGATACTTAGATTAAACAAAAGTATGAATATGGTTGAATAAAATAAAATGTATCAGAGAAATTAATGGAATTCACAACTGATAAATGCTAAGAACCTGATGATCTGCATCCCAATGTTTAAATTCTTGTATAGTAAACTCTCACTACAAGAGTATTTATACCCCTGGAATTCCCATCAACCAGCAAACAACATTTCAATTGTTCAAAAAGACAATTTGAGTTTATTTACAGCCATGTAATTGTAAACTAATTGGAAGTAAAGTTTTCTGAAGATTTGGCACTTCGTGTATCATAATGCATTTCAATAATTTATGCTAGATTTTACATTTATACATTTTAGCCTTAAAATATAGAATTGAAGGGTAAAACATTGTTTCTTGAAAGGGCGAGGATACAATAAAAATATCACAAAATGCTGGAAATGCACAGTAGTTCTGATGAAGGGTGTCTGACCTAAAACTTTGACTCTGTTTTCCCTCCCACAGGCACAGACTGACCTGCTGAGTATTTACAGCATTTTATATTTTGATATAAAATGCATCTGCAGTTTTTTTCTTCATTTTCATCTAAGGAGATGCCATACCGTTCAGCAATTTATTTAAAGGTTTTAGCATAAAGTATGGCGTATGATGTACAGTTATGTACTCGCTCATAAAGCTAATCAGTCATGAAGTTCTATAGTACAGAGGCAGACCCTTCTGCCCAAGTTGTCCATGTTGATCAAGCTAGTCCCATTTTGAACATGGACCTCCATGTGTTCACCAATATTAAAGAAGACTTATTTATGTATAATATAATAGCTCTGCGCAGAACAGCGGCTTGTCATTACAAACACCCTTTTTCAGCAGAGGGACAGCCTTAAGACCACCTGGATGCATCCCCGATCCAAACACTGGCACCTCCTGGACTACATCCTGGTGCGAGAAAGTGACAAACGAGATGTGCTCCACACTAGGGTCATGCCTAGCGCGGAATGCCACAGTGACCACCGGCTGGTTCGCTGCAAGCTCAACATTCACTTCAAGCCAAAGCCCAGGAACAATAAAGCCCCCAGAAAGAGGTTCAATGTTGGAAACCTGCAGTCAGACGAAGCGAGAGGAAACTTCCAGGCAAACCTCAAAGCAAAGCTCGACGATGCAACCCGCCTCACGGACCCGTCCCCTGAAACCCTCTGGGATCAGTTGAAGACTACCATACTGCAATCCACTGAAGAGGTACTGGGCTTCTCCTCCAGGAAAAACAAGGACTGGTTTGACGAAAACAGCCAGGAAATCCAGGAGCTGCTGGCAAAGAAGCGAGCTGCCCACCAGGCTCACCTTACAAAGCCGTCCTGTCCAGAGAAGAAACAAGCCTTCCGTCGCGCATGCAGCCATCTTCAGCGCAAACTCCGGGAGATCCAAAATGAGTGGTGGACTAGCCTCGCCAAACGAACCCAGCTCAGCGCGGACATTGGCGACTTCAGGGGTTTCTACGAGGCTCTAAAGGCTGTGTACGGCCCCTCACCCCAAGTCCAAAGCCCGCTGCGCAGCTCAGACGGCAAAGTCCTCCTCAGCGACAAGATCTCCATCCTCAACCGATGGTCAGAACACTTCCAATCTCTTTTCAGTGCCAACCGCTCAGTCCAAGATTCCGCCCTGCTCCAGCTCCCTCAACAGCCCCTAAGGCTAGAGCTGGATGAGGTTCCCACCCTGGATGAGACATATAAGGCAATCGAACAACTGAAAAGTGGCAAAGCAGCAGGTATGGATGGAATCCCCCCCAGAAGTCTGGAAGGCTGGCGGCAAAACTCTGCATGCCAAACTGCATGAGTTTTTCAAGCTTTGTTGGGACCAAGATAAACTGCCTCAGGATCTTCGTGATGCCACCATCATCACCCTGTACAAAAACAAAGGCGAGAAATCAGACTGCTCAAACTACAGGGGGATCACGTTGCTCTCCATTGCAGGCAAAATCTTCGCTAGGATTCTACTAAATAGAATAATACCTAGTGTCGCCGAGAATATTCTCCCAGAATCACAGTGCGGCTTTCGCGCAAACAGAGGAACTACTGACATGGTCTTTGCCCTCAGACAGCTCCAAGAAAAGTGCAGAGAACAAAACAAAGGACTCTACATCACCTTTGTTGACCTCACCAAAGCCTTCGACACCGTGAGCAGGAAAGGGCTTTGGCAAATACTAGAGCGCATCGGATGTCCCCCAAAGTTCCTCAACATGATTATCCAACTGCACGAAAACCAACAAGGTCGGGTCAGATACAGCAATGAGCTCTCTGAACCCTTCTCCATTAACAATGGCGTGAAGCAAGGCTGTGTTCTCGCACCAACCCTCTTTTCAATCTTCTTCAGCATGATGCTGAACCAAGCCATGAAAGACCCCAACAATGAAGACGCTGTTTACATCCGGTACCGCACGGATGGCAGTCTCTTCAATCTGAGGCGCCTGCAAGCTCACACCAAGACACAAGAGAAACTTGTCCGTGAACTACTCTTTGCAGACGATGCCACTTTAGTTGCCCATTCAGAGCCAGCTCTTCAGCGCTTGACGTCCTGCTTTGCGGAAACTGCCAAAATGTTTGGCCTGGAAGTCAGCCTGAAGAAAACTGAGGTCCTCCATCAGCCAGCTCCCCACCATGATTACCAGCCCCCCCACATCTCCATCGGGCACACAAAACTCAAAACGGTCAACCAGTTTACCTATCTCGGCTGCACCATTTCATCAGATGCAAGGATCGACAATGAGATAGACAACAGACTCGCCAAAGCAAATAGCGCCTTTGGAAGACTACACAAAAGAGTCTGGAAAAACAACCAACTGAAAAACCTCACAAAGATAAGCGTATACAGAGCCGTTGTCATACCCACACTCCTGTTCGGCTCCGAATCATGGGTCCTCTACCGGCACCACCTACGGCTCCTAGAACGCTTCCACCAGCGTTGTCTCCGCTCCATCCTCAACATCCATTGGAGCGCTTACATCCCTAACGTCGAAGTACTCGAGATGGCAGAGGTCGACAGCATCGAGTCCACGCTGCTGAAGATCCAGCTGCGCTGGATGGGTCACGTCTCCAGAATGGAGGACCATCGCCTTCCCAAGATCGTGTTATATGGCGAGCTCTCCACTGGCCACCGTGACAGAGGTGCACCAAAGAAAAGGTACAAGGACTGCCTAAAGAAATCTCTTGGTGCCTGCCACATTGACCACCGCCAGTGGGCTGATAACGCCTCAAACCGTGCATCTTGGCGCCTCACAGTTTGGCGGGCAGCAACCTCCTTTGAAGAAGACCGCAGAGCCCACCTCACTGACAGAAGACAAAGGAGGAAAAACCCAACACCCAACCCCAACCAACCAATTTTCCCCTGCAGCCGCTGCAACCGTGTCTGCCTGTCCCGCATCGGACTTGTCAGCCACAAACGAGCCTGCAGCTGACGTGGACTTTTTACCCCCTCCATAAATCTTCGTCCGCGAAGCCAAGCCAAAGAAGAATATATAATATAACCATACAAAAAGGTCATTGTTTCACATGGGAATTGTGGAAACCTGAACACTAGCCACAATAAAATGTCGGTGTTGCTGGAGCTGCTGTGACGGCTGTGCTTCTGGTAGACCACAAAGTTTAGACACAGCACTCCTCCCCAAAAACCTAACTTGTGTTTTTACTTCTACTACGGTGTCTGGAGACTTTTGTGTTTTAATGCTACTACCCAGTCCTTTTAAATTGCCTGTAGAAGGGGTCGACAGTTCTTTTTTCCTTTAATATTGGTGAACCCATGGTGATCCATGTCCAAAATGGTAAAACCCATGCTTGACAGCAGATCAGAAGGGGTTCAGGCTCCTGGAGATCAGGGCACCAAAGCAGGAAAACAGCCTCTGCTGAGGAGAAGCCTGAGAGAGGACCCAACAGGAAAGGAGCATCTCCTGACCACAAGAGGGATAGATGGGGCAGAAATTGTCAGGTGTGTTAAAGAAGGATTCCCGACACCGTATGTAGACCAGCTGATGAGAGGAGAGGTCATTCTGGAACTAGTACTGGGTAATAAACCTAGTCAGATGGCAAACGTCTCAGTGGGGAAGCATTTTCATGAGAGTTGCCACCACTCCCCGAGCTTTAGTATAGTTATGGACAAGGATAAAACCAGACAAAATGGGAACGTTTTTAATTGAGGAAGGGCTAATTATGAAGGGATGAGGCAGGAACTAGCAAGAGTAAATTGGAAATAGATGTTCAAGGGTGAAAACACAGAATGAATGTGGAGGATGTTTAGGGACAACTTGCACTAGGTTCTGGATAGGTTTGTCCCGCTGAGACAGGGAAAAGATGGGATTTTCAACAAGTCTGCCAGCTTGCCATGTTACAGCCTTAAAAGCTACTGCAGAACTGACTTCTGACAACTGGTTGACAAAAAATCAGGTTAGGCAACTAGTTAAAGGTAAAGGTACTTTAAAGGTGTAAAAGGTTCCATTATTGGAGAGAAAAGGGTATTACTTCATTTGTTGATCTATTTGAAGACGGCTGTTTTATGACCTTTGAGCATTTTTCACATAAATTTAATCTCCCTAATTTCCACTTTATTATACATTTACAGGTCAGAGGTTTTCTGAGGAACCAAGTTACTACTTTTCTATTCTCCCATGATAGTTATCATATTGACTTATTTTTTTCAGTTAAATCCTTGTCAACAGGGTTTAATAGGATTCATTTATGGATTAATTTCTAGAATACATTGCACTTCTATATTTGGAACCAAAAGTTCAGGATAGGTGACAAAATAGACAGGAGGCCATGTGGATACAGAGGATGTGGGAGCATGGGAGTCAAAATCACAGACACTCAGCATCTTTGAAGGTTCTCTCTTTTGCTTCTCTTTCTCTTAGCACTGGGCTAGTGGCACCTCTTTCTGTGCCTTTATGTCAAATAAAACTTAACAAATTCTGTATATTTATGTACATGACAATAAAAGGACCTTGGACTCTTTATTATAACTCAGTTTCTCACTCCACAGTTGCTGCATGACCTTCTGACTATTTCCAGCATTTTCTAATTCTGATTTTAAGCATATGCAGGATTTTAACATTGGAGATGAATGAAGGACATTGACTCATTCTCAGAGTTCTGAAAACAAGATTTAACTGAAACAGAAACCTTTCTTTCCTTCTCAAAGGTGCCTACTGGCCTGCATTGAGAACTGTATTATTTCTGACTTTCAGGATTCACTGCTTTCTTTCTTTTTATTTCTGATGGAACAAGGGAACTGTGTGTATTTTATTTACAGAGGTGGTCTTACATCGTCTCCCTGAAAACTTGACAAATGTCAGTCTGTCAATGTAAAAGGCTATCAGGCCTTCTTAATATTGATAATAACCAGAAGAAAAAAAACAGATATGTTTTCACAAGTGAAACCAACTTTCAGTTTTAAAATGGTGTGGGCTCAAATTTCACAAACATAGTTGGAAAATGGTGATGAGCACTTTTCAAAGCCTGCCAGTGAACAAGTTTCCGCTAGTTATCTAATCTTGTTTCATCTATATAGTTTAGAATTCATAAACTAAATATGCCTCAATAAATTATTTCTTGGTAACAAGTATGGAGAGCTGAATTTTCCTATTTAAATACCTAACAAACTAAAGACTAAATAAACAGATCACAGCCCATTACGCTCTGTGTAAAAATCTTGCCCACATATCTCTTTTAAACTCCCCCCTTACTTACATTCATGTTCTCCAGTATGTTTACCCTGGGAAAAAGATTCTGACTGTCTAGATTCAGTGCCTTATAATTTCATAAATTATATTTTCAGTTACCCCTCTGTCTTCGACACTCCAGAGAAAACGACTGTGGTGATGTGTATATATGTATGTTCTGTGCTGTTCTGTGTATAAGTGGCTGGCCCGCCCACTGATGACTCGATCCCTTGTAACCCTTCCCAATAATGGCCAATAAAGGTCATCCTCACTACCCCCTTCCATTCATTCAAGCACATCGAGTTGGGCCAACTGAAATCTATTGTGTATTAAAGCCTATCGTTCCTCACTCAGCCCTTGGAGTCATTAACTGCTTTCAGGTGGAATAACTGGGAGAATGTGGCTCCGGATCCGACCGTGGGAAAGTGCTGTTCTGGCACCTGAAAGGTCTGCAACGGGGAGAAGTGCCGTGGAGCGAAATCGAGCTCCTGTCAACTCTGGCCATTGTCCCATCCGCTTTCAGGTACCTAGGGGGAGCGCTCGGAAGCAGAGAATACACCTACCTGAGGAGGGTTTGGTAAGTACTCCTCGGGTCAGGGCTCCCTGCTTTCAGGTGGCCTCCCAACAGCCGCATTCTGGTATTTTAGATGGCTTTACATTGGGATATTCTGGCCAACTGAAAGTGGCTATTGATTGTGCATTTCAACAACTCAAGTTTATTCAACCTCTCCTTAATAGGGCAAACAGAAAAACACACAATTTTCCCAGTGCAGCCTGATTAAAATTTTATATAGCTGCAAAATGCCATCCTTACTTTCATACCTGCACAATGAAGACAAGCAAATGACACACCTTCTTTACCACTCTACTTATTTGTGTAGCCATTTTCAAGGATCTATGAACCTGTGCTAAAGTGGACCTGAGATTACCTGACAAACTAACACAAACACTTATGAGGAGTTTTAGAAGATCTGGTATGTCACCAAAGGCTCTTGAAAATTTCTAGTGGAGTACTCTGGAGAGCATTCTGACTGGTTGCCTGGTATGGAGGTGCCAATGTACAGGACAGGAAAAAAACTCCAGAACATTGTTAGAGAAGTAAAACATGAAAATCTGCAGATACCATGATTAAAGTAAAAACAGAATGCTGGAGAAAGTCAGTGAGTCAAACAGTCTACTTTGTGTAGCAAAGATAAAGATACATAACCAATGTTTTGGACATCAAGGTATGAGCAAAATGTAGGCAGGCCAGCGGCATCACGAGCATCAGACTTCACTCCATCGAGGACATCTACAAGAAGCGGTGTCTTAAGAAAGCATCCTCAAGGACACTCACCACCCAGGTCATACCCTCTTCACATCGCTAACATCAGGAAGGAGATTGCTAACATCAGGAAGGAGATAGAGGAGCCTGAAGACAAGCATGCAATGGCACAAAACAGATTCTTCCCCTCTGCTATCAGATTTTTGAATGGACAATGAACCACTTTCTCTTATTTATTGTTCTATTTATTTATTTTGAAATATAATTTATAACCACAAAATTTGTGGTTATATGTTCATGACAGTAAATTCTGATTCTAATTCTGATTCTTAGCGTTTCCTGGATTATTCCTGTTTCCTATCTTGAAGACTCGCTACTCTCCAATACTCTGGGACCTTGCCTGTTACTAGTGAGGATGCAAAGATTTACATCAAGAGCCCAGCAATCTCTTCATTTGCTTCTTACAATAACCTAGGAAGGGATTGATTAAAGTGGTAGTGAGTGGAAAGAAAGAGTTTGAAAACCTCTGTTTTAATCGTACCTAATTGACTCGTTATGTGCACAGTTTAAAACTCCAAAGGAAATGGGCCAATGACAATTTTTCTCAAGCAAAATATTTCAGTAACAACTGGGTCCAGAGCAGTGATTCACAAACTTCTCTTCCCACTCACATGCCACCTTAAGTAATCCCTTACTAATCACAGAGCACTTATGGCATAGGGATTGGTTAAAGTGCAATATGAGTTTAAGGGGGCAGTTGGAAAACCACTGATTTAAACCAATCACTTGCTTTTGTTAGATAAATTTTTCAATTCAACAGTTATCTGGAGTTATGGAGAGATCATGGGAATAAGATGTTGAGATTGGTGATCAATCATCTTTGTGCTGAGTAGAGAAGCAGGCTGAAGGACTGATTTCCGGTCCTATTTTCTTTGCATCAAAATGTTTTTTTAAATTAATTTAGCTGGAAGAACTCAGTGGGTCAGGACTGGGCAGAAGGACAGATGAAAGGTTTCATCCCAAAGCATTAGCTGTTTATTACCTTCCAATGGATGCTGCCTGACCCACTGAGTTCCTCCACCAATCTATATTTCACAATACATTGTCACATTGATGTTTCTGGGACCTTGTTGTCTTTCAAAACTGTTGGACATTTGCCTAATTAACTAATCACTGCATATATTTTTAGTGAATCGTGAAAGTCTGCAGATGTTGTGATTGTAGTAAAAAACACAGTAAATGCTGAAGGAATTCAGTTGGTCTCATAACATTCATAGGAGGTAAAGATGTATTACCAAAGTTTCAAGCCTGAGCTCTTTTCCAAGGTACATTATAAACAAAAAGCAGGCAGGCATCTCAATAAAGTCTGAGAGCAAGGAATGGATGGGTGCAGTACATTGGGTACAGACTGGGAGAGGGCTTCATTGAGCACCTCGGCTCTGTCCACCACAACAACGTGGATCTTCCAGATGGCTTTAACATTGACTTCTCCTGTTTCTATTACACTCCCATCTTCATCTCTTCGTCCCTCTCTCTCTCCTTTCCTCTAGTTCTCTCTCTCAACTTTTCCTTCTGTCTCCTTTCACAAAGCCAAAATCAATTCTCACCTTTCCTCTTATCACATCTAATTAACACCTTTGGTTTGGACTCTGCACCCTCCCAATCTTCTACCTTTCTCTTTTGGTCTTTATTCAGATGCCTGTCTAGGTTTTGCTTTTCCTTAAAGAAGGGCTCAGGCCAAAAACATCAGAAATATATCTTTACCTTCTATGGATGCTGAGATCAGTTGATTTCCTCTAACATTTACTGTGTTTTTATATATATTTCATGTATATATGAATGAATATATAGAGATGATATAAATTATTTGGACCAGTCATGCTGTGAAAAATTCAGGATATACAATCATTCATGCACACAAAATATTTGTTCATTTTTTGCTCCAGTTTGTGAAAGTTATAAAAGGGATCCTATCTTTTCTCTCATTTTTCTTTGAAGAAATCAGAGTTCAAATGTAATTTTGTCACCCTGATGAACAAACTATTTCTGTAAGATCCACACCTCAAGGTAATTCTTCTGCTTCTGAAACTGCATTTTAAAATAATTTATCAGCTCTCAGCAGCTGGTAGCTATCGGAATCAATTTTATTATTTTTCACCTTGGTTAAAAGTCATTGACAAGGAAATGATGGCCCATATTAATCTAATTAACTTTTTATGTTTCCGCTAAAGGACGTTTATGTTGAAGTCAGTTCCACTATTAGACCCATATAATTCATAATTCAATAATGGTTAACAATTTATAGGCTCTTCATATTATCTTTGATTTCAGACAGATAGGAAGTAATATATCAAACCCTTAGGGTGTAGACATTTATGTGCTGAAACAATGTGATTAAAAACTGTTCTATATGAATAAGGGTGTTTGCCACTATCCCCAGAACCTCCAAAGTTTTGTTTTGCTAATTTTCCTTTGAGTATCAGATGGGGGAATTTTAATCCCCAACTTAAAGTGCTCGAGCCTGCTGTGAAGTTCTTAATACTGTTTTTGTTGTGCACAATCAATTGAAACATAGGTATGGGGATGGGCTTGATGGCAGGAAACCAAGCAAGGGGATGGAGTTGGTCACTGAAAGCTCCAAGGCTTCATAGCTCCTTTTTTAATTTAATTTAACAGAAATACAACTCTGTAACAGGCCCTTCCTGCTCATGAGCCCATCCTGCCCAAATACACCCATGTGACCAATTAACCTACTTAACCCCATACATCTTTGAAATGTGGGAGGAAACTGAAGCTTCTTTGCAGTTCAGGAGTCTGGGATCATCTGCCCTCAGAATTATTGCAGGGCAAAAGGTGCACAGCGCAGGACATGACAGTTGTTTAATATGCATCATATTCTCAACCATTCAAAGCCCAGATTGCACTGTAGCAATTTACCAAGGTTCCTTAGACTGCACTATCCAAGCCTCTATCAACTAGAAGGACATGGGCAGCAAAAAAAAAACAAAATTGGAACACCACTGACTAGAAGTTGCCTTTCAAGCCACACACCATTCTGGCTTGGATATATATCACTGCTCCTTCACTGAATGCTGAATCAAAATCCTGGAATTCCTTCTGAAAGAACATTATGGATATGCCGAATCCTTAAGGACTGCTCCCCACCACCTTCTCAAGGGCAATTATGGATGGACAATTAAATTCTGGCTCAACCTACAAGACCCACATTCCTTCAATGAATAATAGAAAAGAGGATCTCATCCTGCAGGTAGGTGTATTTATACTGAGTGAGATCAGTGTCTCTCTTATATCCTACAAGCCTATCTGCATATCGCAAGAGACTAACCTCAGTTCATCTCAGATTTCAGAGATATTGTCAGAGTATGTACATGACATCACATACAACCCTGAGATTCCTTTTTGCTATGGGTGCAGCAGAATTACCACTAATTGGTACACAGAGTAAAACATGTAAAGAAACAAAGAACTGTCAACAATACAGAGAGAACAAAAGGAAAAACAATAAAGTGCCCAAGTAAGAGTCCTTAAATGAGCCTCTGATCAAATTTGCTCACCCTCTTCAGCTCTGATCCCCAATGATCACTGGATTGTTTACCTCTGGCTTTCCTTTCCTGAAGTCAATAATCAGCTCCTAAGTTTTGGTGACATTGAGTGCAAGGTTGTTGCACCATTCAGCTAAGTGTTCAATCACCATCTTGTACGCTGACTCATCCCCATCCTTTATACAACCCAATACCATGGTGTAGATGGTATTATGGTCACACTGAGCTACACAGTCGTAGGTGTAAAATGAGTAGAGCAGGGGCTAAGAACACAGCCCTGTGATACTCTGGTATTGATGGAGATTGTGGAGAACTTTCACTGATTGTGATCTGGAGGTGAGAAAATCCATGATCCAATTACACAGTGGGTGTTAACTCCCAGATCTTAGCGTTTGCTGATCAGTTTTGAGGGGTTAATGGTGTTAAATACCAAACTGTAGTGGAAAACAACATCCTGATGTATGCACCTTTGCTGTCCAGGTATTCCAAAGATTTGTGTAGGACCAGTGAGATGGCATCCGCCGTAGTCCTGTTGCCACGATAGGAAAATTGGAACATATCTATGTCACCGCTCAGACAGGAGCTGATATGGTTCATCACCAGCCTTTCAACACATTTCATGACTGTGGATGTAAATGCTACTGGTCGATAGTCATTAAGGCAGGTTATTACATTCAGCCTACCTTAATGCCAGTAACCTTATTCATTTATGTTTAAATTTTAAAAGTTAGATTTTAATGAAAAAAAAGCTATCTGATCCAAGTATACAGGTTGAAGATCTGCCAGCCATTACTAAATGCCAAAAATGCATCCCTTATTGTACAGTACCTTTGTCACACCTGATTTATCTCCCAGGAACTTCCTCATCAATGTCCAAAGCGGCCATCACACCGACTGGCAGGAACACCAAGTTCCAATCAGTAGCTTCTTTCCAGCCATGCGTCAGGCAAAAAAAAATGGACAAAATATTGCATTAAGATATTTAGGAGAGCTAAACTTAAAAAAAAATTGCAGGTATTAGCAATCTGGAATAAAAACAGAAAATGCTCAAACGTTCAGCAGATCAGACAGGATCCGTGGGAAGAGAAACAGTTAATGTTTTGATAGATCTTAGAAAGAGTTAAAAGATGCTAAGAAAAAAATTGTAAAGGTAGCTCTGCGTAGGACAAAGGGGTGAATAAAGCAAAAGAGACAGAAAGAAGAGACTTTTTTCAAGCATTGCTGCAAGAGAAGTGGCAGTGAATACAGCACCAAATGATAACAGAATAAAGTGCATTACAGATCTCATTACATCAGGAGTTGTCCCCCTCCACAGCCTCCAACTTACTCATGCACCAAACCTGCACCTCCCACCTATCTCTTACCTCAGAATCACAAGGTCAGTGGTCCTGATAGACCCATGGATTCAGCCTGCTCCTATCTCACTGAACTTTATCTCCTCATACCGTAACTCCAACCTGTCTCCCTTTATCTAGTCCCTTCCCACCAACATGCCTTCCACCATTTTGACAACTGCCAATACCCTGGCTCCACCACCTCACAAGAAGTGTCCAGTCTTTTCCACTTCCATCCCTGATCGGGGAGATCTTAAAGCTGTCCACTTCTTTCTGCACAAAGATCCAACCAGATTACCTCATCAACACATTTATTCGCCTTGCAAAACTTGTTCTTACCTGAAAACCTCGCTTTTGGCTCCTTTCACTTCCTATAAATCGAAAGTGTAGTCAGAGGACACTCACAAGGATCTGTCTTTTAATTGGCTACGTGCTTGCTGCAAACCTTGCTTGCTGCAAACCTTCTCTGACACCATAGTTCAACTCCTTCCCATGACATCAACAATTGCATTCATGCTGCTTCTAATCTCCACCCACTCTCAAATTCACTTGGACCATTTCTGACCTCTTCACTCCCTTTTCTGGATCTATCCAGTCCAGCTCATTATGCTTCATAATTTCCATCAGCTGCAACAGGATTCTACCATCAGCCACATCTTCCCCTTCTGCTCCTTTCTGCTGTCCACAGGGACAAAACCTTCCATAACTTCTTTGTCTGATTATTCCTCCCCACACATCCTTCCCTAACCACTAAAACTTTCCCATTTTGATACCAGGAGATTCATTATCTACTCTTACACCTCCTCCCTCACCACCATCCAGGTGAGGCAGATTCACGTGCGTCTCTTCCCACCTCATCTACTGCATTCAATGTTCCCAGAAAGGCCTCCTCTATATTGGATTGACCAAGCACAAATTGAGGGGGGGGATCACTTTGCAGAACACCAGCATTCTGTTCATAATGACCATCCCGAGCTCTCGGGTAGCATGACATTTTAAAGATGTTGGGAGAAATTTCCTTGCCAAGTGGTTAAAGTATGGAATTATTTGTTACAGATTTATGAAGCAGAACCCAAGAACAAATAAAAATATACTGAAATGATAATTTACACTGAGTGTCTGTGCTCTGTCTACAGTGGCCACCTTGAGCACCTGCTGGCATGCCATTTCAACACCCCTTCACATTCCCACACAAACCTGTCAGTGATGAGCCATCTTTACTGCAGTATTGAAGCCCACACAAACTCAAGGAATAACACCTCATACACCACCTGAGTAATCTCTAGCCCAAGTGTGTGTGTGTGTGTGTGTGTGTGTGTGTGTGTGTGTGTGTGTGTGTGTGTGTGTGTGTGTGTGTGTTACAGCCAATACTTTGTGGAAGTTAACCCCTCCCATTTCTTGGCCAAAAAATCTAGTATTTTTCATAAATTGCATATAAAAGTCGACCCACCCACCCCCCCTACTATTTTTGACCACGGCCACCCGCCCATCGAGCCCGGATCCCCCAACCATTGTCTCTCATCCAGGCCTTGGCCGCCCACCCTCCTGAGCTCCTGATGGCTCAACCATGGACGCTCACCTAGGCCCAGGCCACCCACCCATCTAAGCTCCCAATGCTCCAGTCACCCTCTCATCCAACCTCTGGATGCCTATGATAATAAAGGAACCTTGAACCTTGAGATAGCTTCCAACTTTTTGAGTGCAAACATTTCCAGTGACTTGATCTTGACCAATCACATCAACGTGATAGTCAATAAAACATATTGACATGGGGGGGTGGGGTGGGGGGGGGGGTAAGTGTGCTGTCCATCAGTGATGATAACATGGTGAAGAAGCCAAAGGTTTGTCAAGTGTATGGTCATGTTGCAAATTATTCAAATCTGAGCAATTTTTAAAAAGAGTTTTTCCCACTCATTATTTTTGTCAGAAATTTTACAAAAGAGTTTTCCTGAGAATTAACATTTTGTATGAATCTCAAAAATTACAAAACCCTCAAATGTCGGCAAAGGTAAGTAAACTTGAATAGTTAGTTCATGGCATTTGAAAATTTTTCCTCTGTCAGAGTGGCATTTAGTAATGGCTGGCAGATCTTCAATCTCTATACTTGGATTAGATAGTTGTTTTTTTAAAATGTTTTATGTTTACTTCCACATCACTAATCATCCCTCAATGTCTTATCAATGTCGTATCTTTAATTCTCAAAATATAATTGAATACGCACGTAATGCAGGAATTGTAAGATAAAATCTTACCTGCACATACCATTTAAGGCAATGCCACATGTCCTGCTGTTTTCTTCTGTTGCCAGTAATTTAGATGGAAATGCTCTTCATCAATATGAAACATGATTGCAGACCAGCAAATTGATTTCTCATATACAAACTAGAGCAGAGGTTCTCAACCTTTTTCTTTCCATTTGCTTTCAGTAATCCCAATGCCATCAGAGCTCTGTGATTAGTAAGGGATTGCTTAAGGTGGTATGTGAGTGGGAAGGGAAGGTTGTGAATCATTGCCCTAGATCACACATGTCAAACTCTGGCCCACGGGCCAAATTTGGCCCGCGATATAATTATATTTGGCCCGCAAGATCATATCAGAAATGTATTAGAGGTGGCCCGCTGGCCGCCGCGCTAGTATAGCGCATGCACAGTAACCGCTGTGTCCCAGGGTGAGAGAGAGAGAAAAATCCTGGTCCTTGAAAAGTAGTGGTGGGTGGTTTTATAAACACGCTGTCGTGTCCCCCTGCCCACCCCCCCCCCCCACCGCAGCATAGCCTGGCCGGTGTCAGGGGAAGCCAAGGCCACTTCCCAGCGCCCGGAACCCCAGTGGCACAGCATTTCTTGGAGCTGCAGATGGAGTCGGGACGCCGGAGGGAAGATTGGGGCTCCCCGCCGGGCGATGGGGGCGCCGGCCGCTGGCCGCCATGCGCCTTCCCACCGGACCAGCGGCGGGTGCCCGGAGTGCACGTGGAGAGCGAGGCTGGTCGGGCAGGTAGAGTGGAACCCCCCGCCAATCTCGGGAGTGGCGTGGGCTGGATCGGGATTAGCCGCGCTCACCTGCTCCTCCACCGCTGACCGGGATCCCAGCGCGGTCCTGAGCGCGGAGACTGCCCTGGAAAGGTCCTGGGACACCGGCACGGAAAGAAAAGGGGGTCCGGGAGAAACTCAGCAGGTCAAGGGAGGTCCGGGAGAAACTCAGCAGGTCAAGGGGGGTCCGGGAGAAACTCAGCAGTCAAAGGGGGATCCGGGAGAAACTCAGCAGGTCAAGGGGGGATCCAGGAGAAACTCAGCAGGTCAAAGGGGGGTCCGAGAGAAACTCAGCAGGTCAAGGGGGAGGGGTCCGGGAGAAACTCAGAAGGTCAAGGGGAGGGGGTCCGGGAGAAACTCAGCAGGTCAAGGGGGGTCTGGGAGAAATTCAGCAGGTCAAGGGAGGTCTGGGAGAAACTCAGCAGGTCAAGGGGGGTCCGGGAGAAACTCAGCAGGTCAAAGGGAGATCCGGGAGAAACTCAGCAGGTCAAGGGAGGTCCAGGAGAAACTCAGCAGGTCAAGGGGGGTTCGGCAGAAACTCAGGGGGGGCCTGACCTCGCCAGGACCGTTGCCCACTCCCCCTCCCTGCCGCAGGCCGACCCGCGACTCACGGTGACGGGGCCGCCGATCCACCGAGATGCCGCCCTGCAGTGAGAGCCGATGCCCCCGCACTGTCGTTGTCCAACCTGATCGCCTGCAAACCCCGCCCTCCCGCACACAGGCCTGAGTAAGTATTATGAACTTTAATCTCAGGATAAAACGATCTTCCAATAGTTTCATGTCACAGTGATAAATATATTTCTGGTTAAAAATGGTCCTGCACCTGGATACAAGCTCATTAGGCATAAAACTTGAAATGTGTGTAAATCAAAGGATATCTGTACCAATGGAAAAAGGGCATGGCAAATAACCCTGCTAGAGTTCATGCCCACAATCAGTCACCCATTTGATTGTTTCAGGAATCATGTTATTCTCCCACATTCTCAATAGCCCTCAGATTTTACTATTCGACAGCACACTAGCAACATTTGACAAATCCTCTATAGAGAAATATTATTTATTGAATATTTTATTTCTCATTTGTTAATGCTTCTGGAAAGAGTTTATCCAAAACTATTATTAAACATTTATTTTAATAAGAAAAAGTTTAACATTACATATGTTGAAAGAAGAGAAAACATGCAGATGTTGTTGAAAATTTTCAATAAATATTTAGTTCGGCCCTCGACTTAGTCCAAGTTTTTAATTTTGGCCCTCCGTGAATTTGAGTTTGACACCCCTGCTCTAGATCCAATAGTTACTGAAATATTTTGCATGAGAAAAATTGTCATTCGCCCATTTCCTTTGGAGTTATGAAACCATGCACGTAACGAGTCAATTAGGTAAGATTAAAACAGTGGTTTTCAAACTTTTTCTTTCCACCCACAGACAACCAAAATCAATCCCTTAGTAATCACAGAGTACCCATGGCATGTGGAATACTTAAAGTGGTATGTGAGTGGAAAGAAAAAGGTTGAGAACCACTGAACTAGACCAATGCAGGGCACAGATTTTCCACATTCATATTCATTCCATTTCAATTTTCTTTGACCTTTGAAAAATAATAAATCTTAAATTCCACTAATACCCTGGGTGAAGCTTACTCTCAAGATTATCATGCCCAAGGTGTGTTCTCCTCCTGTTATTTGTCTGTTCAGGTTTCCACATATGAGAGCACAAGAGTCAGAGGAGATGAAAAAATATAACCACAACATTATTATTTTGTGGTCCAGAGTTTAAATTTCTGGGCAATCAGTTACCAAGGAGTCTAAATTGGACCCACTCAGAAACAAGGTTCATTCATTGCCTGAGTAGACAGCCATCAACGGTACGATGAAAAGATCCTTGCTCCCAGACAACATTTGTATGTTGTGGGTTATTGTAACCAGATGGCCTTTTCATTTTACGACAGTGTCAAAGGTACAGTAATGATTCAATGAACTGTTTCCATGGGTGGGAGACTATCCTTTAGGTAACAGCACACACCAACAGGCTTAAAGACCGTTTCTTCCCTGCAGCCATCAGGATCCTGAACAAATTCCATATCAAGGCTATCGTGCTGCCCTTGTGGGCTGCTAATTGATTTTTTCCCCCTCATAACGCTGTACACTGTAACTTGTGCTCTTTACATGACAGAGTCTGGCAGATGGAGTGCAGTGTTGATAAATGTGAGGTTATTCATTTTGGAAGGGAAAATGGAAGATCAGGTTATTATTTAAAGAGCTAATGATTGCAGCATGCTGTCATGCAAAAGGTCTTGGGAGTGCTTGTGCATGAATTGCAAAAGGTTGGTTTGCAGGTGCAGCAGGCTAGCAAGAAGGCTAATTGAATTTGGCCTTCATTTCTAAAGGGATTGCATCTAGGAGCAGGGAAGTTATGCCACAACTGTACAAGGTTCTGGTGAGGCCACACCTTGAGTACTGCCTGCATTTCTGGGCTTCTTACTAGAGGAAGGGTGTATTAGCTTTGGAGGTAGTCCAGAGGTAATTCACCAGCTTGATTCCAGAGATGAGGGGGTTAGCCTATAAGGAGACATTGAGTCATCTGGGGCTGTTCTTGATTGAACAAGAGGGGATTATATAGAAACATATAAAATTATGACAGGCATAGATAAGATAAAGGTACGTAAGTTGTTCCCATTATTGGGGGAGACTAGAACTGGGGACATAGCCTCAAGATCGAGGGAGGTAACTAGGATGGAGATGAAGAGGACTCTTTTTCTCAGAGGGTGGTGAACCTACGGAATTTGCTGCCCATTGAAGCAGTGAAGGCTACCTCAGTGAATATATTTAAGACAAGTTTGGATAAAGTTTTACAAAGCAACGGAATTAAGGGATATGGGGAAAAGGCAGGTAGGTGGAGATGAGCCTATCATCAGATCGGCCATGAACTCGTTGAATGGAGGAGCAGGCTCAATGGGCCAGGTGGTCTACTTCTGCTCCTATTTCTTACGTTCTTATGTCTTATGACAGTGAAAAGAATTCAATGATGGGCTGAAAACTTTCTTGAAGAAGTGTTACATTCCCACTGGCCCCAAGGAATTGGTCAAAGAAGAGAGGAGCATTTAGAGTAGTACTGAGTACCTTGAACCTATGCATTGGCAGTATGAAGTGTTTGCAGCAAAGGTTAACGTCATGGTTAGTGTAATGCTATTCAACTACATCGACCCGGGTTTGAATCTGCCTTGAATCTGTTTGTAAAGAGTTTCTTTGTTCTCCATGTGTCCGCATTGATTCCTTGGAGTGCACCGGTTTCCTCCCACATTCCAAAGATACAGGGTTAGCAGATTAATTGGTCACATGAGTGCATTTGGGTGTGGGCACATGGGGCAGAAAGCCCTGTTTCTATCCTATATCTTTAAATTTAAAAAAATAAAATTCAAGGTCATCATCACATTATACCAGTAGAGTGAGAAGGATTTGTTTAGCAAGTCTAGTCCAACATGCGTATAATTCTGCTGACCAACGACATTTAATGGCTCATTCTAGCATTTCTAATCTCCCACTTGAGCTCTTCCCAACAATGTTTATATTCCAGTCCTTTAGGGTCCCATCAAAGTATAGCCTCCTAAACCTTACATATTACCTCCTTTTTAACAAGAAGTAAATTCACAGCCTCTTTTGCCATCCAAGGTTCTCAATTTGTCATCCTGCCCTTCTCCTCACTGGAAAAAAATTGATTTTGCACTCTAATTAGATGATCCTTAAGCAACTCTAAATGTCTAAAACTCTAAACCTGATTTCAGCTGCTCCAATTAACTGCCCCTAGCTCCTAATTAAGAATGCTATGGATTTCCCTCCAGCAATTTGGAACATTCCCACAAAGTTCAAGCTTATTCTTATTCACTACTGTCTTGAAAAGTGATCACTATTCTCAAAATGCTCCCTCATTGACCCTCTAATCACTTGGCTGGGCTAATTTCCTGATACAAGATCTAATGTGAGCCCCTCCCTCCCCCCCCCCCCCCCCCCGCTTCCATGTTGGACTATAGACGTGCACCTTCAAGAAACCCTCCTAGATGTACCAAACAAAGTCTGCCCCATCAAAGCCTCTGGCAATAAGGCTGCCCTAATCAAAATTAAGGAAATTAATGTCTCCCACTACCACTACCCTGTTACTTTTTCAACCTTCTGTGCCCTCTCTCTCTCTCTCTCTCTCTCTCTCTCTCTCTCTCTCTCTCTCTCTAACTGTCATTGCACCTTTTTCACTTCTGTTCTCAACCGACACTCCTTCAGTAGTTGAGCCCGCCATGAGGTTCCCTCTGAATGCAGTTGCAACACTGTCCCTGATCAGCACTGCAATGCCTCCACCTCTTTCACCTCCCTCCCTGTCCCATCTAAAACAATGAAACCCAAGAACATTGAGCTGCTAATCTTGACTCTCTTGCAGCCATGTCTGTTGTGGCCATAATTCCAAGTATTGATCCAAGCTCTAAATTCATCTGCCTTACCCAAAATAATCCTTACATTAAAATAAACACTCATTGTCACCATTTGCCTTTCCTTCCTTTCAGATTTTCTTGTCATTGCATCTACTGTCTCCTCAGTTCATCCACTTGCTGCTCTGGTTCACACCCCCTGCCATTCTCTAAACCCTCCCAAATATCTGAAGATATTGATTTACCTCCAGTTCAGATGTATCCAATTGCTCTTGAAGAGGTCCCATTTACCCTGGAAGAAAGCTCGGTGAACCATTTATCCGAATGCCTCCCTCCTGCACCAGCTAAATAGCCATTTTTTTTGTCAAACTCTTGCCTCTCTAGCATGTAATCCCGAGATCCCTGGAAGTCCTGCTTTCTAACTTGATAAAAGGGTACAAATGTGGACCCATTCTCCCTCGGGCTGCTCTCCCTGTCCTCTATAAGCTATAAAAGCTAAATGAATTATATTTTCATTATGAAGGGGTTAACATAATTAACAATATAATCATAGATACAAGTCAATCTAAATCTCCCTGTGGGTCTCTGCTGTTTCAGGATTTTTTTTTGCACTCACAGCAGGCAGCCACTGTGTTTTGATTTGTAGTCTATACAGATTTTTTCAACTGAAGTTCAATGCACAAACATGCTGGAGAAACTCAGCAGGGCAGCAGCATTTGACAAAGGGCCCAAGACCAAAACATTGGTTACCCTTTACTTTCTCTGCATGCTGTGTGACCAACTGAGTTTCTCCAGCGCATCTGTGCAGTGCACCTGACCCCAGCACCTGCAGCCATTCTTGTTTAACTCAACTGAAGATATGCTGGTTTGTTCAGCTCGCTCTTCTGCACTGAGATTGGAAAGAAAAATAATTGCATTTTAGTTTAAAATAGTGTATAATTTCTGTACGTCTATGAAGTCCTTTATCTGCCATGGAATTATCTTACAATAGGAATGTGGAAATATGTTTTTTTGGGATTCAAGTCTGGAATTCTGCTTCTCTTGATAAAACCACAATGCTGGAAAGGCATTTCTCCAATTCCTTTCTCTATTCAGCTATCAGCTTTACTGGACTCGAGAAGCCCAAGAATGCATGTAAAACTTATAAGGCTGCTAAAATGTGTGATAGGGAGTCTCATTCAAATAACTGGCCCAGCTCACGGCCAAGGTACCCACGCCTTTCAGCTGGAATTAGAAGTGATTGGCCAAGTATATTTTGTTTACAAGTTCTTGAAAATGTAGTTTCCTCCTGCCTCTCTCCCACGTCCTTGTCCTCATTGGCCGTGGCATTGAGTACAAGTTGGGACAGGAAAGAAAATGTCAGCACTACCAGAGCTGCTGCAATGGCAGCACTGCCACTGGTGTGGGCCTACGGAGAGCAAGAAGAGGAGGCACAGTGCTACTCTACAGGGTTCTACTGCCCAGCCCAACTACCAATGGCTCTGTACAATAAAATAAACCATTTTAAAACAATCCACCATCTCCTCCTTTAACAGGCCATTTAAATGGCCTGTTAAAGGAATCAATGACAGTTTATTTTAAAATCCCATGACATCGGGATCTGGGCTCAAGATGGTAGTGCCCGTGTTCAGCAGCAGCCTTAAGAGGTTACAAACTCCGGGGAAGCAGAGGACTGGCGCAGGGCAATAGAAAATGGGGAGACCACCCTCATTTGAGAAGGAGAAGCAGAGAAGACAACCCTATGGAATGGCTCTGCGAGGGGCTCTGCAGCTGAAAAAACACATAGGCAGCGGTCTGTTGGTGATTCAAAGTGAGGAACCCAGGTAGATCCACTATCTACGGCCCAAGTACTCACACCAGGCTGCAGACTGCTGGAGACTGGATCAAAACTGACAGAAGGGGCACCAGGAATTGGATCTGGTATGCAAGAATGTGCCAAGGTGCTGAAGGTTTCCTGATCATGTCGGACGTTTGGATCTAGAGCTTGGATTGCTGATGGTTTGAACTGAAGGCTGTGAAGCTGTGGAGGCTACAAGTGTGCTGGAGGCAAATCTATTGACACTTAGTGATTCTGGGAGGACTCTGTTTTGCTTCTCTTTCTCTATCTCTAAGGGTGCTGGGCAATTTCTGCTGATAGAGAATCTTTGGCAGTGTTATGGCAGACTAAAATCAATTTATTGTAAATTACACTTGTTTTATTACATAACAATAAAGGAATCTTGACATGCTACCAATGGAACAAGTGCAGAAGAGATTCACCATTTAAGGAAAAGTTGGATAGGTATATGGATCAGAGGGGATTTGAGGGTTATGAGCAAAATTCAGGTAGGTGGGACTAGAGGAGATCACTTAGATTGGTATGGACTAGAGAGGCCGAGATGGCCTGTTTCCATACTGTAATTGTTATATGTTGTCTAGGATGGAGGCTGTGATTATGGAAAGATTGGATGGACTAGGTTTATTCTTACTGGAATATGGAAGGCAGATGGCTGACCTTATAGAGGTTTATAAAATATTGAGGAGCTTAGATTAGATTATATACAATCAGAATCTTTCACCCAGGACAGAGAGTCTAGAATTAGAGAGAGCAGGTTTAATGCGAGTGGGAAGACAATTAAAAAAGATCTGATAGGCATTTTTCACAGAGGGTGGAAGTTACCTGGAACAAGCTGCCAGAAAAGATAATAGATCTAGATACAATACTATTGTTTAAAATGTGTTTGTGCATGGAAAACAAAGGTGGAGAGGAGCGTAGGCCTAGTGCGATGAATGCCATTACTGCAAATGGGTGCAACAGTTGACTTGGATGTGGTGGGCTAAAAAGGTCCCCTTTCTGTGCTAAGATTCTTGATGTGTTAAAATGACACCCTTTGCCTCTGCAGGGTGACAAAGCAATAGATTTATTTAAGACCTATTTCCAATTTCTGTGGTGGCGCTCTTGCTCAAAATTTCCGCAAGACTTTGTCCCCGGCTCACTGCACCACTCACGCAAGGGCCAACAAATGGATGGCCCTGCTTTGTGGTGGCAATTATGTCATGAAGGGTCCCTAACACAGAGTCAGGAAGCTAAGCGTATGGGCTCAGAGGGATATTAAAATTTAAGGCTCAAAAGGAACCTGTTTGGTCCATCACACTGATCGTGGCAAAAATCCCTCTTGGTCTGTAGCCTACTCTCCCCCATGTTTTAATAGAACAAAGAATTTACTACTTTACAATACAGTAGAGAACAATGATGTTGTGCTGACCTATATGAACCTACTCAATAAACAAAATCTTCCCTACTTTACAACCATTTTTTAAAATCCATGTGCCTAAGAGCTCTTTAAATATCACAATTGTACCTGCCTCCACCACCACCCCATCAATGCATTCTAGGCACCCACTATTCTTTGTGTAAAAAAAACTACCCCCCCCCCACCCCCCCCTCACCTTTTACAGATGTCCTCTATTGTTTACTAGTCTCATCCCAGGAAATCAATGCTGGCTGTTCATCCTATTTTGGCCTCTTATAATCTTGTAGACCTCTATTAAGTCACCCCTCATCTGTTTCTGCTCTGGTGAGAAAAATCCAGGCAACATCCTGGTAAATCTCCTCTACCACCCCTCCTTCCTGAAATGAGACAACCAGAAATGAACACAATATTCCAAGTGTGGCCTAACCAGCGTTTATACAGAGCTGCATCATCACCTCACAACTATTGAAGTTAAACCCCTGACGAAGGCCAGCGTATCATAAGCCTTCTTAACTACCTGTGCCGCAACCTTGAGAGATCCATGGTTTTGGACCCCAAGTTCCCTCTGTTCTTCCACGCTGTTAAGTATCCTGCCATTAACCATGTACTCTGCCTTCAAATTTGACCCTCCAAAATGCATAACTTCACACTTATCCAGATTGAAATCCAACTGCCACTTCTATGCCCAACTCTGCATCCTGTCTATATCCTGCTGGAACCTATGACAAACCTTCCACACTATCCACAACACCTCCAACCTTCATGTTATCTGTAAATCTACTGACCAATCCCTCTACTTCTTCATCCAGGTAATTTATAAAAATTACAAAAGGCAGGGGTCCCAGAACAGATTTCTGTGGAACTCCACTAGTTACTGACCTCCATGTACTCCAACCTCTGTTTTCTGCAGGAAATTCTGAATCCACAAAGCCAAGGATTAATAGATCCCATCCCTCTTGTCTTTCTGAATGAGTCTCTCATGTGGGACCTTGTTAAATGGTTACTAAAATCCATATATATACCACATCAATTTCATTTGTCACTTCCTCAAAAATTCATTTAGGCTCATGAGACATGACCTTATGCCTCATAAAACCACACGGAATATCCCTGAGAAGACTATACTTCTTTAAATGCTCATAAACCCTGTCCCTAAGAATCCTCTTCAGTTTACATACCACTGACGTAAGACTCACTGGTCTGTAATTCCCAGGATTCTCCCTATTACCTTTTCTAAACAAGGTGACCATATTTTCCATTCTCCAATCATCCAGTACCTTCCATGTAGTGAGTGAGAATGAAAATATTATTGCCAATGCTTCAACAAACTCTATCCTCATTTCCTGTATATACCCGAGATATATCCCATCCAGTCGCAGGGACATTAATCCTAATGTTTTATGAAGATCCAGCACTTCCTCTTTTTTTAACCTTATTACAAGCTCCTGTTTTAGTAAAATGAGGTTATCACTGTAAAAGATAGTATAGACAGGAGGGACTGAATGGTCAGTTAACATTTAACACAAGCACAATACGAGTCGTAGCCCAGTGACAATTCAATACGTTCCAGATTCGATACATTTGCAAAGACATTGTGATTTTGCAAAGGGAGAACCATTCTGGCTGCTGAAGAGAAAACAGCTCTTGTGGTCAACCATTTTTGTGGAATTCAGAGCAAAACATGCTCTGTGAATGATTGGGCCTTTTCGATGGATTGTCCTGTGGCAGGAGGGTCTTTTGGGAAGCAAAGTGCTTCATTTTGATTGTGACTAACAGTGAAGATCACTTGGAGACACCAGTGCCAGGGACTTGGAAGCTTCATGGAGTTTGAGTCTTGCCTAAAAAAGGATCAGGAATGTTATAACAACAGCTAATGTCGATGGACAGTTCTTCAAAGGCAACACAAGGAGAATTTGTGAATCTGTAGCACACACACACACACACGCGCGCATTAGGACTCCTGCGATAGATTTAGTGTTAAGGATAGTTTAAAAGTTAAGACTTTAGTTTAAGAGTTAGAAATAAAATTAGTGTTTTAAAATTAAACACTGTCTGGTTCATTGTCTATTGCTGTTCGTTACACACACTTCATAACAACCTTAACATGCTCTAGCATATAAGCTTGTTCTATACTGTCCTCACATTGACCAAAATCTCTCACTCTGGTGAACCCTGAAGCAATGTATTTATTTAGGATCTCCTCTAACTTTTCTGCTTCCAATTACATATTGCCACCTTTATCCTGAAGCAGCTTTACCTTCCCTGTTGTCATCCTTCTGTTCTTCACGTATGCATAGAACACATTTGTGCTTTCCTTAATCCTGCTTACTTGCCTACTTCCAACTCTCATAAGACCTTCTTAAATTCCTTCCTGGCTATCATAAAGTATAATTTTATTTTGCTTCCTAAAGCTTTTGTAAGCTTCCTTCTTCTTCTTCTTCTTCTTAACTTGTTGTCTTACCTCTTTTGTTATCCAGGGTTCCCTTATCTACCACCTTTTCCCTGTTTCAGTGGGACAAACCTATCCAGAAACCCACACAAGTGGTCCCTAAACAGCCTCCACATTGCTTCTGTGATTTTTCCTGAGAACATCTGTTCCTAATTTACTCTTGCCTCATCCTATCATAATTAGCCCTTCCCCAATTAAACATGACCACTTTTTAATACTCCTATCCTTGTCCATAGCTGTGCTAAAGGTCAGGAAGTTGTAGTCACTTTTATTGAAATGCTCCACCACCAAGAGGTCTGTCACCTGACCATGTTAACTAACTAGTACAAGATCCTCTCCTCTAGTTGCCTGGTCCACAGACTGTGTCAGGAATCTTTTTGGACACACCTGACAAATTCTGCCCCATCGATTCCTCTTGCAGTAAGGAGGTGCCAGTCAATATTTGGGAAGCTGAAGTCTCCTATAACAACAAGCCTGTTATATTTGCACCATTCCAAAATCTGCCTACTTATCTACTCAGTGTCCTGAGTGTTGATTGGGGGCCTCTAGTCTACTCCCAAAACAATGATTACTTCTTTCCTGTTTCTGACTTCCACCTACACTGAATTAGTACACAATTCCTTCACAATAACCTTTGCTTTGTGCACCTGTGATACTATCCCTGATTAGGCATGCTACTCACCCCCTCCTCCCTTATACCTCACAGCATTATTCCTAATATTTCTTGCATTGAAATAACACATTTCAAACAGTCCTACTGACGACATTTATTCTCCCTCCACTGCCCTCACAACTGACTGCCATTGCATTAACCTTTCCACCATCTGCTTTATTTTCTGCCCTTTCATTCTGTTCTAGTCTCCCTGCCAAACTAGCATAAATCCTCCCTAACAGTTCTGGCAAACTTGCTTGCCAGGATATTGCCTTTGGTTCAGGTGCAACCTATCCATTTTGTACAGGTCATATCTTCCCCAGAAGAGATTCCAATGATCCACGAATCTGATCTCCTGCCCCTTGCAGCAACTCTTCAGCCACACATTCATATGCCACAACCCTATTCCTGCCTTCACTGGCATATGGCACAGACAGTAGCCCAAAGATTACCACCCATGAGGTCCTGATTTTTAGCTTCCTTCCTCACTCCCTATAATCACTCTTCAGGACTCATCACTTAAAAATGCTGTGGACTTCATCTGAGATGTCCCTGACCCTGGCACCTGGGATGCAACATACCATCTGGGAGCCACTATCTGATGCCCAGAAACTCCTATCTGTTCCCCTACCTAACGAATCCCCCTTCATTATAGCTTTCCTCTTCTCTCCCCTTCCCTTCTGAGCCAAAGGGCCAAACTCAGTGCCAACGACATGATCACTACAACTTGTTGCTGTTGGATTTCTTCCCCCTGCATTCCCCAACAAGATCCAAAATAGTACACTTACTGTTGAGGGGAATGGCCACAGGGGTGGTCTGTACTGACTGCCTACTCCCCTTCCCTCTCCTAGCAGTCACCCAGCCTCTTGCCTCTTTAAGATGATTGTCTCTTTATAGCTATTGTCTATGCCTCCTGAATGATCTAGAGACCATCCATCTCCAGCTCTGGTTTCCTAACACGATCTGTAAGGAGCTGAAGCTGGATGCTTGCAGGTGTCGTCATCAGAGGCACTTGTGCTGTCCCAGATTCCCCACATCCTACCACCGTCCTATTTGCTATCTCCATTACTTTCTCTGGTTTTGCATGGCAAGTATTTCTCTGGCTTTCTAAACATCTGCCCTTGATATCCTGAGGCATCCATTGCTTGGCCATACTGAACTGGACATGAAGGCTGCAGACATCTTGAATTGCTCAAATATGTGAAAACATCATTTTTTAAAAGCTAAAGATGATGGCAGACACGTCATGCATGGGATATATTGCTCACTGATATCCCTGATTAGATTTATGTTGATGAGAGCAGAGCATTCAGAGAATGATTTGGAAATGTAAAATATTGCTCCAGGAAGGAAGCTGCGTTTCAGTTAATCAGACCACATATGGAAATGCATTCAGGTCCAGGCTCTGAACTTCACCAAAAGGTGTTTGAGGTTTAAATGGTTAACTTATCAGCTCATTCTACATAAACTTGACAGGAAATTCCTTGAGTGTAGAAGTTTGGGGTTTGATCTGATTCAAGTGTTTAAAGGGATTTAGATTGGGTGAATACAGGGAGACATTTCTGATTGCAGGGGATCCAAGTGAGCTGAAACATTATTTTACAATTAAATTTCTGAGCTTCAGGAGAAGATTAGAAAACACTTTTCCTACAAAGGGTAGCAGAGTCCAGGTATCTCCCTTCCTCTTACCCTACTCCAATCCCACCTCACTAGCCTAACTGCAAGGAAGTTTTGGGGTAACTGCAATTTTAAGACAGAGTTCAGGCCATTATTTAATTAAGTAATGATATAAATTGGTATTGGTCTACAATGGGTAATGGTATACAGGGTAATTAAGTGGTGGGTAGGATTAAAGGACTAAATTAGAGTGTATCACATGCCACATATGATTCCCTACTGATGATGAGTTATGAAAATCCTGGCTATATATGTACAAGGAATCACCATTATAGTATTTGCTTAACAGAAATTGGTTCTTACAGAATTTCAAAATCAGGACCAAAAAATGAGAGATAAATTTTGTTCTCTCAGAATTGTCGTAAAAAAACAATTTTTTAATCTCAACTCTCAATTCTTGATGCGTGCACAAATGATGTGGCTTTGTATTATGGAAAATTGTAATAGGGATTTTTTTAAGGTATGCAATTCTCCTGCGTGCCCCCGCCCCCCCACCCCCACAACCCCCCCCACAGGGTAGGGGTCATCTGAACATGATGAAAATTGTTTTGTACTTGATTTAGACAAATATAATGAATAGCAGATTACAATTAGAGTTGTTTTTGTCCAACTTTGACAAATTGCAATTAAATTATATATTAAACCTTTTTATGATTCAAAATAGCTGAAAGCATATGGAATTAATTGAAATATCTAGAATCCTTTCATGAGAAAAAAACCTAAATAAAAGCTAAAACCCTTCCATTGCCCTCCTGCCCTCTCCATATCCTCTACAAACATCATTTCAATTCAAACGTCTCAGATTTTCCACCCACTCTCTTATTCTAATGTTTCCCTGTGTGAACGAACAGCTCACCACAATCAAGCTTATGGATTATTAATTACATGTCAGAGGCAGAGTTTACATTTAAATTTAGTTTATTGACACGTATACCGAGATACAGAGAAAACCAAGTTTTGAATGCTGAGCTGGGTTTGTCTGCCGTTGTCAGTCTTAAAAGTCAAGTTTAAGTTTGTCACAAAATCCCAAGTACAGTGAGAAGTGCTTTTTCTGCGAATGGCTTTTCTAATATTTATACAGCTGTGTAAAGAGAACAATTTACAGAGCATTAGATTGCATTGATAGGGAAGATCAATTAGCACCAAGCAGGGGCATGATAGTGTTATGGGGTTCATTCTGGACCCTGATGGCTACAGGGAAGAAAATGTTATTGTTGACTGTTATGTCCTTTTCCCCAATGGGAGGAGGGAGAGGAGAGTGTGTCTGGGGTATGATGGGTATTGTTCCTGTATTCATAACCTTTAGGGTGAAGGAATGGGGGGATGGGGGGGGGCGGGAAGAGGCAAGGTCTTCCGTCTAGAGATACAAGAAACGGCAGATGCTGGAATCTCAAGCAAACAACGAGAATCAGGCAGCATCCATGGGGAGAAATGGTAGTCAAAGTTTTGAATCAGGACCATTTTTAAGACTAAGAGGTAACAAGCATAAAGATGTTGGGAGAAGAGTTGGGGCCAAAATGTAATAGGATATTGAACAAATGAAAAAGAGAGAGGTGGACTGGGGAGACAAGCAGGGGTGTGAGGGTGGTGTCCACTGAGGAGGGGTGAGTGAAAAGCAGTACTGCAATGGGTTGGGAGAATGGCAATGAGTGAAGGACAGTTGGAAGCAGTAGAACTGGATCAGGATGGGAACTACCAGAAAATGGAAAGTTCACGCCATTCAGTTACAGGCGACCCAGTCAGAATATAAAATGATGATCTTCATGTTTTCATTTGGCCTCATCCCAGCAATGAATAATGTTTGGAAGAGATAGATTTGAGTGGGAATGGGAAGTCTGTGGTATAGTAGCTGCAAAACATCAGACCAGAACTTAATAATGTCAAAACAGCCAAGAAGATCACTGGGGTCTCCCTTTCCTATATTAATGGTATTTACCAGGAGCAAACAGGGCTCAAAGAATTAGTCAGGGCTCTTTCCATCCATCACACCATATCTTTGACTCACCACCATCAAGAAGGAGATACAGGCGCATCATAATCAGGATGCCAGGCTGATGAATGGTATCCTCTAACCAAGTAAAAATTCCAAAATATTTATATATATTTATTTTTAATTATATTTGTATTTATATATGTGATTACTATGTGTTGTGTATTGTATGTGCATGTGTGTCTGTCGAAACACTCTTTCATCTGGTTGTACATGTACAGTAAAGTGATAATAAACTTGAACTTAAACTTGACCTTGAATTGAGGATCAAAGGAATTTTATTCTTTTTCTTTTTGGGGGCAGTAGAAATTTGGGAGCTACATGAAAGTGATTTAGCAATAACAGTGGAGGGGGGAAATCATGTCTTTTGATGAAAGAATGGAAGGTGTCATTCCAAGAATAGATGGAGTGAATATAGAGTAACTGGGAGAAAGGAATTATGTCCTTGCAAGAGACCGGGTGGGATGAGGTAGCTCTAGGTGTTGTGAAGTTTGCAATAAAGTTTGATAAAGAGTTCGTCTCATGAGAGGTCCAGAAAGGTGTGTCAGAACTGGACCAAGTGAATTTGAGGGCAGGAAATTGACATCGAAGTCAATAAAATTGTCAAGTTCAGCATGGATGCAAAAGGGAGTGCAATGCAGTTATTGATGTAGCAGAGACAGAGTTGGGAGTGATACTAGAGTAGGTTTGGATCAGAGAATGTTTCTTTCTTTCTTTTTCAGTCTTTTTTATTAATTATATTTTAAGTAAACAATGCATGAGGAGAATAGCAATACCTAAGGGAAAAAAAAATCACTATATGACATCATATGATATAACATATTGCATTACACTACAATTAACAAATATGTTCTCATCTTCTCAACATGAAATCTTCAAAAAAAAAGTTATTATATAAAGCCCTACCTAATCTGAAAAAAGACTAGGCAGCCTATCCTGAGAATTTATTAATAAAAATTAATTGACTGGTCTTCACCAATAAAGAGAAAAGAAATAAAATTAAATATAGTCTGGAAGGGAAAATAATTATACTAAGTCATGTGGAAATAATTTATAAAAGGTCACCAAATCTCCTCAAATTTAACAGAAGTGTCAAATGTACAACTTCTAACTTGCTCTAAACTTAAACATGACATAACTTGAGAGAACCATTCAGCCAAAGTAGGTGGATTAGAATCTTTCCATCTAAATAAGATAGCTCTTGTAGCCAACAGTGTAAAAAAGGCTACAACCCGATGTATGGAAGTGGGAACCGCATGTGTTATATAGCCCACAAAAAGCTAGTCATAGCTGGTTGTGCTCATGGCTACACCCTTGCCAAAAATGGGAGAAATCAAAAAAGGAACTGTTAAGGGTGAGAAGAAATTGTGTTAATTGGAGGAGAATTTTAATCAAGTCTGTGTTCAAGAAGGAAATGGGGGAGAGAGGGTAGCAGGCCCTGAGGTCTTTTGGATGGGAATGGATGTGTACAGGGATTGTATGTCCATGGTGTAAGGTAAAACATCATGAGATGGGAATGTGTAGGGAGTTACCCTGTACAGGGCAGTAACAAGAAGGGGAGGTGTCCTTGTACTCCTGTTAGGTAAAACATCATGAGATGGGAATGTACAGGGCTGTAACAAGATGTAAATGCATCCTTGTACTTACAAGATAAGAGAGACATTGATGGATTGAGAGGCAGGAAGCTAGCAGGGAAAGGATAGCAACAGTTTTAGTCATTGGACAAGTAATGATATGATGATGTTCTAAGCATGTATCCAAGGGTATAAAAAATCACCATTTTGCTGATAACGGCAGAATGCATTCTCCGACTAACTTTGTTAGTCGCAAGTGTTACAATCCGGTAATAAAGAACAAAGAACCCTGATTTCGACTCAGCCTGGTGTTTTTCTCACTCATTCATGAACAAAGCAGACCTAACAATGGTGAAGATGAGGCAATGGATGATGGGGAATTGGAAGTTGTTAAAGTTGTGTAGAACATTGAGGTGTTATGGATCTAGGTGGGAAAGGACTGCACAAGGGGCTTAAAATGTTGGAGACTTGCAAGGTATCATGGATGTAGGTGGGAAGAGACTGCTACCCTTTGAATGAAAAGTGCAATTGTTGTGACTTAAATATTATGGAGGCTGAATCCCTTTCCCTGAGAATTTCGCCTATGTGTCTCTGGACCATGTCTCCACAACTGAAATTTCCCAATTTGTCATTCTCCAAAGATCTTTCCATCAATTCCTTCTAAGACTTTCTCACAAAAACTTGAACAGGTTGCCTTTACATCAATCTCAAGATCTTCAGCAAAGAGGATAGTGTTTGACCCCCTTGTTTCAGCCTGCTTATGCCCATGGAACTTTGTTCTCTTTGTTCTATTTTCTTCCTTTTTCTCCAGATCAGTTTACATACATACACAAAGAAACACCAAGGAAGAAGGAACATTCGGAACCAGGGGTCAAGAAGGTGTGATTTGCATATGAGACCTTGAGCTCAGTTCATTGTGTGCTGTGCAGTTACGGAGGTTACAGGGTCACTGGATGTGGCTACAATGGAGGAGATGGCAAGATCCATAGCTATTTTATGTCTCTGGAACGACTTGCTTCTAGAAACCTAATAGCCTGAAATCACATGAGATTATCTGATCTTGGAAGCTAAGCAGGCCTGGTCAGTACTTGGAGGGGAGACTGCCTTTGAGCACCAGGTGCTGTAGGTTTCTGTGAGGAATGCTGGACAATGTGGTGATTCTCTGTCTGCCTTATGGTAGACAAAAGTTAAAGAATTTCATGTATGTAACATTCTAAAAGTGGTATTATGTGACAATAATGGAAGCTTTACCTTCTCTTTCTAGATTTAATAATGGCCCTGGATTACTTAGTGACTCTTTGCTTGCCTTTGCAGAGTTTTTTGTATTTTGAGTACACAACAGCACAATTATAGAGTTCATATTGCTGCAATTCATTCCTGATTTCCATAGTCATCTGTGTGAAATATGCACAATCTTCCTGTGGTTTTTTTCTCACATCCCAAAGACACATAGGTTGGTAGGTTCATTGGTCAGTGTGTTTGTGCCCTCGGTCTGAAAGTGAGTGAAGGACTTCGGGTGAATCTGATGGTCATAGAATAAGATTAGGATTAATGACTGGATGATGATTGTCATGAACTTGGTACAACAAAGGCCCTGTTTTCATGCTGTTTGACACCATAAGCATTATTTCTATGGCTACTTGATCCTGAGCATTTTGCTTTGCTCTGGTCCTAAACAATTTGTTTCCCTGATCTCTCCACACCTCATTCCCCAACCAAAACCACCAAAGGACTTTCCATTTTTTCCCAAGGCCAAACTTATCCACATTTACCACAAACTTCTTTAACTGCCTGAACCTATTTTCACAATGAATACCTGATCCATTAACTGAATTCACTTTCTTCAAAGAAAAGCTGCCTTTAACAATCTGGATCATAGCTATGCCTGCCTTGGGTTGGAACACAAGGAGTTCTTTGATCTGATCCTGCTAAGATCGGCTCCCACACCTCGTTTTCTGTGCATTGATGATACTCTCTCTCTTTCAGTCTTTTAATTGTGTTTTATAGAACAAGCACACATTGTATAGGAAATACAAGGTAACCAAATATGAAGAACATAAATATATTCCCAAAAATAAAACAATAGCGATACACCCCTTCCCCATACAATGTTGTCAGAAGGACAAAGAAGAGAAAAGCAAAAGTACTCTAACCCCCCCATCGAAAATAACCTGGGATGTTTTGATAAAATTAAAGGTTGCATAGTTCTACTGCATCTATAAACCATTACTAACTGAAGGAAAAACCAGATACATAAATAAACACATTCAATGATCAAGACAAACAGATTTAATGAGCATGAAAATCATCCATAAAAGGACTCAAAATTTTATGAAAAATTAGTGTTAGCATACAACACAGAATATCTGATCTTGTCTAAATTAAGGCAAGACATGACGTAACTACTGAGTTCTAGTGGATGGAACAGGATCTATCCATCTAAGAAGGACAGCGTGCCATAAGAATATTAAATAGTAGGATTTGATGATCAGATGAAGAAAATAGCTCTTTAATATAATCTAACACTCCAAACAAAGCTGTTAAAGGATTAGGTTCAAGATTAACACATAATATTATTGACAAAACACAAAGAAAACTCCCTCCAATAAGGTTCAAGAGCTCCACAAAACCAGAATATATATATCAAGGTTGTTTCCCTGTCTTTACATCTGTCACATTGTGGATTTAGATAAGGAAAAATATGGGATAATTTGTCTTTAGAAATGTAAGTCCGATGTACAACCTTGAACTGAATAATAGAATGTCGAGTACATAGTGAAGAAATATTAACTGATTTAAGAATCAAACACTATTTTTTTGTCTGAGATAGAAAACTAGATCATGCTCCCATACACTTTTAATCTTAATGAGGGAAACCTGACACAATTTTGAAACCATACCATATATAAAGGTTAATAAATTCTTCTGGGGAGGGTTGTAATTTGAAAATTACATCAAGTAGGTTAGATTCACAACTGATGGAAAAATTTGGTAATTGAACCTGTAAAAATTTTTTGATCTGCAAGTATCTAAAAAATAATGTGAATTTGGTAAATTAAACTTTGCTGATTCTATCAGTGTATTTCCCTACAGTCTCCATTTGTGGTTTTGTAAATTGTAGCAGATTATCTTTTATTTTTTCCATAGCTGTTCCCACATATCCATCAACTTACATACAGTATGTCAGTAATCAATGACATGGAATCAAGGCTTATGTGTAAGTGAGAGAGGGAGAGAATGGTGTGGCCAGCCAGGGTACAAGTCCATCCTAATACTCTCTAAGCACATTACAAATGCTTGTGTTTATATGTAAGAATATATGTTTATCCAATATTCCCCCATCCAAAAAGCAATCAAATTTTAATTTCTTTACACTCCTGAATTTACACAACATGAAACTCATTTATAAGATGACAAATCTTGCAAGTATCACAAATTTTATAAAAAAAGCTTACAATAAGACACACACATAATATTCAGGACAGTGAAAGCAAGAATCTTTATTATTGGTTAGAATAAACATAACATAACAATTACATCACGGAAACAGGCCATTAGGCCCTTCTAGTCCGCACTGAACCAAAATTGTTCAGAAGACTTTCAAAATATTATTTTCAGAACAGAAGCCATTTCATAAGTACATTTCCTTATTTGCTTCCTTTATCCTTCTTAGAATGTAACAGATCAGCCAATGAGGCATTAAAACATTGCCACCAGTTGTAACTGTATTCATTATGCAAACACAGAGAAACACATTAAATGTCTTATCTAAATGTGTGCAGTGTGTGCTTTGACACTGCACAATATGCAACATCTGACTAGAGAATTATAAGGTACATTCAAACTATCCACAGTTCTTTGGAAAAGGAAAACAATTAATAAAATTCATAAGAATGACCAAGACCATAAAACTGTTCAAATTAATCTGGGTTATTATACAATCCAGAATAAATTCAGACCAACCCTGCAATTAGTGAAGAAGATTTAGCTAATATTTCTTGGCAGGCTTCCAGACTGCTGAAAGTCAACATGTCTTATTCTGCGCCAGATTAAACATTGCATTCAGCACGTATACCAGTTCTGCTCTAATTGAAGAGAAGTAAAACACAAGAAGGCAGTTACAGCTTGAAAACTGTTTAAATATTAGCCTACATCTTTTGTTTACTCTTAAGTAAAAATGCATTGCATAGAAGATTGGATTTCTTGTCAACATCTTATCTTTGATTTCATAATAAGTTTACTTTAACTATTAAAGGGGCTAAATACAACAAAAAGATACAATGCATACACCAGTACAAATGATTCAAAGGACTAACTTAGTCATGCCAAGCTGTCAGTAAGTACTTGCTCTTACTATATACAGCCCCAATGTCAGTACGACTTACTGAACTATTGGGACCATATAAGGTGCAGTACATGTTCGCACGTCGGCTCTCCCACCATTTGTGGCTGTGATCTCGTGACACTGAAATGCAAATCAAATGTAAAGCCAATTCATCCACTAAGTAAAATAGTTTGTTCAACAGCCATTACCAGAAAGTAAATGATTGATTTCCAGTACTGAAAATGAAATAGCTATTTTTCGGCTTTATTTATATTTTAATATAGTGCTTTCCATGTTAGGATTAACTCTGGCTGTGTTTTCAGATATAACTGTGGTTGAGCGGGCTGCCTTTCCCTGAGGTACCACATTAAAAGCTCATATAACCTCCTGAGGATTGACAATGCGTTGGCTGAACATACTCTATCATATTCTAAAAACAAAATTATTGGTAAGTAATGCTTTGATGGTTGTAAGATATTTTAGAATATTCCAACTTGGGGAACGGTGCATTGATAAGGATTTTCTTAGGTTCACAGTGAAAGGACACTCAATTTATTTTGCTATTAGACCAGTGGTTCTCAACCTTTTTCTTTCCATTTGCAGACCACTTTCAGTAATCCCTATGCCATCAGAGCTCTGTGATTAGTAAGGGATTGCTTAAGGTGTTATGTGGGTGGGAAGGGAATGTTGAGAACCACTGCTCTAGACCCAATTGTTACTGAAATATTTTGCATGAGAAAAATTGTCATTCGCCCATTTCCTTTGGAGTTATGAAACCGTGCACATAACGAGTCAATTAGATACGATTAAAACAGTGGTTTTCAAACTTTTTTATTTCCACTCACATACCACCTTAAGCAATCCCTTACTAATTACAGAGCACTTATGGCATAGGGAATACTTAAAGTGGTACGTGAGTGGAAAAAAAGGTGGAGACCCACTGTTTTTGACTTAACAATATAATAGCAATGATTTACTGCAGCATAAAACTGACTGCGTCATGCAGTCACATTTATTTTTTCCAGTAGCATCTGTGTTGTAAAACTCTTCACTTCCCCTAACATTGGCAGGTAGCCTATTCCATGTCAACAGGCTTTCTTATGTAGCTCATCTCAAGATAAGACCATGGCAGTTGCCATTAAGTTCAGTTCAGTGAATGCATGGAAGGAATAGAAAAACATGCCACTGAGGCCCACATATTGACTCTGTTGTCCAGAGTCCATAGAAATAAATTGATTCTTGGCAGACTTCATTAGCCACCTTATCACCTACCCCTGTGACCACAGGAGATGCTACACTTGTGCTCACACCTTCTCCCTCACCATCATTTGGTGCCCCAAACAGTCCTTCCAAGTGAAGAAGCACTTCTCTTGTGAATCTGCAGGAGTCATCTACTGCATTTGGTGCTCCTGTTGTGGTCTCGTCTTCATCGGAGAGACTGGACGCAGAGTGGGGGTCACTTTGTTGAGCACTTTGACTCTGTCCACCGCAGTAGAGGGAATCTCACTGTGGCCACCCATTTTAATTCCCCACCCCATCCTCTTGGCAACATGATTGGCTATGGTCCCTTGCACTGCCATACTGAAGCTACTGTAAATCGGAGGAAACACACCTCATCTTCCACCTTGGCACCATCCAACCGACGGCATTAACATTGTCTTCCCCAATTTCCATTAGGCCCCTCCCACCTAATTTTTCACTATGTCTCCTTTCCTCTAGCTCTGTCTGTCTCTCCCCCCTTTCCTACTGCATCCTTTCACAGAGCCAAAAATAACCCCTCCCAATCAATTCTCATCTTTCCTCTCTCTTGTCTTCTTATCATATCCAATTAACACCTTTGTCTGTTGGGCTGAACTCCTACCCCTGCTATTCTTTCCTTATCACTAGTCTTTTAATACTGATGTTGTCTGTTTTTGCTCATTCCTTGAGGAAGGGCTTGAGGAAGGGCTCAGGCCCGTAATCCATCTTTACCTCAGGCCCGTAATCCATCTTTACCTCCTATGGACCCTGCAAGAACTGATACGTAAGCCAACTTTCATGTTTCACAAGCTTTTTGGTGGTAGAGTTTGTGAAAATGTGGCAAAGTTTCTCAATTTTCAAGCTAAGAGTTATTGCAGTCCTGTTTCCATATTAACATTGCATTCCCGACTTCCATATTATAAGAGGCTTATTGCCTGAAATAGGCAAACAGTTTGGACATATGGCAGTGGAGTCATTTTGACAGGCATGTGCAAAGTGACCTCATGCCATCTTCAACCTAATTGCAATTCCATTGACTTCCAACAGGTAGAATCTGAAGAAGCAATTGGTTAATGAACGTGTATATTCTTGCGTTTGCCTTTAGGTTTGGCCTTCAAGCTTGCAATTGGTTGCCTAATTTTAAAAAAAGGCCTCCATTAGGCAACTCACGATATTCACACTCCTTCAATTTACTCTATTCTTGCTTCAGTAGAAATGTTGTTTCATACAGAATTTAATACATTTTCCTCATTGTGAAAAGTAGACCAGAGGTATGAATGCCTGCCCCGAGCTTTTGTAATACTACTTGGAACTTTAACTGTCTTAGTACCAAAAGTACTCAGAGCTGTACATCTCCCATGATAGAATAAGAAGATCAGAATCATAATTTATTGTCATGAACAAGTCACGAAATTCGTTGTTTTGTGGCAGCTTCATAGTGCAAACATTTATATAAACTGCCTTACAAAATAAATGAAAATAGTAAGTGAGGCCGTGTCTTTGGTTCATTGTTCATTCAGGAATCTGATGGCAGCGGGAAGAAGCCATCCTTATGCTGCTGAGTGCTCATCCTTAGGCTCCCTGTGCCTCTTTCCCCTGATGTTAACAGAGAGAAGAGGGCATGGCCTGGGAGGTGGGTGGTGCTTTCTTAAGACACCACCTCATATAAATGTCTTCGATGGCTTGAAGATTGATCCCCGTGATGTCGCAGGCCGAGTTAACAACCCCCTGGAGATTTTCTTGTTGGGAATCTGCATTATTGTTGGTAGCATTTCCCTTTGTCCAATTTTCCCTGATTGGAGAGTGCTTTTGAATGAATATGGGAAATAATCTTTTTAAATATTTTTACAATTTTATAAGACTGTGGTACAAATTTCTTCAATGGCCTTATAAACAAATAGAGGTGTTCCAGCACACAAGTTACATATTAACAGGAAATGAGCACTATTTCTGTCCATAATATCATGGAATATTTTTTATTATTAAAAGAAACTGTTTTTCATGTTGTAAAATTCTACAGATGTTAGGAATTTTTTCTTGCCTTTATTGCTGGTGCATAATAGGTGAGAGTAGCTTGCGGCTGTAGCTGTAGCTGTAGCTTGTGTTCACTTCTGAAGCACTGGTTTCTAATTTTTATCTTCTCTCCTTTCAAATACATTGAGAAGTAATTTGTGAAATGGAGACCCAGGAGTCAATTTTGCATCAGTTGTGTGGGGACAGATCAATAGTTATTAGGAGAGCCTGTTCAATTTTTGTGGCCGGACACTTCCAAATGAGAAAGGGGTGACCTTGCAATCTTTTTCAGGAGACTGTAACAGAGACTGTAAGGGGATTCCATTTCTGAGGCTACATCAGTGGAGTAATTCTAAGGGACTGAAAGGTCCACAGGCTTATTAATGTTTTTTTTAAATGAAATTCCTGTTGCCATTCCCAAATCAGCAGATGCCAAGAAGGACTCAAAATCAAGTCCAAAAAAAATCACTTCATCAACTTTAGCTCTCACCATTTTCTGCAGAATGATATTTACTGATCCCACTAGGAATGCCAAAGTACTACTCCTCTCATAGAGACTTATGGTAAGCAACTGTGGATAATGGAAGCACGAGTAAACAATGAGAAGCTGGGAGGATAAAGGTTAGGGTCAGCAGATCAGGCATCATTGACTCGCTAAGTCCCTCCAGCCTCTCGCTTTCTATATTTCTCACACTCTGTACTATCCATTCCTTCAGAGTATCAATCTGCCCTTCCCCTGCACATCACATTTATCCATGGGCGCCTCGAAGATGCACCAGCTTTTTGCTCATACACTTTCTACCTGACAAACATCTTGGTCACGATTTCTTGGTCTACATTTCTAACGGTAACACAGCTTATTTAATTTATTACAACCTGCAAATCCATTTAATGAATCTGTAAAATATAGGTATAAATAAACCATATGCTCGTGTTTTTGGAACTGAAATACATTTACTTTCTATTTGACAGAGTTTTCAATTGATACATTTTCTGAATTAAGCAAATGAGAGTAAAATTTACACTTCCTTTTTTTTACAAATTGGTGGATTGTTTTGCAAAATGTGAACATGGTAAATCTTAACTAAAATTATGGTTCATACAGAAATCACAGTTCATTCAAATTAAGGAACTGTTTGAAAACTATAAATCTTAGCTATTGTCAAATTCATTCTGAAATGTTGAATTAATGCAGTTGTTGCAATCTGTGGAAACAGATATCTGAAGAACAGAATGCCACAGCTCTGGTAACTGTAGTGCGAATAAAAGCTCTCAAGACTGGAGGGAGAACAAACCCTTTTATTAGCTTATAACTATAGGTAGGGTTTTTTCTGAAGAGTTCTGGGTTTAGGCGGGAAACCAGGGTTATATGTGAGCATTTGGGGGCCGAGCCAGCCATCAGCACAACACACTACCAGTGAATCCCAGTTCACTACATTCACCTCTTCCTGCAGAAATTAGGGTCTATGAATGAAGACAGAGAACATGGGTTCAGAAAAAAAATTGAAAAATATACAGTTATTTACAAATTTACAGATTTAACTGGTCTGAGGGTCTGAATAATCTGGTGGAGTGCCTTAGCACGGGAGGCCTTGGACACCTTGGGTCTCCTGGCCCCCTTGTGAGGGAGGAGAGGCAGGCTAGGTCTCCAGCTCAAAGGTGGAGGGGATGCACTTACCTCTTGAACCAGATCCCCTGAGGCCCTGACTGGGGGTGGCAAGAATGGGCTCCTTGGCTCACAGGGAACTTGAGGCAATGGACCCACTGTCCCAGTGGGTGCCAGGTCCCTGATGGAGACGGTGTCCTCCCTGCCAGCTGGGTACTCCACATAGGCGTATGTGGGATGGGCATGGAGCAGTTTCACCCTTTCCAGCAGGGGGTCGGTCATGCTTCTCCTCACGTGCTTCCTGAGAACTGGACCATGAGTGGTGCGCCAGGTTGGGAGTGTAGTTCCCGATGCCGATCTTCTTTCAAAATTAAATAGGAGCTCATAAGGAGTAGCGTTGGTCGCGGTACATAGTAGCGACTGGATGGAATGGAGCGCCATAGGGAAGATTTCCTGCCACCGTGATTCTGGAAGGCCTTTCGACTTCAGGGCTAGTTTGACAACCTTCCAAACCATGGCGTTCTCCTTTTCAACATGCCCGTTCCCCCGGTGGTTGTAGCTAGTAGTCCTGCTGGGTGCAATGCCCCTCACCAGCAGGTACTGACGTAGCTCGTCACTCATAAAGGATGAGCCCGGGTCACTATGAATATAGCTGGGATACCTGAACAGGGCAAAAATGAAGTCTAGGGCCTTTATGACTGATGAAGTGGATGTGTCTGGTCATGGAATGGTGAACAGGAAGCGGGAGTGATAGAGAGGAAAAAAAGAGTTCCCATTCGTGGAGGGGAGAGGGCCCTTAAAATCGACACTAGGCCATTCAAAGGGCCTGGGTGACTTGATCAGGTGTGCCTTTTCGGGGCGGTAGAGTGTGGCTTGCCCTCTGCACAGGCCTGGCAAGACTTGGTCATTACCTTGACATCTTCCATGGAGTAGGGCAGATTGTGAGCCTTGACAAAATGAGCCATGTGGGTGAACCCTGGATGGCAGAGCTCATTATGCAGAGACCGCAGCTGACAAGTGTGTGCAGAGGCACAGTTTCCTCTGAATAAGGCATCTGGAGGGTCTTTAAAAGCTCCTGGCCGATAGGCAATGCCATAATTGTAGGTGGAGAGCTCGATCCTCCATTTAGAAATCTTGTCATTTTTGATTTTTCCCCTCTTGACATTATTAAACGTGAACGCGACCAAGCACTGGTCAGTGATGAGCATAAATTTCCTACCAGCCAGGTAGTGTCTCCAGTGCCTCATGGTTTCTACAATGGCTTGAGCTTCCTTTTCCGCAGATGGATTCCGGAGCTTGTGGCCTTTTAATGCAACCAGCCTGCCCTTCTGGTTGAGGGTAGCAGCCAGGGCTATGTCTGAAGCGTCGCTTTCCACTTAGAAAGGTGCATTCTTGTCCTCCGTATGCATGGCGGTTTTTGCTATGCCATATCAGAGGTAGTTAAAAGCCGTTTGGGCTTCAGCCGAGTGGGGGATATTAGTGGCTTTTAAGAGAGGGTGAACCTTATCTGCCTATTGAGGGATGTAATATGAGAAAAACCCCAGGCATCTCCTCAAAGTCTTTATGGTCCTGGGAACGGGGAGCTCTAACAGGGGGCGCATCCTATGGGGATCAGGGCTAATGATGCCATTTTCCACCACGTAGCCCAGGATAGCCACATGTTTCATCCTGAACACACCCTTGTCAGAATTATAAGTGAGGTCCAGGGCTTTTGTCGCATGGAGAAAGCTCTGGAAGTTGGCGTCATGATCTCCCAAGGTGTGGCCACAGATGGTGGCATTATCAAGGTAGGGGAAGGCAGCCTTCAACCCATACTCATCCACCATTCTGTCCATCTGCCTCTGGAATATAGAAACCCCGTTAGTAGTACCGAAAGGGAACCTCCGGAATTGATAGAGACGACTGTTAGCCTCAAATGCCCGATATGGACAGTCTTCAGAATGGATTGGTAGCTGGTGATAAGCAGCATTCAGATCAATGTTCAAATAGACCCGAAACTGCGCAATATCATTCACCATGTCTGAAATTCAACAGAGTGTGTACCGATTAATAGTTTGGCTATAGTCAATTACTAGCCTGGACTTGTTTTCCCCTTTTACCACTACCACTTGCATTCTCCACGGGCTGGTGCTCTCATGTTTTTAAGGTAACACGTGAAGTCCAGACCCAACAAAAATAGAGCACAAAATTCATCAAGTATATACAGGTGAAATTTTGCAGTATTCCCCCCCCCACCCCCCACCTTCAAATGACAGATGTACTATACAATGTTATTGGGTACATGTAAAATGCACATGGTATGCAAGGAAAATGCGATAATTGGAAGGATACATCTTCAGGTTGTACTCTTGCGCAGCCCGTGAGTCTATGAAGCTTTCAGTAGAGCCTGTGTCGATCAGGCATTTAATGGAATGTCCATTTACCTCCACAGTCACCATGGAGTTGCTGAGCTGGTGAGGTCTGTCCTGATCTAGGACCATCGAGGTTAGGACCCCGAAGACTCCATCATACTCATCACTCTAGTGGCCCCCACCGTCCTGGGTTTCCCTGCGTGGGTAAGATGGCGTCAGCCTCGTGGCGACCATCCTCCTCTTATGATGATGGCGTCGAGTTTGAATTCAGTTTGTGGTAAGATGGCCGCTGAGCCTTTTGTGCAGTTGCCTCACTGCCACTGCAACCCTCCGCCAGCACGTAGTGCAGCAAGTTGGCTCAGGAGAATTTGGGGAAGACTGCTTGGGGCTGGAATCGGATCCAGGAGTGGTGCAGGCCGCAGGCTTCCCCTTGCATGGCAAACCCTCACCCAATGCCCTTTCGTGCCACAGTTTTTAGCCAGGCAACGAGATCGGGATGCTGGCTCTTGTCACAGATAAAGGACTCCCAGCACGGGAAGCAGCAGCCATTAGGGCTGGAGTAGCGGGAGCAGTCGGTCCTTGGAAGGGGTTACCTGGGTGAGCGAGCTCGATGGCTTCGAGGTCATTGTTCTCAAGGTTGGCCTGTTCCAATGATTTGGCCAGTTCAACATGGCTAGCCAGGCCTTTCTTTCCCGACTCAAGCAGTCGCTGCCTCATGTACCTCGAGCGGACCCCTGCAACTAGTGTCCCAGATCTGTTCTTCCTAAAGAATGCGGCCCCTAGCCACTTCGTACCTGCACTTCTTGGCAAGCATCCACAGATCCAGCAGGTAGTCATTGATGGTCTCTCCTAGACATTTGTGACGCAGGGTGAGTCGAAACCTCACTAGAATCTCATTTTGCAACTTCAGGGACCTAGCCTTTAACACCTCGATGGCAGTGTCATATGTAGTGCAGTCCCTGATGACTGCATACCCTTTCATTCCTACCCTCGAAATGACTACAGATCTCCTGAGTTCATTGATGTGGAAGACATCTCTGGTTGCATTCAGGTAGGCCTGGAAGCATGAAACCCACAGCCACGTCAGGGAATAGAGGGCCTATCAACAGCAGACCAGGCTTGAGTAGCGCTTCCATTGTTTAGGGAATAAGCTAATAAAATTGTAGCACGAATAAAAGCTCTCACGACTGGAGGGAGAACAAACACTGTTATTAGCTTATAACCAAGGGTAGGTCTCACAGTTTCTTCAGAAGGGTTCTGGGTTTAGGCGGGAAACCAGGGTAATACGTGAGCAGATTGGGGCCGAGCCGGGAGGTGGGGCCAGCCATCAGCACAACACCCTACCAGTGCATCCCAGTTCATTGCAGTAACATTGGCTATTATAGCAATATTTGAGCTTGGGGGAAAGAAAGCTTTATGAGGAATTATCTATTGATCGGTCCCTTTTGTAAATGTTGGCATGTAATGGATAAATAGATAAAAAATTATTTAATAACATTAAGCTTATTTGTTAATATATAAATATTATCATGTCTGCTATGATGCCTTTATTTCAACATAACATAACATAACAATTTACAGCACAGAAACAGGCCATTAGGCCCTTCTAGTTCACACCGAACCAAACACCCCTCTCTAGTCCCACCTCCCTGCACAATGCCCATAACCCTCCATCTTCTTCTCATCCATATACCTGTCCAACCTTTTCTTAAATAATACAATTGACTCCGCCGCCACTATTTCTCCCGGAAGATCATTCCACACGGCTACCACTCTCTGAGTAAAGAAGTTCCCCCTTCATGTTACCTCTAAACCTCTGCCCTTTAATTCTTAACTCATGTCCTCTTGTTTTAATCTTTCCTCCTCTTAATGGAAATAGTCTATCCACATCCACTCTGTCTATCCCTTTCATAATCTTAAATACTTCTATCAAATCCCCTCTCAACCTTCTACGCCCCAAAGAATAAAGACCTAATCTGTCCAATCTCTCCCTATACTCTAGATGCTTAAACCCAGGTAACATTCTGGTAAACCTTCTCTGCACTCTCTCCACTCTGTTTATATCCTTCCTATAATTAGGCGACCAGAACTGCACACAGAACTCCAAATTAGGCCGCACCAACGTCTTATACAGTCTCAACATCACCTCCCAACTCCTATATTCCATGCAATGATTGATAAAGGCTTCCTCCTTGAACCCTTTTTAAATAACGGAACCACATGCGCAATGCGCCAATCCTCTGGCACTATCCCCATATCTAATGACATTTGGAAAATTACCGCCAGAGCCTCTGCTATTTCCTCCTTCACTTCTCTCAATGTCCTGGGGAAGATCCCGTCTGGTCCCGGAGACTTATCCACCTTTATATTCTTCAAAAGCCCTAAAACTACATCTTTTGTAATCTCTATATTCCCCATATTTACCCAATTTGCTTTTTTTTATCTCACATCTCCCAATAATGCAAGGATTATTGTAGAGTGAAACATGGAAGTCTGCAGACTCTGTGATTGCAGTTATAACTCAGAAATGCTGGAGGAACTCAGCCAGTCTCGTAGCATCCATAAGAGGTCAAGATATATTACTGTGGATGGAAAAGGAGCTGCAGGAGGAGCAGCTAAGAAGGGAAAAGGAGCAACTGGAACTGAACAAAAGAATTGCAGTTAATGAGGCCAGGACGAAGGCTCAGAGGTATCTGGTGCTCAAAGTAAATAATCTAAAGTGTCTGATGTTGTAAAGTTATGTTTGGAGGAGGGATAGCAAAAAAGGAACATATTTAATATCAAGGCTGAGACAGTGTCGCGGTTACAAGAGATGCATGGTCCCAAATGAAATAGGTTAAGGCATGATGATGCCAGTTCTCAAACACCAATAATGACCCCATTGGACAAGATGTGAGCCTGATGTCATCTTGTGAAACAGAATTCTGATTCTGATCTTCTGATTCTATCATGGGGATGGACCATGAGCCTTTCTTCAAGGTATAGACTGGATTGATTATAACATGAAATTATGATGTTATTGGCAAACGAAGAGAACTGGTTGCAAGGGATGGGATTGGCAGCTCATTGTTCATGGTTTCATTGCTTTAAATGAGATAGTGAAGGAGATAAAAGAGGTGGAGGTGTAGCACTGCTGGTCAGGAAGAGAGTGTCACAGCTGCACTCAGTGAGGTTACCTAATGGTGGCCTCAACTACTGAGGCAGTGCAGGGAGATATCAGAAATAAGAAAAGTGCAATTATTCTGAAACAGGGTTGGCATAGTGAGAGACTTTAATTTCCCCATTATTGACTGGATTGTCCATAATGCCAGAGACTTAAAAGGAGCAGAATTTATTAATACTGTTAGAGGAGAGTTTCTTGAAGCCACATATAGATCACCTAAACAGGAAGCGCCCAACACTAGACCTTATATTCACAAATGGGCCCGGCCAGGTAATTGGAGCTTTACTAGGGGAACAATTTCTTCCTAAACTTTCAAGATAGTTAATGTACAAGGATAAGCCTGAGCTTTGTAGAAGAGTTCTAAACTGGGGGAGAGCCAATTATGACATGATTAGACAGGAACAAGGGGCAATTAATTGGGGACACTGTTAACTGGCAAGCCTACACCACCGACATGAGGCAACTGTTTAAGGACTGACCAATTAGAGTCCAGGTCGAACGAGTTCCAATGCGAAGAAAGGATAAGGATGGCAAGGTACGAGAACTTGGGTGATGTGAGAAAGAAAAATGAGCCCTATACAAGGCTCAGAAACTGACAATCATATAGTAATAGTAGGTCTCTTAAAAATATTGATGCAGAGAGATCTCAGGGTCCAGTTTCACAGCTCACGTGGCCATGCAAGTTGAGTGGTAAAGAAGGTTTATAATTTGCATGTCTTCACTCGGCAAGGCATTGAGTATAAAGGTAAGGAAGTCATGCTGCAGCTAAATACAGTTTGGTTAGGCCACAGTTGGAATACAGTGTGAAATTCTGATCACACCATTACAAAGAGGATGTGGAGGCTTTGGAATTGGTACAGAAGAGGGTTACCAGGATGTTAACTGGTTTAGCGAGTTTTGGTTATGGGGAGAGATTAGAAAACATTGGGTTGTTTTCTCTGGAGTGTAGGAGGCTAAGAGGCAACTGATAAAGGTGCATAAAATCATGAGCGTCTTTGATAGAGTGGACAGTCAGAATATATTCCCAGGGCAAAAGTATCACACACTAGAGGACATGAATTTAAGGTGGGGTGGGGGAAAGTTTAAGGGAAATGTACATGGGAAATGTTTTACGCAAAAGTGCCTGGAATGGGCTATGGGGCCAGTGCTGGAAGGAGATACAAAAGAGGCATTTAAGAGGCTTATGCAAGTATATGAAGACATCTATCAGGTGCAAGCAACAGATTTTTTAGTTTGATTTGGACCTCATGTACAGCACAGATACATGGGCTAAAGGGCCTTTTCCTCTTGGATACTGTTTTATGTTCTGTTTCATTAATTAAGTACCTATGCACACAAGAACAGAGATCAACCACACCCTACTTCTGAATTTGCATCTAAAAAATTCCCACAAGATCATAGTGTTAGTCTGAATTTACTGAAAACCATGTTAAACAGGTTGTAGCAGCAGTATGATTTTTTTTGTTTGTTTTCTTTGGCATACTTCCAACTTGACTAGTTGTCAAATCAACTTCAGTCATTCATCAGAATATTATCTTTCATTATCATTTTAGTACACTTTGGATAAATTTTAAATTAAATGTTAAATTTAGATGTTCAATGCAGTAACATGCCCTTCTGGCCCACAAGCCTGTATCCTACCCAAGCACACTGATTAACCTATAACTTTTAAACATGTTTGAATATACAATGAAGTGCAATGATTTGGCATGAATGCTGTATACTAATAGAGAGAATATTCTTCCATTAGGAGAAAATTATCATAATCTATAGTTTAATACTGCATTACAAGCTCTGATCAAAGGACATTTTCACAATCAAGGCTTTGAGGAAAATGGCATTTGTGTTTTGTGAAAACGGGCAACATTTCAAAGTCAGTCTATCAAATCTTTCCCATTTCCCCTTAAACCATCCAGATCTGAAATACCAGACAGTGAAGTGCTGTCCCTGCTACCTTCCACAAGAATTCACATCAGTCATAATGAATGCAGTTGATATAGCACCCAGGGATAGTACTTGATGAATTGATATAGCACCCAGGGCTATAATTGCGTTCATAATTGTTGGGGATGTCAACCAAGCCAACTTCAACAGTGCTTCCACCAGCACTTCTCCTGCACAAGCAGAGGGCTCGACACCTCCGACCACTTCAACACAATGATAAAGATTGCTTACTGGTTTATACCACATCCACACTCTGGTAAGTCAGAATATGATAGAGGGATATGAGGAACCACAGATGATATTCCTCCTGGACAGCCTTAAAACTAAAGCATGAACAGTGATTTGTGCTAATCTTAGGTAACCCCCACCTTCCTCTGATTCCACCATTACCAACTATTTAATTATTTTTTTTCCTTCTCTAACTTTTCCTCCCTCGGACATTGAGGGAGGCTAGTGTAGAAATTGCAGGGCTCTGGCAGAAGATTGGAGGGTAGCTCACATTGTTCCATTGTTTAAAAAAAGACTCCAAAAGTAACCCTGTAAATTATAGGCCAATGAGCCTGACACCAGTAGTAAGTAAATTATTGGAGGGTGTTCTAAGCGATTGGCTATACAATTATTTGGATAGCCACAAACTGATTAAGGATAGTCAACATGGCTTTTTGCTTGGTTGGTTGTGTTTAACCAATCTGTTAGAGATTTTTGAGGAGGCTACCAGGAATGTTGACTAAGGAAAGTCTGTGGATTTTGTCTACATGGACTTTAGTAAGGCTGTTGACAAGGTCCCACATGGAAGGTTAGTCAGGAAGATTCAGACGCTAGGTATTCATGGTAAAGTAGTGAACTGGTTTTGACAATGGCTGGATACAAGAAGCTAGAGAGTAGTGGTGCATGATTGCTTCTCAGACTGGAGGCCCGTGACTAGTGTGTGCCTCAGGGATCGGAGCTGGGACCATTGTTTTTTGCAATCTATGTCATTGATCTGGTGATAATGTGGTAAATTGGATCAGCAGGTTTGCAGATGACACTAAGGTTGGAGGAATTGTGGACAGCGAAGAAGGTTTTCAAAGCTTGCAGAAGGTCTGGACCAGCTGGAAAAATGGGCTGAAAAATGGCGAATGGAATTTAATGTAGAAAAGTATGAGGTCTTGCATTTTGGAAGGACAAACCAAAAAAGACATTCACAGTAAATGGTAAGGCATTAAGGTGTCTGGTAGAACAGAGGAATCTGAGAATACAGATACATAATTCCCTGAAAGTGGTGGCACAAGTGGATAGGACTGTAAAGAGAGCTTTTGGCATAAATCAAAGTATTGAGTACAGGTGTTGGGATGTCTATCGTAGAGTTGTCTAGAATATTGGTGTGGCCAAATTTGGAATATTGTGTTAGGGTCACCTAACTACAAGAAAGACATCAAAGAATAGAAAGAGGGCAGAAAAGATGATCAGGATGTTGTCTGGACTTCAGGAACTGGGTTACAGGGAAAAGTTATACAGGCTAGGACTCTATTCCCTGAAGCATAGAAGAATGAGGAGAGATTTGATAGAGGTATTTAAAACTATGGCGGGGGGGGGGGGGTAGAGTTTGACAGAGTAAATATAGGTAGGCTTTTTCCACTGAGAGTAAATGAGATACAAACCAGAGGACATTGGTTAAGAATGAAAGAGGAAAGGTTTAGGGGGAACTTCTTCACACAGTGAGTGGTGGGAGTGTGGAACGAGCTGCCAGCTGAAGTGGTAAATGCGGTCCCAATTTTAACGTTTAAGAGTAAATTGGACAGGTACATGGATGGGAGGGGTATGGAGGGCGATGGATTGGGTGCAGGGTTGTGGGACTAGGTGAAAATAATGGTTCAGCATGGACTAGAAGGGCTGAAGGTGCCTGTTTCTGAGCTATAGTGTTCCTTTCTAATGGTTTCTCTCTCTACCTGTCCGTCCACTTCCCACACCTTCTATCTTATAATCTTTTGCCTCAGAGTCCCTCTTCCGCTTCTTTCCCCATTTATAATTGTAACCTGAGATATTGACTGACCACTTTTATCCATGGATTCTTTAGATTTAGATTTAGATGTCAGATTCATTGTCAGAGTTCATACATGACATCACACACAAGTCTGAGATTCCTTTTACTTACTTAAGACTCTGCAGCTTTTATGATTCTTTGTCATTATTTCCCTTTTTCCTCCATCCTTTTGTAAACTGCAATGCTACATTTGCCGTCTTCCAATTTGTCAGAACCTGCCTAGAATCCAAAAAGTTTTGGTAAGTTATCACAAAATCCTCTACCATAACTTTTACCATATCTTGAAATGCATTCCATCAGGACCAGGGGTTCTTTTAGGGTCACTGCTTTGGTCAGCACATTCTCCTTCGTGATAGCAATTGAGTCAAGGTCCGCACCTCCAATCATATCCATAGTATGCCTCTTTGGTATGTTAGATGCATCCTCCACTGTGAAGCTCAATAGAGAATAGTCATTCAAATATGTGGTGATTTCCATTTAACAAGTTCAAGCTCAAGTTTATTTATCGTCCGATTGTACCTATACAAATAAAACCTGACAAAACAACATTCTCCGGTTCTTGGTAGAAAACACTACAAACATACATATGGACATAACAAGATTCAAGATTCAATTTATTGTCATATAATAAAGACCATTCAATATTACACAAAATTGATTTTGTCTGCCGTTGCCATCAGCAGAAATTGCCTGAAGCACTTCTTACAGTCAGAGAAAGAGAAGCAAGAGAGGGTCCCCAGAGTCACCGAGTGTCCATGGATTTTCCTCCAGCACTTCCGCAGCCCCTGCAGCCACACTCTAGACCAAACCATCTGGAGCCTGAGCTCCAGATCCAAACCTCTGACACAATGAGGAACCCCTCGGCTCCCTCTTGCGTCTCAGTTCCAATGCCTGGTACCCCTTCAGCCAGTCTCGAGCCAGTTTCTAACAGTCTGCAGCCTGCTGTGAATCCATCAACCACAGCTGCCAATAGCCTGCAGCCTTCATGGGTTCCACACCTTGTTTTCAACTGCCCGCCACCTGTGTGTTTTTCAGCCTCAGACCCCTCACCTCGTCTGCTGCTGTGGACACTGTCCCATAGTTGTCTCCTCTGCTTCTCCTTCTCAAATGGGGGGATGGTCTCCCTGTTTTCTGGTGCCCTGTCCTAGTCCTCTACTTCCCCAGTTCCCCAGAGTCTGTCATCCCTCATCACAAGCAACACCATCTTGGTGAAAACCCTGCGGTTGCAATATTTTAAAATAAAACCACCGTTGGCTCCATTTACAGGCCATTTAAAGCCTGTATAGAGCATACAGCAGAGGACTGTGTGGTTGGACCCCAAGGGAGCACTATGACTCTGCTCCCTACTCTCCGCAGGACCACACCAGCGGCAACACTGCTGTTACAGGGCTCCGGCAACACAACCATTTTCCTTCTCACAAATGATACATATGCACGGTGCATATATACAAATATTAAAATAAATAAATATTAATATTAATAAATATTATTCTTAAATAAATAGTAGAGTCACAAATGGATGATAGGAGCAGTTCATCAGTTGTTCAGCAGTCTCACTGCCCATAGGGGTGAAGCTATTTCTCACTCTGGTGGTTCTGGCTCCAATACTCCAGTATCTCTTTCCCAAAGGGAGTGGCTAGAAGATGTTGCATGCAGGGTGGTAGGGGTCCTCACTGATTTTGCGTGCCTTCTTTAGACATTGATCTCAGTAAATCACATCAAATGGGGTGGGGACGGTGGGGGGGGGGGGGGGGGGGGAATGGGAGACCCCAGAGATTCTCTGATGCACATGGTCCTATGGATGAATCTCTGATGACCTCTGCTCTACAGCAATGGTTCTCATCCTTTTTCTTTCCACTCACATACCACTTTTGATAATCTCTATGCCATCAGTGCTCTGTGATTAGTAAAGGATTGCTTAAGGAGGTATGTGAGTGAGAAGGAACGTTAGAATTACTGCTGTAGACCCAAATGTTACTGAAATATTTTGCTTGAGAAAAATTGTCATTCGCCCATTTCCTTTGGAGTTATGAAACCATGCACATAACGAGTCAATTAGGTACGTTTAAAACAGTGGTTTTCAAATTTTTCTGCTTATATAATTCTAAGAACTTTTATTATTTGCTTTTATATTTTGTGATAATTTACTTTCATAATTTATCTTTCATTCATTGCTTGTTCAGTGATTCTTTGTTGTTTTTTAAAGTCCATCAACTTTCCAATTTTCCAAATGCTCAGCAACTTTGTATGCATGAGCTTTTAGTTTGATGCCTCATTTATTTTCTTAGCTATCAAAGGCCTGCTCTTTCCATCTTAATTGTCCTTGCATTTAACTGGAATATACTTCTGTTGAGCACTGTGAAAAATCTCTAAAAGTTTTCCACTATTCCTCAACCTTCCCACCATATAGCCTGTGCCCCCACTCTGCGCTAACCAACTCCTTCCTGATCCCATTGTAGCTTCCCTTGTTTAAGCATGGTTTTTGATCAGAGTATTATACTCTCCACTTGTATGAGGAATTCAGTCTTACCGTGATAACTCTTTCCAAGTGGGTCCTGATGACTATATTATTAATCTTATCTATCTCATTACACAGGGAAGGTCTAATGTAGCATGTTGACATGCTATTTCAGAAAGCTAAGGTAAATCAGACAGCAGGTGCTGAAAAACTGCAGCAACACTTGAAATGCTGGAGGAACTCAGAAGGTAAAGCAACATCCATGGAAGGCAATAGACAGCCAATATTTCAGGCTGAAACCCTTCATCAGGAATGCAAAGACACAGACTAAAGACCGATTCATTCAGGATTCTGCCTAATTCTTGTCATTGCTAATTTCTATCCAGATGAATTCAACATTCTGCTGCTTAGATCATATATAGTCTCATACTATCACCCTGTTCTCACCCCACATGCTTTGCCGACCTGCCTATCCTTGCCTTATACCAGTGATTTTCAAACTGCCCCCGAAACTCACATTCCACCTTAAGTAATCGCTATGCAATATATGCTCTGTGATTAGTAAGGCCCCTCCAGCCCGGGTAAGAAACCTGCATAGGAGAAGGCCACTCCGATATAAAACCTACGACCCAAGGACCTCGCTGCCACGTCCCAGCTTGCTTGGCCAAGGCACACGAACCATGGGTGTAAAGGGTGGGGCCAGTACTGCGCGCACTGCACTCCACCTTAAAGCTCCTTTGCGCAGGCCCGAGGACAGGTCCACGTCCTCCCCCTCCACGTCCTCCCCCTCCACGTCCTCCCCCTCCACGTCCTCCCCCTCCACGTCCTCCCCCTCCACGTCCTCCCCCTCCACGTCCTCCCCCTCCACGTCCTCCCCCTCCACGTCCTCCCCCTCAAAAGATGCTCACAAACTCAAGCTAGCATGCTGGAACATCAGAACCATGCTAGACAAGGCTGACAGCCACCGACCTGAACGTCGGTCTGCCCTCATTGCACATGAACTCCTCAGACTTGACATCGACATAGCCGCTCTCAGTGAAGTCCGCCTGGCAGATGTAGGCAGCCTCCAAGAACGCGGCGCGGGCCACACACTCTACTGGTCTGGCAAGCCTTCGGATGAACGACGCCTATCTGGTGTAGGCTTCATGGTCAAGAGCTTCATTGCCTCCAAACTCGAAAACCTTCCGACAGGCCTCTTGGACCGAATCATGTCCATGCGACTCCCACTTCAAAACAAGCGTCACATCACCCTCATCAGTGTCTATGCTCCAACCCTCCAGGCGGAACCAGCAGAAAAGAACAAGTTCTACACCGACCTGCGCAACCTCATCCAACGTACCCCTACAGCTGACAAGGTTGTCATCCTGGGCGACTTCAACGCTCGTGTCGGCAAAGACTCAGAAACCTGGCCAGGAATCCTGGGCAAGCATGGCGTCGGCAAGTGCAACGACAATGGGCGCCTCCTGTTGGAGCTCTGCGCAGAACAGCGGCTTGTCATTACAAACACCCTTTTTCAGCAGAGGGACAGCCTTAAGACCACCTGGATGCATCCCCGATCCAAACACTGGCACCTCCTGGACTACATCCTGGTGCGAGAAAGTGACAAACGAGATGTGCTCCACACCAGGGTCATGCCTAGCGCGGAATGCCACACTGACCACCGGCTGGTTCGCTGCAAGCTCAACCTTCACTTCAAACCAAAGCCCAGGAACAATAAAGCCCCCAGAAAGAGGTTCAATGTTGGAAACCTGCAGTCAGACGAAGCGAGAGGAAACTTCCAGGCAAACCTCAAAGCAAAGCTCGACGATGCAACCCGCCTCACGGACCCGTCCCCTGAAACCCTCTGGGATCAGTTGAAGACTACCATACTGCAATCCACTGAAGAGGTACTGGGCTTCTCCTCCAGGAAAAACAAGGACTGGTTTGACGAAAACAGCCAGGAAATCCAGGAGCTGCTGGCAAAGAAGCGATCTGCCCACCAGGCTCACCTTACAAAGCCGTCCTGTCCAGAGAAGAAACAAGCCTTCCGTCGCGCATGCAGCCATCTTCAGCGCAAACTCCGGGAGATCCAAAATGAGTGGTGGACTAGCCTCGCCAAACGAACACAGCTCAGTTTCTACGAGGCTCTAAAGGCTGTGTACGGACCCTCACCCCAAGTCCAAAGCCCGCTGCGCAGCTCAGACGGCAAAGTCCTCCTCAGCGACAAGATCTCCATCCTCAACCGATGGTCAGAACACTTCCAATCTCTTTTCAGTGCCAACCGCTCAGTCCAAGATTCCGCCCTGCTCCAGCTCCCTCAACAGCCCCTAAGGCTAGAGCTGGATGAGGTTCCCACCCTGGATGAGACATATAAGGCAATCGAACAACTGAAAAGTGGCAAAGCAGCAGGTATGGATGGAATCCCCCCAGAAGTCTGGAAGGCTGGCGGCAAAACTCTGCATGCCAAACTGCATGAGTTTTTCAAGCTTTGTTGGGACCAAGGTAAACTGCCTCAGGATCTTCGTGATGCCACCATCATCACCCTGTACAAAAACAAAGGCGAGAAATCAGACTGCTCAAACTACAGGGGAATCACGTTGCTCTCCATTGCAGGCAAAATCTTCGCTAGGATTCTACTAAATAGAATAATACCTAGTGTCGCCGAGAATATTCTCCCAGAATCACAGTGCGGCTTTCGCGCAAACAGAGGAACCACTGACATGGTCTTTGCCCTCAGACAGCTCCAAGAAAAGTGCAGAGAACAAAACAAAGGACTCTACATCACCTTTGTTGACCTCACCAAAGCCTTCGACACCGTGAGCAGGAAAGAGCTTTGGCAAATATTAGAGCGCATCGGATGTCCCCCAAAGTTCCTCAACATGATTATCCAACTGCACGAAAACCAACAAGGTCGGGTCAGATACAGCAATGAGCTCTCTGAACCCTTCTCCATTAACAATGGCGTGAAGCAAGGCTGTGTTCTCGCACCAACCCTCTTTTCAATCTTCTTCAGCATGATGCTGAACCAAGCCATGAAAGACCCCAACAATGAAGACGCTGTTTACATCCGGTACCGCACGGATGGCAGTCTCTTCAATCTGAGGCGCCTGCAAGCTCACACCAAGACACAAGAGAAACTTGTCCGTGAACTACTCTTTGCAGATGATGCTGCTTTAGTTGCCCATTCAGAGCCAGCTCTTCAGCGCTTGACGTCCTGCTTTGCGGAAACTGCCAAAATGTTTGGCCTGGAAGTCAGCCTGAAGAAAACTGAGGTCCTCCATCAGCCAGCTCCCCACCATGACTACCATCCCCCCCACATCTCCATCGGGCACACAAAACTCAAAACGGTCAACCAGTTTACCTATCTCGGCTGCACCATTTCATCAGATGCAAGGATCGACAATGAGATAGACAACAGACTCGCCAAGGCAAATAGCGCCTTTGGAAGACTACACAAAAGAGTCTGGAAAAACAACCAACTGAAAAACCTCACAAAGATAAGCGTATACAGAGCCGTTGTCATACCCACACTCCTGTTCGGCTCCGAATCATGGGTCCTCTACCGGCACCACCTACGGCTCCTAGAACGCTTCCACCAGCGTTGTCTCCGCTCCATTCTCAACATCCATTGGAGCGCTTACACCCCTAACGTCGAAGTACTCGAGATGGCAGAGGTCGACAGCATCGAGTCCACGCTGCTGAAGATCCAGCTGCGCTGGATGGGTCACGTCTCCAGAATGGAGGACCATCGCCTTCCCAAGATCGTGTTATATGGCGAGCTCTCCACTGGCCACCGTGACAGAGGTGCACCAAAGAAAAGGTACAAGGACTGCCTAAAGAAATCTCTTGGTGCCTGCCACATTGACCACCGCCAGTGGGCTGATAATGTCTCAAACCGTGCATCTTGGCGCCTCACAGTTTGGCGGGCAGCAACCTCCTTTGAAGAAGATCGCAGAGCCCACCTCACTGACAAAAGGCAAAGGAGGAAAAACCCAACACCCAACCCCAACCAACAAATTTTCCCTTGCAACCGCTGCAATCGTGTCTGCCTGTCCCGCATCGGACTTGTCAGCCACAAACGAGCCTGCAGCTGACGTGGACTTTTTACCCCCTCCATAAATCTTCGTCCACGAAGCCAAGCCAAAGAAGAAGAAGAAGAGAAAGAAAGAAGAAGAAGTAAGTGATTGCTTAAGGTGGTTCATGAATGGAAAGAAAAAATTTGAAAACCACTGTTTTAATAGTGCCTAATTGACTCGTTATGTGCACAGTTTCATAACTCCAAAGGAAATGGGCCAATGACAATTTTTCTCAAGCAAAATATTTTAAAATTGGGTCTAGAGCAGTGGTTCTCAATCTTCCCTTCCCATTCACATACCACCTTAAGCAATCCCTTATTGATCATAGAACACTTATGGCATAGGGTTTACTTAAAGTGGATTGTGAGTTGGGGGGTGGGGTGGGGGGGAAACAGTTTGAAAACCACTGCCTTATACCCTTGGATATTTAATTTCCAAACCTCTCCATCCAGCAACCACGTTTTTGTAATGGCCACATTGTTGAGGTCCCATCCCTGGACTCCATCTACATTTCCTGCTGCCTAGGAAAGGTAGCCAACTTATTGAAGGACCAATCACATCCTAGATACATTCTCTTCCCCCTCCACCTATTGGGAATAAGGCTTAAGAGTGTGTAAACACGGCAAAAAGTCAGTATCTTCCCCAAAGCCATCGGAGTCCTGAATTAACTACAACAACAGTGATGTCATGCTCCTCTTGCTGATACGAATTGGTCTTTTTTTCATTGTAACTCTATGCTCTGTAAATTATGCTCTTTTACCTTATATGGTTGGATGAATATTAGAGTTGACCTGTTGAACTGCTTGTGTTATGAGCCCAGAGGACCCGAAAACCCAGTAGCAATATTCACCAAGACAAATAGTTACTTAAACATAAGTTGGTTTTAATTATCTTTAAACATGAAAATAGAATCAAACTTTAACTTATCACTATTGACTTACTTAAACTAACTTAAGCCCCTTTTAATTCAAAGTGCACATGTATGTAATGATGGTGTAAGTTCAGAAAAGTTCTTTGGTTCACAGTCCAATCTCACTTCTCTTCCCTTGAAGTTCACTGGTTGCAGGCAATTCTTATACTGTGTACAGAATTTAACATTTATAAAGTTCACCAGACTTTGGTGCTTGAAAGGTAAATGGTTACTGTTCAGGAAGGTTCTTGTCAGTTTTCAGAGAAAGATTTGTACATTTACTTCCATCAGCCATTTCAGTGTCTTGTTGAAGAAACTTGCCATGTTAGGGTTCTCCAGATGATAACTCTTTCTTTCAGGTCACCACAGAGTTCCTTCTTGTTTCTCTTATTCCACCTGAAACATTAGACAGCCAGTCCTCTCCTCTTGCATGAACCACAAGGGCTTTGACCAGGCCGTCTTCCAAAATGAAGTTTTCCACAAGCTTGACAGCTTGTCCTGCCTGTTCTAGTCCCAGCTACTGTTACTGGCTATAACACTGCAGTATTTATTTCTCTCTCTCTCTCTCTCTCTCACTCACTCTGAGAGAAAGCCTGTTTGACTCTCTCTGCTTGCAAAACCACATAACCCTTTTACAACAGCTCCAGACAGAGGCAGCTCCGACAAACTCTTTCATCTGTTGCCTTTTGTAAACAACAATCCATTAGTGAAGTATCTTGAAAACTCTTGAAAGCTCTTGAAAAAGCTGTTGGCCCCGACATATCTATCATGGGGCAGAGATCCAGTATTTCAAATAAGATCTGTTTTAAAATGTTTGTACTCTAACAAACCTTTCCCAATTTGTCTCACAAAAATATATCTATATACTCTGTCACACTTGTAGAAGAACCCTTCTCACTGTATTAGGTATAATGTGACAAATAAACTTTAAGATTAGAGGGTATAGGTTTAGGTTTAAGTCTTCCCTATGATGGAAAAAAGTCTGTGACCATCCATGCTCCTCACGATTTTATAAACCTCTCTAAGGTCACCCCTCAGCCTCTTTCACTCTAGGGAAAACAGTTCCAACCTATCCAGTTTCTCTTTGTAACTCAAACCATCCAGTCTGAGTAACATCCTTTTGGATTTTTTTCTGCATTCTCTCTATCTTAATCACAAGAATGTGTTAGAGATGGGTGCAATTTACAATAGTTAAAGAAATTTGGACAGGTAGCTGGATATTAAAGTGTTGGAGGGAAATGAGCCAAACACAGGAAAATGGGACAATCTCAGGTAACTTGGTCAAATTGAGTTGAGAGGTCTATTCCTGGATTAGACCATAATAAAAGACAAAAACATTTGCAATTGCTGAAATCTGAAGAGGAACGTGGTGGATCAAGCAGCATCAATGGTGGCAAATGCTTCAAATCAAGACTCTGCAACAGGACTGAGAGTGTTGAGGGAATATAACCAATATAAAAGGTAAGAGAAAAGAATGGGACGAGGACTGGTAGGTGATAGGTGGGACCAAGTGAGATTGAGGAATTAAGGACAGAGGGGTAATTTTGAGATAGAGACATTTGAGTGATAGGTGGAGACAAATTAAGAAACATATTGGGCAAATGAATCCTGATGAGAGAGGGGAGTGGGAAGGTAGAGATGAAGGCAGGAAGGTGACAAGTATAACCAGGTAAGGGACAGTTGCATGGCCGATGGAACTGGTTGGGTGAGGATATAGGTAATGTTGGTGAAGGGGAAAGAACCCCAGGTGGATAGATGTGTGGGTGATAGACAGATGGAACCAGGTGGGGAAGGGTAATGAGGATGGGGGTGGGGTGGGGTGCAGCATTGGGTGATGGAAAAGGTGAACAAAGGGAAATTGAACCAGCTGGCTAGAGGTGAATTTAATTGCTAACTCATTGAACAACACCTCACATTGCATTTGGGAATCCTACAACTCACCATTCTCCATCTGCTCAATATATTTTTTTCTTATGTTTCATTTTACTAACCAATCAAATCTCCCCATCCACCTCCACAACTTCATCTGCCTTTCATCTCCCACTTCTTCACCTGTTTCCACCTATGACCTACCAATCTCTGTCTCACTCCTCCCTCTCACTCTCAGTCCTGATTCAGGAGGTCAACCCAAAACATCGACCATCTCTTTGCCTCACACAGATCTTGTTTGACCCTCTGAGTTTCTTCAGCAATTTAATTTTTGCCACAAATGAACCTGTGGGGATGCTTACAAGGCCAAAAGGATCAAAAGTAACTTTGGGTGTTGTTTTTCTGTTCAATTTCTTAATAGATGAAGGTGCTGCCTTTGAATTCATTTACCCTTTTTTAATTCCTCTTTTGTCTTATTTGCATCTCAATCATTTGCAGCTGGAGATTCAGGTTGAAATCATGCTCTGAAGTCCGTGCAATGCCTCATTATAACTACCTTAACTTTTTTTTATGAGAATAAGGGTCAATGGCAAAGCCAGAAAGTATAGGCATCCCTAACAACTCTTGGGACGTTGCACTAAAACTCTCTTTCTTGATCCATTGGAATCCATTGCAGTTGAGTAGAGTGTGGCAGAATTCAGATTCAGGTACAGTGCAGGAATTGTCATATGAATTGGTTGGCATTCTTACATATTGTCAAATTCCATCAGAAATGTTCGATAACATAGCTGCTTTGACCTGTATAAAGAGATAGCTACAGTACAAAATTCAACAGCTCTGATAGCATTGGCTCTTATGGCAATATTTGAGCTTGATCTAGACGGGAACATGTAGATGGTCATTTCCCCATGCACATTGATGCCCTTTTCTTTTTGGGGGTAGAGGATGTGGTTTTGAAGGTGCTGAGACTCACCTACGTGGGTAACTGCAGCATGCTTTGTAGACATCACACACTCTAGCCATTGCAAAATGGCACACACTCTAAATGACACACACACTAGCCATGGATAAATCTTGAAAGTAGTTGAAGGAGAGCTAAAGAAACAGGCTTTATTCTTGCATGATGTTGAGCTTTTTGAATTATGTGGGAAAAACACTCACCAGATAAGTGGAGGGTATTCCATTGCTCCACTGACTCCTGCAAATGCAGTAGGTGGAAAAGCTTTGGGTGTTGGGATGTTCCAGAATACCTAGCTTGTTCTTGCAGACATTATATTTATGTCGTCAGTCTGGTGAATTGTTTAGTCAATGGCAACCACAGGAAGTTGGCAAAGGGGACTTCGCATTAGTAATTCTGGTGAATGTCATGGATCTGTGATTAGAACTTCTCAAAGGAAGAAGGTCATTGTCTATTATGTGTGTGTAATCAATGTTAGTTGTGACTTTTCAGCTCCTCCCTAGTTCCTGCTGCATCCAAACACAGACTGTTTCACTTTCTGTAGAAGTGGAATCAAAGATTATGCAGTTACCAAGGGTAATCCCCTATTCTGAATTTGTGATGGTCATTGATGAAACTGAAAATGGTTGGGTCAAGAGGAACTCCCTGACAAATTCCTCTAAAGTATGCTTAGACTAGGATGGCTGTGATCCAAGCTCAGCCCTGTGTGATGATATAACTCTAGCCTGCTGAGGTTTGTAGGAGAGTGGCCAAAGGTTAATGCCTACCCTTGTAAAATGAAAGTATCTGGGTTTCCTTACTTGTGAGTAAAGAGAATGCAGCATGAGATATTGCAGTCAATAAACTTCCACCCAGCTCATTGTTAGAACAACAGGACAACTAATAGAATGTTGAAATGTCAGGAAAACTACCTTGTTAGTGAAAGTTTTGAGTTAATTTTGTTCAAAATTAACTTCTGGTTCATTCCCTTGTCCTTTTGCCACAATATAGAACTTTCTCCCCACCTCTTTCATCTCAACAACAGGCCAATAAAAAAATCCATGTGACTGTGGAAGAGTGAAATATTTTCCCAAAACTTATCCTGTGCTGAGTAGTGATGTAATGTGAACAAACTCTTTCTCATGATATTTACTTTCATGAATCTTGCTTTGAAGTCCCTGGAAAGTTTCTGGTGAATTTGATTCATCTTCAATTATATTTAATGTCACTTAACAGTGAAATCATGTTTATATGAAATGTAATAACATAAGTTAACATAGAACAGTACAGCAAAGGAGCAGACGCATTGGGCCCCCATGTTTGTGCTGAACGCAATGTCTAAACCAAACTAAAAATCTGCAACTTGGACCCGATAGATATTCCTCCATTGCCTTCATATGCATGTGCCTATCTAGAATCTTCTCAAATGCTAATATTGTACTTTATTCAATAGATAATTCCATGCACCCAACACTCTGTGTAAAACTTTCTCCCTCTTACCTTAAATACATGTCTCTAATGTGTAACATTTTGGCTCTGGGAAAATATTCTCACCGACCACCCTATCAATGGCTCTCATGATCTCGTACCTCTCCATCAGATTGCTTCTCGGCCTCCTCCATGGCAAAGCAAACAACCCAAGTTTGTCCAGTCTCTCCCCATTACTCATCCCCTCACCCCTCTATACCATGCAACATCCTGGTAAACCTTTTCTGCTCCTTTTCCAAAGCCTCCATATCCTTCCTGTCAATTCTGGCGTAACCAGAATTACACATGGTATTCCAACTGTGCCTGCGCCAAAGTTTTATGCAACTGTAACATGACCTCCTTACTTTATACTAAACGCTACACCCAATAAATAAAGCCAACCATACAAGAAGCCACCTTTACCATCCTGCCTACTTGCACTTTAACTGAGCTATGAACCTGAATATTTGGATCTCTCTGTACACGAATACCAACCATTAACTGGAGAGAATCCCCTTACATTTGACCTCCCAGAGTGCAAAACTTGATACTTGTTAAACTCCATCTGCCATTCTCTGCCCATATCTGTAACCAATAGACATCCTTGAACTTTTGATAGCACACAACTCCATCAATCCTTGATTCATCAGCAAGGTTACTCTAATACACCCTCTTACTTTTCTATCAAAGTTATTTATGCATATAACAAACAACAGGGGTCAAACCATCAATCCTGACAAAACAATACTTCTCACAGGCCTCCATCACCAATAACAGTCTTCCACCTCTGTTTTCTATAAGCCAGTCAATTTCATATCCAAACGATCAATTTACCATGGATCCCATGTAGCTGCACCTTCTGAATCAGCAACTATGAGGGACCTTGTCAATGCCTGAGTAAAAGCCATGCTTAAAACATTTACTCTCTGACCCTAATCAGCCATCTTTGTCCCTCCTCAAAAGACTCACAAAATGATGTTAACTGTCCCTTATCTGACCATGACTTTCCAAATGTGCATAAATTCTATCCCTAAGTAACTTTTCCAACAGTTTACCCACCACTGATGTGAGATTTACTGTTGTATAATTTCCTCGATGATCCTTTTTTCCTTTCTTAACAGTTGTTGGAAAAATGTAAAATTAGAAACATTTGTCATTTACCCAAAGAAGTTAAGCCTTGATAGCATTTTAATTGAGACTCTAATCAGCATCCAACATGACCACCACATCAGATAAAGGCAATATGATCCACTGAACTCCTAAAAAACCTTCAATCTCTTTCCAGAGGATTGTGACTCCTGACATAAGCAGTGGTGTTAAACTTCACCATTGCCCAGAGGAACCAAAGATGTAAATGCAGTACATTTTAAATCCAATGTGCCCCATGAATGCAAGAGTTATTTATTTTTCCTTTAATTCATCTGCAAACTTTAACATGTAAAAACACAAATAATTTTTTTTTTCTTTTCCATTCACTCTTTGGCTCATTTTGCGCAATACTGCTTGCTCTTTGTTTATCTTAGAGGTTTACTTCCAAAGAAAGCTTGATAAAAGCCAAAGTTTTCGTGGGTTGTGGAATGTGATGTTGCAGTCACTGGACCTGCTGTCTACCCCAGTCTCAAGAGAATGTTTATTGTACCTTCAGTCTGCGTCCACTCCACCCCTCACTCAGCCAGTGATGGAGCGTGGCACAATGAAAACTTTTAGCTCACACTGTGATGATCTCAACATACTGTGCAATTCTGTGGCATAGAATTCAGACTTTTGTATTCCTCATCCAAACAGGAATCCAAATGCTATGAGATCTATGCATTCTGGAGAAGTTGTTTTTTCTCCTCAAACATCTTATTCTTCTACGAGATTGAATTTAATGGCACTTTCACATGCCCCAGGAGTTTGGGGTGAGGAAAGTGGATGAGGCTTTTTGCCTTGTACAGCAGATAATGTAGCATACTGGCTAAATTACTGGATTAATAGCTCGACGTCAAGAGATATATTTAAATTCCACCCACTGATATAAAATTCAATCTTAATTCCTACACAGACATAGATCAGTTATTCTTAACCAATCTGTCCTATACTATGTTACTCCAGGCCCAGCATATTGACCCAATTCTTGATCAATTATGGATAGACGATAATTGCTGGTATTATCAGTAAGCATTTGAGCAACTATAACAAAAGCAGCTAGTAAGAACAGGGAAAAGTAATACTGCCCTTCCACACCACAATTATATGTGGAAATGTTTCTTTCTTACCTTTCACTGGTAACTATTGACTGGTCCTAACCAGCAATCAAAACCCCAGGCTTCAACCCGGCTGTGCACAAATGTGAGATCCTTCTGGGAGGACCTGCAGGACATACTGAAAAAAAAATACAAAGGTGAATTTTCCACAAGATCAGGAATTATACCTTCTGGGGAACATTATGGATGTGTGCTTTAAACTGTCCAAGTACCAAATTCACTTTGTGAAGGTCCCCTTAATTCTTCTACGTTCCAGTGCATAAAGCCCTAACCTGTTTAACCTTCCCCTGTAACTCAGTTCCTGAAGTCCAGGCCACATACTAGTAAATCTTCTCTGCACTCTTTATATCCTGCACATAATACTCCAAATTTGGTCTCAACAGTGTCATACTTCCTTAAAATTAGGGAGCTGTAAACCTCCCAATTCATATTTCCATGTTAATTTTTCTATGGATACCCTCAACATCTTATCTTTCCAAAGAAATTTTCTGACATATTTATTCAACCCCTGAAAGAACCTCTGAGGTAGTGGTACAACAGACTTAAACCTTATACAATGGGTAACCAATTTTTTTAAATTTCTCTCGTAAAGGGATCAGATATATCAAAGATTATTATGAGAGGGGATAATTGATGTCATTTAAACAATTAAAAAATAAGTATGGGGAGGAGTCACGTGATGGCCGGACGGTGAACTCCAGCCCTCTCCAGAAAAGTCGGGAAAAACAAGAGAAAATACAAAGGCACAGAAATAAAAGTTAAAGAAAAGTGAGTATAAAGGTGGAAAGAAGATGGCGACAAAAAAAGAAAAATCAAAATCAACGGTAAGAAGAGAGGAAGAGAAGACAACGGAGGAAGAAGGAGAAGGCCTTACCTGTCCGAAGAGGCCCGCTGTGGAGAGAGAAGCCCGCTTCCTCAGGTCGGTAGAAATAGGACTACAAAAATGGCTCGCAGAGCCGAGTAAAAGTGCGCAACCGCGCATGAAAAAAAACACACCGACGGGAGGGGGGACCAGCTGGGGAGTCGATCTCCACAGCCAGCAACGACAGCTGCAGAACACCTGCAGCAAGAAGAGACCACAGAAGACAATGAAAGCAAGAAAGAAGAGAAGAAAAGGGCAACAAAGAAACAACAGATGGCCAACCCAGAGGAAGAAGAAGAGGAAGAGTACAGTGAAATAGAAGAAGGGAAAGGCAAGGTAAAGGATATACTTTCTCTTGTTAGAGGATACATGGAGTCATTTAAAGAATGGCAAACACAGGAATTTAATGATTTAAGAAGAATAAACAACACAGAAGAGAAAGTGAATAAAATAGATATGACCTTAACAGAAATGGGAAAGAAAATGGACAAGATGGAAGAGCGGGCAGTAGCAGCAGAAATGGAGGTAGAAGACTTAAAAAAGAAATTGGAGGAATCTAATAAAAAAACTAAAGAGACACAAGAACTACTAGCTCAAAAAATAGATATAATGGAAAATTATAACAGAAGAAATAACATAAAGATAGTGGGCCTTAAGGAAGATGAAGAAGGCAAGAATATGAGGGAGTTTATAAAAGAATGGATCCCTAAGACCCTAGGATGTCCAGAACTACAACAAGAAATGGAAATAGAAAGGGCGCATAGAGCATTGGCCTCTAAACCACAACCACAACAAAAACCAAGATCTATTTTAGTAAAATTCCTAAGATATACTACAAGAGAAAAGGTACTGGAGAAGACAATGGAAAAAGTAAGAGAGGGCAACAAACCACTGGAGTATAAAGGGCAAAAAATCTTCATTTATCCAGATATAAGTTTTGAACTCTTAAAGAAGAGAAAAGAGTTCAATACAGCAAAGGCGATTTTATGGAAGAAAGGGTATAAATTTATACTAAAGCATCCAGCGGTATTGAAAATATTTATTCCAGGACAACAAAACAGACTATTCTCGGATCCAGAAGAAGCACGAAAATTTGCAGAACAATTACAAAAATAGACTGAGGGATGAAGACGGGTAATGAGAGTAAAAATGATCACGATTGATATGTATGTGGGTAAAGACAAAAATAGACTGAGGGATGAAGACGGGTAATGAGAGTAAAAATGATCACGATTGATATGTATGTGGGTAAAGAGGTATAAGAGTGAATAGAGACAATGTGCATACGTGAGCGTATCTGTACTTAGAGGAAAATATAGATAGTATAGACAAGAATTAATAAGGGAAGGTAATGGAATAGAGAGAATAAGGAGGGAATTAAAAGAGTGACCTTTGTAACATATGAAAAGTGAAATCTTTTCTGGGGGGGGGCTGGGTGGGGGGAAATAGCGCTCACTGCAAAATCAGTTGACGCTTGCGAGTGGATTCGCAAACCCAAATGGAGAGGGGAGATGTGGTTGTCCGACAAGGGATAAAGGACAACTCAGGAGGGGAAGGGGAGATTGGGGATAAAGAAGATATAAATAGGAGAATAAGGAAAATGTTGGATGTTGTAGGAATGTTGTCTTATAAAGAGTTGAAAATAAGAAAACAGAAATGGAAAAGGAGGAAAGGTAATGATGGAAAAACGGAAAGAGAAGATAAACAAAATATAAAATGGCTACGCTGAACTATATGACTTTAAATATTAATGGAATACATAACCAAATTAAAAGGAAGAAACTACTAAATTTACTGAAAAAGGAAAAAATAGATATAGCATTTGTCCAAGAAACACACTTAACTGAATTGGAGCACAAGAAATTAAAGAGAGATTGGGTAGGACATGTAACAGCAGCATCGTACAATTCAAAAGCAAGAGGAGTGGCTATATTAATCAGTAAAAATGTGCCATTTAAAATAGAAGAGGAAATAATAGATCCAGCAGGGAGATACGTTATGATAAAATGTCAGATATATTCGGAGTTTTGGAATCTACTTAATGTATATTCACCTAACAAAGAAGATCAAAAGTTTATGCAAGATATCTTTTTGAAGGTAGCTAATACGCAAGGGAACATACTAATAGGAGGGGATTTCAACCTGAATTTGGATCCAAATATGGATAAAACGGGGAAAAAAATTAACAGGAAGAACAAAGTAACCAAATTTATAATTAAATCAATGCAAGAAATGAAACTTTTGGATATATGGAGGAAACAAAACCCAAAAGAAAAGGAATACTCATACTACTCGGCTAGACATAAAACATACTCAAGAACAGACCTATTTTTGTTATCAGCTAGTATGCAGGATAGAGTAAGAAAAGCAGAATATAAAGCGAGAATGCTATCGGACCATTCACCCTTAATATTGACAGTAAAGCTAGAGGACATCCCTCCAAGAATGTATAGATGGAGATTAAACCCCATGCTACTTAAAAGACAGGATTTTAGAGAATTTATTGAAAAACAATTAAAAATGTATTTTGAAGTAAATATGGAATCAGTGGAAGATAAGTTTATACTATGGGACGCAATGAAAGCATTCATTAGAGGGCAAATAATAAGTTATGTAACCAAGATGAAGAAGGACTATTATCAGGAAACAGAGCAGTTGGAAAGGGAAATAGTAAACATAGAAAAAAAATTAGCAATGAAGGAAGATACAACTAAAAGAAGAGAATTGGCGGATAAAATAATAAAATATGAAACATTACAAACATATAAGGTAGAGAAGAATATAATGAAGACAAAACAGAAATATTATGAACTAGGTGAAAAAACGCACAAAATCCTAGCATGGCAGCTTAAGACAGAGCAAGCTAAGAAAATGGTATTGGCATCAAGGAAAAAAGACAAACAAATTACATATAATCCAAAAGAAATTAAGGAAAACTTTAGAGAATTCTATGAACAATTATACTGAACTGAAAACGAAGGGAAAGAAGGGAAAATAGATCAATTTTTGACTAAAATTGAACTACCAAAACTACAAATAGAGGAACAAAATAAATTAACAGAACCATTTGGAACAGTAGAAATACAAGAGATAATAAAAAAATTACCAAATAATAAGACACCAGGAGAGGATGGATTTCCAATAGAATTCTACAAAACATTTAAAGACTTATTAATACCGCCCCTCCTGGATGTAATCAACCAGATTGATGAGACACAAAACTTACCAGATTCATGTAAAACAGCAATAATTACAGTAATACTAAAACAAGGGAAAGATCCACTCTCACCAGCGTCATATAGACCAATATCTTTGCTAAACACAGATTATAAGATAATAGCTAAACTATTAGCAAACAGATTAGCAGAACAGGTACCGAAAATGGTAAATTTAGACCAAACTGGATTTATCAAAAAAAGACGCACAACAGACAATATTTGTAAATTTATTAACTTAATTCATGCAGTAGAAGGAAATAAAGCACCTACAGTAGCAGTTGCTTTAGACGCAGAGAAGGCCTTCGACAGAGTAGAATGGAATTATTTGTTCAAAGTATTGCAAAAATTCAGTTTACCGGAGAAGTATATTAATTGGATTAAAGCATTATATAAGGGACCGTTAGCGAAAGTGACAGTAAATGGATATGTATCAAAGCAATTTAACTTAAGCAGGTCAACGCGGCAGGGATGCCCACTATCACCTTTATTGTTTGCGCTAGCTATAGAACCACTAGCAGAATTGATAAGAATAGATAATAATATAAAAGGAATAAAAATAAAAGACAGGGAATATAAAATCAGTCTATTTGCGGATGATGTAATAGTGTACTTAACAGAACCAGAACTATCAATAAAAGAATTATATAAGAAATTGAAGGAATATGGAGAAGTGTTGGGCTACAAGATAAACGTAAATAAAAGTGAAGCAATGCCTATGAATAATGCGGATTTCTCAAAATTTAAGAAGGAATCTCCATTCAGATGGCAAATGCAGGCAATACGATACCTAGGTGTACAAATAAACAAAAATCTAGGCCAATTATATAAACTCAATTACAACCCACTAATGAAAAAATTACAGGACGATTTAGAGCATTGGAAAGATCTACCACTAACACTGATAGGAAGGATAAACTGTATTAAAATGAACATTTTTCCAAGGATATTATACTTATTTCAGGCATTGCCAATACAACTGACAGAAAAATTCTTCAAAGAGTTAAAGAAAATAATAAGGAAATTTTTATGGAGAGGGGGGAAACCGAGGATAGCACTAGATAAATTAACAGAATGGTATAAACAAGGAGGCTTACAATTGCCAAACTTCAAAAATTATTATAGAGCCGCACAATTAAGATACCTATCAGATTTTTATCAAACAAGGGAAAAACCAGACTGGATAAGATTAGAATTAGATAAAATAGGGGAAAAGATACCTGAACACATATTATATAAATGGGACGAAAAATTGGTACAACATAGAACTTCTCCAGTATTACATCATCTCCTCAATATTTGGAAGAAGATTCATGTAGAAAGAAATAAAACAAATTATCAATTACCAAAACTAATATTGACGCAAAATAAGCTACTCCCTTTTACAATAGATAACCTTTCCTTTAGAGAATGGGAAAAAAAAGGGATTAAAAGAATAGAAAATTGTTTTTCAGGAAGTAGATTCTTATCCTTTGAACAAATGAGAGATAAGTACAATATAACTGGAGATACAGCGCTGGCATATTACCAACTGAGATCCTACTTGAAAGATAAATTAGGAAGCAATTTGAGTTTACCAGAGGGAAGTAACCTTGAATATGTGATTACAGATACAATGTTAATCAAAAGATTTATAACAAATATGTATATTAAACTGCAAGAAAAGGAGAATGAGGAAACAAATGGTAAAACTAAACAAAAATGGGAACAAGATTTAAATATAAAGATAAAAAAGGAAACATGGGAGAAATTATGTTCTGGAACGATGAGAAATACAATAAATATGAGGCTACGTATGATACAATATAATTGGTTACACAGACTATACATTACACCGCAAAAGTTAAATAAATGGGACCCAACAGTATCTGATAGATGTTTTCGATGTAAAAAAGAAATGGGAACAACAATTCATGCAATCTGGACATGTGAGAGAGTAGAAAAATTTTGGGATGATCTCAATCAGATATTAAATAAAATAACAGAAAACAATATACCAAAGAATCCAGAGATCTTTCTCCTAAGTAACATAAAAAACAAAGAATTTGGAATTGATTTGGAGGATGCACAAAAAAGATTTGTTAAGATAGCCCTAGCCGTAGCAAAAAAATGTATTATGTCAACCTGGAAATTGGAAGATAATTTGAAAATACAACAATGGTATATAGAAATGAATAAATGTATTCCATTAGAAAAAATAACATATAGTTTAAGAAATAATATTGAAATATTCAAACAAGTATGGGAGCCTTACATTAAATACAATAGCGAAAACCTACCGGGGACAAACATTACCTAAGTTGATGGAAGGAGAAGGAAAGAAAAGAATGGACTCTGTAGAATTTCTGGTGTATTTTTGTTGAATGACAACATTGTCTGACTGAATTAATGCAACCTAGATTGTATACCTAAAATGGATGAGGGGGGGGGGGTGGGGGGGTGGCTTGGGAGGAGGGAGTGGGGGGGGAGAAAAAGTCACTGTAAATGTGTGAAAAAGAAAAAGTGTATATCATGGCTAATGTGATTTATGGTGTTAAAAATAAAAAAATTTAAAAAAAAGTATGGAATTCTTAACAAAACAATCTTCTGCTAATTTTAAAAAAGAGATAAATTTGGCCCAACAATTTTTTTATCAAATTGTAGTAATGTGGAGACTCTGATTCGAAAGGGAAATACAAAGAAATTTATTTCAGCAATGTATCTTTTACTTCAAATGGGATTCCCCCCAAACAGGGGGTTCACAAATCCAGACAGAGATGTGAATCAGACTTAAATGTAAGAATTGATGAGCAAACCTGGTCTGAACTCTGTCAGGATAGTATAACTAATATGATAAATGTAAGATATAGATTAGTACAATATAATTTTTTGCATCAATTCTATCTCACGCCACAGAAATTAAATAAATTAATATCAGACCTATCAGACCAATGTTTTAGATGTGGTGAGAAGGTAGAGAACCTTCCTACACTCAACTTGGTCATGCTCTAAAGTGAGACCTTTTTGAACAGATTTAAGAAATTTCTTAGAGCAGATTACAGGAATTCAGTTTCCACTAAACCCAGATTTATTTTTATTTGGTAATATTACAAGGATACAACCTAAACTGAAACTATCCACATTTAAATAGAATTTGTAAAAATTGTGTTGGCAGTGGTCAGAAAATGTATAGCAGTTACTTGGAAGTCTGATTCACATCTAGGTATGGCACGTTGGAATACAGAAATACATAATTGTATTCCCCTTAAGAACATTACGTATAACTTAAGAAATAAGTATGACATATTTTTACAAGTTCGGCGTCCATATGTACAAATTTGAGATGTAAATCTTTAGTTGTGTTCTTCCTAGTGCTTGAGACTTCTATTGGTCCTCTCCAAAGAAAAGTTAATTAGAATATGAACTTATGATCCATGAAGTATGCAGCACGCTTTCTTACTTTTCTTTTTCTATACCTACATCTTTTTCTTTGGGGTCTTTCTTGGGTGGATGTGGGTTGGGGGCAGTGGGTTATAACCATCATGGAATAAATGCTGGAATTATTTTTGTAATTGTTCTCTGTAACTTTGTACTAGACTGGATGTATGGTCAAAAAATTTAAATAAAATATATAAAAAACAATGCTTTATACAACTTTATGTAACATCCAAACTCCTGCATTCAGTACTTTGATTAATGAAGGCTAATATGCCAAAAGCTCTCTTTGCACCCCTATCCACCTGTGATGTCACTCAGGGAAATTGAGTATCTATATTCCCAAATCCCGCTGTTCTACCACACTCCTCAGTGCCCTACCATTCACCATGTATGTCCTTTCTTGGGTTGTCCTTCAAAATTGCAACATCTCACACTTATCTGCATTAAATTCCATCTGCCATTTTTCAGCCCATTTTTCCAGCTGGTCCAGATCTCTTCTTCACTCTCCACAACACCTCCAATCTTTGTGCCATCTGCAAACTTGCTGATCCAATTTACCACATTATCATCCAGATCATTGATATAGATGACAAACAACAATATACCCAACACTGATTCCTGAGGCCTTCATTCTGAGAAGCAATCATCCACCACTACTCTCTAGCTTCTCCCATCTTGCCATTGTCAAATCCAGTTAACTGCTTCACTATGAACACCTTGCGTCTGTCCCTTCTCCCGACTAACCTCCCATGCGGGACCTTATCAAAAGCCTTAGTAAAGTTCATGTAGATAAGATCCACAGCCTTTCCTTTGTCAGCTTTCCTGGTAACCTCCTCAAAAATCTCTATCAGATTGGTTAAATATGAACTACCATGGACAAAGCCATGTTGACTATCCCTAATCAGTTTTTAACTATCCAAATAATTCTATATCTGATCTCTTAGAACACCTTCCAATAATTTACCATCAGGCTCACTAGCCTATAATTTCCAGGATTACTTTTAGGGCCTTTTTAAAACAATAGGATCACCTGAGCTACCCTCCAATCCTCTGGTTCCACACCCTTGGCTAAATATTTCTGAGAGCCCCTAAAATTTCTATACCAGTCCCCCTCAAGGTCTGAGGGAATATCACATCAGGCCCTGGGGATTTATCCACCCTTACTTGCTTTAAGTGAGCAATCATCTCCTTCTCTTTAATCTGTATAGGTTCCATGACCTCACTGCTTGTTTTCCTTACTTCCCATGATGCTGCGCCCTTTTCCTGAGTGAATACTAATGAAAACAACTATTTAAGATCTCTCCCATCTCTCCCATCTCTTTTGGCTCCTTACAAAGCTGGCCGCTCTGATTTTCAAGGGGACTCATTTGGTCCCTTACTATCATTTTGTTCTTAATATCCCTTAGAAACACTTAGGATTTTCCTTCACATTGCCTGCCAAAACAACTTCATCTCTTCTTTTAGCCTTTTTGAATTCTTTCTTGTGGTTTTTCTTGCATTTTTATACTCCTCAAATACCTCATTTGCTCCATGTTGCCTATACCTGCTATACACCTCTCTTTTTCCAAACCAGATACCCAAAATCTCTCAAAAACCAAGGTTGCCTATGTCTAACCTTGTATTTGATCCTGACAGGAATATACAAAGTCTGTACTCTCAGAATTTCACATTTGAATGTTCTCCACTTACTTTGCACATCCTTGCCTGAAAGCAAATGATCCTAATCCACACATTCTAAATCCACTATCATTTCCTCAAAATTAGCCTTTTTCCAATTTAGAATCTCAACCTGAGGCCAAGACCTTTTCTCCATAATTAACTTGAAGCTAATGGCATCATGATCACTAGACCTAAAATGTTCCCCTACACATACTTTGATCACCTGCCCTTACTGATGAAGGCAGGGTGGTGAAGACCTTCTTCATCATCCTGTCTTTCTGTGTTACCACTTTCATGGAACTCTGTACCTGCTCCCGAATAAATAGTTGCACATACGAACCATCTTTTGTGTGCAAAATCTGTGCCACAGGTTCCTTTTATATTTTTCTCCTCTCATCTTAATCTTATGCCACTAGCTTTAGATTCCCTGACTCCAAGGAAACTCTGTTCTTTAACACTCTCCAGGAGCATGCCATTTACTGTACAAATTCTGTCTTGGTTTGACTAATAAAATGCAACACCTTGCACTTATCCAAGTTAATTCTGTCAGCCATTCCTCTGTCCACTTTCTCAGTTCATCTAGATCCTGTTACAATCTCGGATAATTGTCTTCATTGTTCACTCTTTCACGAGTTTTAGTGTCAGTGGCAAACTTACTAACTATACCACCGACATTGTCATCCAGATCATTTATATAAATGAACATGATCCTCCACTACTACTTTCTGACTCCTACCATCAAGACAATTTTGCATCCAATTGGCCTTCTCACCCTAGGTCCCATGTAATTTAACTTTCTGCACCAGCCTACCATGTGCTGCCTTGTCAAATGCCTTTCTAAAGTCCGTGAAGACAATATCTACTGCCCTGCCTTCATTAAACTTCTTGGTCGCCTGTTCAAAATGAAGAAAACAGCCAGGCTTCCAATGTTATGAAATATCAATTTGATTTTAACTTTTGGACTACTTTTGAATTTAATATCCTGTCATTGAAATGAGATAAATTGAGGTTATGGGAAAGATAACATTTGGTAAGAAGACTGTTTGTTTTTAATGGTGATTTAGCAAAGCAGAAGCGATCAGATCAGATTAGATCAGATCAGATCAGATACTATTTATTGTCATGTAATAAAACAGAAATGCCATCTTAAACGAAATTGGCTTTAGACTGCCATAAGATGGTCAAAGATTCATTATTAGCATTTCTCAGCGCCCCTTACAGTCAGAGATAGAGAAGCAAAGGAGAGTCCTCTCAAAGTCACTAATTGCTCCTACACCCTCTGCTGCCACCCAAGATTCCAGTACAGTCCAAACCATTAGAAACCTGAGCCCAGTTCCATTTCTCCAACTCAATGAGGAAGAGTTCAGCACTCAAGGCCCTTTGATAGCACTTTTTGCCCTCAGCACCCTCCCGAATCATGGTTCCAATACCTGGTCCACATGAGCTACAGCCTGGTGTGGGTCCATTGATTTATTGCCAGCATCCCATCGCCTGTGTGGGTTCCTCACCTGCAAATCACCAACAGCTTGCCACCTGACTGTGTTCTTCAGCCACAGAGCCCCACCCACCCCACCCCGCTGGTCCACCACCTTGGTCATCATCCTTGGAGTAATCTCCTCTGCTTCTTCTTCTCAACGGGAGGTGTTCTCCCCATTACTGGTGTTATGGAATGGGTTAATAAAATTATAATAAAATATATCTTAAAAGAGGTAACATTGTGAGGTTTCGTTGTTAGATCACATTTCACAAACAAACATCTCAAGTGCCATGCAGTAGACTTCATGTCTCCAATTGGCTTTGCTGAGACAATGGTAGAGTACTTGTGAGCGTACTACAAGTAGGTGTTAATGAGGAGCATCAATTTTAAAACGTTTATTCAAGATAAAGGATGGAATTCATAGAGAAAGAGGAATTAAGAATGACCAAATAGCTAAGATGACATTAAAGCAGAATCCACTTACTCCTTTTACTTTAAATTATCCTTTCTTCGATATCTGGCACAATAATGGGATAAAGAGGATAAAAGATTGTTTTTAGGCTCTTTTTTCTTGACTTCTGAACAAATGAAAGAGAACTACAATATACCAAATAAAACTATTTTTTAAAAAAATTATATTTAAAGAAGAAATAAGGTGCAAATTTTAGATTTCTGGAAGAGAGCCCATTTGAGTATTTAGTAATTCATACATTTATTGAGAAATTTATTACTAGTATGTGTATAAAATTACAAGACACAATGCAGAAAAAGGAACTATTTCAGTCAAAAAAAAGGGGAAAAGATTTAAATATACAAATTCATGATGAGGTCTGGTCAAAATTATGCCAGGAGAGTGTAACTAATATAATTAATGTTAGATATCAAATGGTACAATATAATTTTTTACACCAATTATACTACACTCAGTATAAATTACATGGACTTAATTCAAATTGTTCTGACAAATGGAAAGGGAACATCAGTACTGCAGTTGAATAAAAGGGATTATACAGCTATGAGGGAGGAGCTAGCCAAAATAAAATGGAAGGATACCCTAGCTGGGAGGACAACTGGGAAAAAATGGTATTTTTCACAGGATTCAGGACAAATTCATTCCAAAGAGGAGGGAAGGCTCTAAGGGGAGCAAATGACAGCCGTGACTGACAAATGAAATCAAGTACAGTATCAAGTCCAAAGGAAGTAAGTATAAGATAGCAAAGCAGAGTGGGAGATTAGAGGATTGGGAAACCTTCAAAAAACAACAGAGGGAAAATAAGAAAGACATACAGGAGGGGAAAATGAAGTATGAGAGTAAATTGGCAATTAATATAAAAGGGGATAGCAAAAGCTTCTTTAGTTATGTAAAGAGGAGAAAATTGGTTAGGGCCACAATTGGGCCCTTAAAAACAGAGAAAGGTGAAATTATTACTGGAAATGAAGAGATGGCTGAGGAATTTAGCAGATAGATTCCATCCGTCTTCACCAAGGTTATGGTCAGATAGAGGGTAGAGGTCATGCAGTATCAAGGGACTTGGTGAAATTTCCTAAGGAAATTGGGAATCTGTTGGATATCCAGATCCAGAAGCAGGTGGTTGTGGGTAAATTGTTAGGACTGAGGGCTGATAAGTCCCAGGGCCTGATGGACTGCATCCCAGGGTGCTTAGAGAGGTTGCTCTGGAAATTGCAGAGGCACTGTTTGACATTTTCCAAAGTTCTATAGATTTGGAGGAGTTGCCTGTGGATTGGAGAGTGGCTGATGTAGTGCCACATTTTAAAAAGGGAGGGAAAGAGAAAACAGGAAATTATAGACTGGTCAGCCTGATGTCAGTGATATTGGAATCTATCATAAAAGGAGAAATAGCAGAGCACTTAAGCAGAAATAATATTATCAGTGCAAGTCATCACGGATTCCTTAATGGAAAATCACGCTTGACTAATCTTTGGGAATTTTTTGAAGATGTCACAAAGAGGGTGGACTTAGGAGAGCCAGTGAATGTGGTGTACTTGGACTTCCAGAAAGCCTTTGATAAGGTCCTGCACAGGAGTTTAGTAGGCAAAATCGAGCATAGTTTTGGGGGGAAGGAGCTAACTTGGATAGAAAATTGGTTAAGAAATAGGAAACAAAGGGTTGGGATAAATGGGTCATTTTCAGGATGGCAGGATGTGATGAGTGGGGTACCACAGGGTTAGGTGTTGGGCCCTCAGTTGTTTATCATTTATGTAAATGATTTGGATGAAGGGATTATTAACAACATGAGCAAATTTGCAGATGACACTAAACTGGGTGGCAGTGTAAAGGGAGAGGAGATGACAGGACAGGTTGGAGGAGTGGACAGAGGAATGGGAGATGAAGTTCAATGTGAGCAATTGAGGTTATCCATTTTGGAGGCAGTAATAAGAGAGCAGAGTATTATTTAAATGGAGTCAAGCTAAGGAGAGGGGTAGTGCAAAAGGATTTGGGTGCACTTGTTCACCAGCCATTGAAAGCTAACATGCAGGTTCAGCAAGCGGTGAAGAAGGCAAATAGCATGTTGGCTTTCATAAAAAGGGGATTGGAGTATAGGAGCAGAGATCCCCACGCAGTTGTACAGGGCCCTGGTGATACCTCACCTGGAATATTGTGTCCAGTTCTGTTCCCCAAATTTGAGGAAGGACATACTCGCTATAGAGGGAGTGCAGTGCAGATTTACAAGGTTAGTTCCCAGGATGGCAGGATTGTCATATGCTGAAAGGTTAGAAAGACTGGGCTTAAATGCGATGGAGTTTAGAAGGATGAGGGGAGACATGATTGAGGTATATAAGATTATCAAGGGGCTAGACAGGGTGAAATCAGATTACATGTTCCCAATGTTGGGAGAGACAAGGGCTAGAGGGCATAGTTTAAGAATACAGGGAAGGCCCTTTAGGACAGAGATGAGGAGAATTTTTTTAACCAGAGAAGTGTGGATCTGTGGAATGCTTTGCTGTGGAGTAGGGGCAGATTTCCTGGATATGTTCAAAAGGGAGTTAGATAAGGCTCTTGTGGGCTGGGGAGTTAAGGGTTATGGGGATAACACTGGGAATGGATACTGATAGAGAATGATCAGCCATGATCTGAAACATGGCGGTGCTGGCTCGATGGGCCAATTGGCCTACTCCAGCACCTACTGTCTATTGTCTAAATGTTTCAGGTGTAACAAAGAAACAGAAGCCTTATTACATGCAGCTTGGTTTTGTGAAAAAGTGGAAAATTTTGGGAAGATTTGAATATTTTATTGGGACAAATTATGAAGATACAGATACCACAAGATCCCCGAATTTTTTTTGCTTGGTGATTTATATGGCACTGATACTAAATTGAAAGTTAGACAAATATCAATGAAAATATTTGAGTGTAGCAATAGCAGTGGCATTGAAATGTATGGCAGTAACATGGAAGTCAGATAATTTTATAAGGTTGGATAGATGGCATACGGAAATTCAAAATTATATACCATTGGAAAAAATTACTTATTATTTAAGGAGTCAACCTGAGAATTTTTATATGATTTGGAAACCATATATGGATTTTATCAGTAAGAGGCCATCCATATCATCCATAACATCTACTCCTCCCAATTAATATGTACAGGATAAAATAATATGTTAGGAATATATGAATCGAGAATGATAAATAAATTCAGGTGCTTTCTCTTTTTTTCTTTCTTTTCTTTTTCTTTGGATGGGGGGAGGGAGGGAGATAAAAAGTAAAAAAATTATATATAATTTTGTATCATTTTTATTATATTGTATTGTTATATGATGAAGAATTTATATGTATGCATTGATGCAAATGAGAAAAATAAAACAATATTTTGTTTAAGTAGCCATTGTCTTGGTGAATTTCTGTTGCTTGTGGTTTTTGAGTCCTTTGGGCTCGTAACACTGAGTGCCCTGCACCAGTCCGCTGCTCCCCTTGAGCCCACTGCTGAACATAGGTGTCATCTTGGGCCCGGCGCCTGAGGTCGCAGGGTTTTAAATAAAACACATTGAATCCTTTAACAGGCCATTTAAAGCTTGTGCAGAGCCGTCAGCAATCAGACAGATAGCTGACGGCTGACAATAACATCAGATGTTATGGGGGAGCGTGTGTTTCTGCTCCCTGCTCTCTCCCCAGGACCAGATCAGTAGCTTTGGCAGTGCCACCATTTTTTTTCTAATCCAAACATGCTGAAGGTAAATATTTTTTTCCTGGCATTTTGAGATTAGGATGAAAATTATTCTCATAATCCTGTCTTGGCTCAGAAAGTGAAGCCTGGGTTTTGAACGAATAAGGAAATGATATCCACGTTCAATGTGCTGCACTAGAGGCCAACAATAACTACAAGACTTTACCAATAAAGTTACGTAATTTGCTTTTCTGCCTTCTTTCTATTTGTACATTTTCCAGATTCATTATTTATGAATAATAAATTTTGATAAATTTAGTTCCACTTTCTCAGGCTGTGTATCTGTGAGCAGGGGAAGCACAGTGGTACAGAAGATAGAATTGCTGCCTTCCCGTTCAACAACATGATTCATTCCTGACATCTGGTGCCATCTGTGTGAAATTCGTATGTTCTTCCGATGATCGTCTGGTTTCTTCCCACATCCCTAAGAAGCTGCTTGGTAGTTTAGCTGGAGACTTGAAGTGGCTTTTAGTGTAAGTGGATGACAGGAGAATAGGGGGAGTTGATGACTCGTGAAAGAGAATAAGTTACAGGGGAAGTACATGGGAAAATGGAATTCATGGCATGGTTCTGAATGTTGGCATGGATTCAGCTGAGTAAATTCTCCCTTCTTATGTCATAAGAAAATTTGATAAAATATTACAGGTTTGGCATCAAGGAGAAGCTTCATTTATTTACACAATCTCAGCACACTTGCTGCAGTTAGTTACTGTATGCTCTAGGTTTGTCATTTGCCCAATGCTTCTGAATGTACAATTCTGTTGTCATTGTTCCCCATAGTAATGCCTCTCTTTGTAATTCATATAATGGCTTGATCTCGAGCTGAACAGGTGGCTTTTGTTGCTGATTCTCAGAACAAAATGTGGGATGTACCTACTCCAGTGGTACTAATCAGATAACACCTAATTCTGGTAAACTAGTAACCATCTATCTAACTGACCACTTGTGTGTTGCACAAAGCCACCAAGGGTATCACTGATATCTCCTGAATAACTACTTTGTGTTGCAATACCACTCTAATACTTTAGGACTTAAATCATTCAGATTTATTGTCAGAGTACATACATAACATCACATAAAACCCTGAGATTTTTTTTTTCCCTGTGGGCCACTTAGAATTTCTACTATCAGTAACTGTAAACTGCAGCAGAAACTTGTCAGATTCAACATACTTGGAACCCATGGTCCTTTAATAGCTGCCTTCTTTAGAAATGACCATGCAATATAAACAACATAAATAATATTGTAAAATGAAAACCGCTTTCAGAAATGAGTGGGAACTGGCATAGACTACTTAATTTTAACAAATGCAATTGAACTTGAATTGCCGATCAACACTGCAGTGATCCCACATAATACCAATCCGTTGTTAAATATTTATTGCAGATATCTAACTTTCCAAGAAAGTCAGAGGAGATTTAGTATGTCATTGAATACTCTATCAATCTTCTACAGGTGCACTGTGGAAAATTTACTGACTGGTTACATCACAGCCTTGTTTTGTCATTTGAGTATCGAGGAAAGCAGCAAGCTGCAGAAAGTAGCAAACCTAGCCAAGTCTATCATAGGCTCCGATCTCACATCTATTAGAGATATCTATATGAGGCATTGTTTCAAGAAGGCAGCCAAAATCATAAAGGGTCGCCATTACTCTGGTCACAACCTCTTCTAGCAGTTACTTTCAGGCAGAAGATAAAGGACCCTGAAATCAAGTACCTTTCAGTTCAAGAACAGTTTGAGGAGTTGTTGGCAATATTGATGTATATAAAGATAGGCAAATCTCCTGGGCATGGTCAGATATATACAAGGATATTGCAGTGATCTAGAGAGGAAATTGCAGGTGCCCTGACTAAGAGTTTTGAGTCATCATTAAATTGTGCTACTTTTCAAAGGCTACAGGAAACAACAGTGGAACTAAAGGCCCATGAGCCGGACATCTGTAGTTGGCAAATTAGTAGAGAGTATTTTGGTGGAGAAGATATTTAGATGGTCAAAGGCTTATTAGTGATAGTCAGCACAGCTTTGTAAGTGGGAGGTCATGTCTCACAAATCCAATTGAGTTTTCTGAAGATGTGACCAAGAAAGATGACAAAGGCAGAGCTGTAATTATTGTACATATGGCAAGGCGTTCAATTACATTTTACACAGTAGGCTGCACTTGAAGGTTAGATTGTATGGTAGGATAGCAGAGGGTGATGGTATTAAATAAGAAAGTCTGCAAATGCGGGGGTTGAGTGCAATACACAAATGTGATGGAAAAACTCAGCAAGTCACAGCAGGTATAGGAAGTAAAGAGTGTTCAACGTTTCGGACCTGGTTCATTTGTCAGGCATAAAAAAAGAACCAACAAACCATAGAACATTATAGTACAGATGCAGGATCTTCCGCCCTCCCAGTTTGTATCAAATTATTTTTTGCCTAGTCCCACTGACCTGAACCCAGACCATAGCCTTCCATACCCCTCCCATCCATGTACCTGTCTAAATTCTTCTTAAATGTTAAAACTGAGCTCACATTCACCACTTCACACTACCACCACACTTTGTGGGAAGAAGTTCCCCCTAAACCTTTCCCCTTTCACCCTTGGCTGATATCCTCTAGTTTGTACCTCACCTATTCACAGTGGGAAAATTTACTCTGTCTATAACCTTCATAATTTTAAACACTTTTATCAAATCTTTCCTAATTTTTCTACGCTCCAGGGAAAAAAGTCTTAACCTGTTTAATCTTACCCTGTAACTCCATTCCTGAAGTCCAGGAAACATCCTAGTAAATCTTCTCTGCATTCTTTCAATCTTATTGATATCTTTCCTGTAGTTAAGTAACTAAAACTGCACACAATACTCCAAATTTGGACTTACCAACTTCCACAGCATTTCCTTCATCACATTTCCTGGTAACCTCCTCAAAAAACTCTGTCAGATTGGTTGTACATGACCTACCATGCACAAAGCCATGTTAACTATCCATATAACCATATAACCACTTACAGCACAGAACAGGCCAGTTCGACCCTACTAGTCCATGATCCCTCCTTGGCTATCCAAATACTTGTAAAGTTAAACTCTTAGAACCCCTTCTAATAATTTACCTTCTACTGACGTTGGGCTCTCGGGACTATAATTTCCAGGGCTACTTTCGGAGCCTTTTTGAAAGCATGGAACAACATGCTCCGGCACCATGTGCACCATGCGCACCAAAAAAGGCAGATGCATGAATAAAGAGAATGATGGTGGAAGGTTGTTTTTCACTGAAGGTCATTTCCAAATTTCCAAAAGGAGGACAGTCTTAGGTTACTATATATTCCATATATACAAACAGTGTGTTTCAAAAATTTCTGTATTTTTTAAACTGTATTGCAAAAACAACTAATGCAAAAACACGGTATACATGTGGTAACCTATGACCATGTCCTCCTTTTGGAATGGCTACCCTTTGCTAGGCCCATTGCTGTTTGTATTATCATTTTTATTTTAAAAATTTTCCTGTTGCCTTACTTGCATGTGTTGTCCACATGATAGAGGAGAGGAATTAGGGGATATGGGGAGAAGGCAGGTAGGTGGAGTTAGGTCATAAATTAGATCAGCCATGATTGTATTGAATGGCGGAGCAGGCTCGATGGGCCACTTTTGGCCTACTCCTGTTTTTACTTCCTATGTTCCTATGTCCAAGTTTTAAATTTTTACCAATCAATACACCAAAAAAATACAGTACACATATATATCCTTTCCCATCATAGTGCCGGAATGCCAGATCGCCCCTTTTACACGTGAGCTTAGAATTAGAAGGGGGGTTAATTTGGGTTAGTTAAGCATAGAGATAAGTTAAAGTTTGATTCTATTTTCATGTTTAAAGTTGATTAAAAACAACTTTTGTTTTAAAAACTACTTGTCTTGGTGAGTGTCTATTGCTGCTGGGTTTTGGGGTCCTTTGGACTCGTAACAGTACGTATATTCTTGAGTAGAGGTTTTTTCCACTACCAGTAATTTAGGGTTGTACGTGATATCATTATGGACTCTGATAATAATTATGAACTTTGAACTTTGCAGTACACACCATACATAAATTATGCAGCACTCATGTATCCAACAGCACTTCCAAAACTCACAAACTATAACACCGATTAGATTAGAATGAGAGCAGCTGGCGCTTAGGAACACTTAGGTTCTCCATCAACTGCACAACATCCAGACTTGGAAGCATATTGCCATTCCTGAATAGTAATTTGATTTGAATTCCAGAATTCCCCATCCAATACACAGGAGACTACTTTTGTTGAAATCTGTAGTCTAACAGTCCTGATGAAGAGTTTCTGCTCAAAAGGTCAACCATTCTTTAGCTCCCATTGCTGCTGCTTCGTCCTGCTGAATTCATAGGTCAGAGTTCACATTTATTTACCCTCCAATTGCACAAATACAACGAAACAGCGTTCTCTGGTCCTCGGTGCAAAACTGCAAACACTCAAACAGACGTAACACACATACAGACAAGAAAAAATATTCAGGGCAAATATACATACATAAAAATCAATAAATATTGTTTAATACATAGTGGAATCTCAGATGGTTAGTGTGAGCAGTTTTTTTAGTCTTTCAGCATTCTTACTGCCTGTGGGAAGAAACTGTTTCTCAGCCTGGTGGTACCCCTGTAACTCCTTCCTGATGGAAGTACCTGAAAGATGCCATGTGTTGGGTGGTAGGGGTCTTCAGTGACTTTGCACACCCTCTTCAGACAATGAGGCTAACTGATCATGTCAATGAGGTGAAGGTGGGAGGGAGACTTCATTGATCCTCTCTTATGGTCCTGTTGATTGACCTCTGATCCACTTCTCTACAGCAACCATACCACACTGTAATGCAGTCGGCCACTATGCATAACAGACTTTCTGTCTGTTATGGTATTGATCCCTTGTCACATATGCTTCACGTCACTGGTGTAACACAACTGACTACGGATCTTCTGTGCATACCCCTGCTTTGGCTTCTGCATTGCACAGGAGAGTTTAGCCCTGGCTAATCTTAGTGTCATCTTGTCCCCTGTCCTGAAGGCAACATCATGAGCTCTGAGAAGTTCCCTGACCTCTGCATCCAACCACGGTCTCTGGTTAGCCCTGGTTGTGAAGCATATGATCTTGGAGACATCCTCAATGCACTTGCCGATGTAGCCAGTCACTGAGCTCGTGCACTCCTCGATGTTTGCATGGTTATTGTTGGTTGCCATCTCCATGAAATAGCTCCAGGCTGTGGTCTGAAAGCAGTCATGTGGCACTGCTATGTACCCCTCCCCCAGCCACGTCCAGCAGATTGCACTTGATTAGAAAAGCCTTACTAGGACTCTAGCTGTTCCAGCTGGAGGCTCAGCAGAGAATCAACATTGTGCTTACCGGAGACACCTTCATCCAGTCAATACCTATTAACTATTCCTTACAACTATTCAACCAGTTTACCTATCTCGGCTGCACCATTTCATCAGATGCAAGGATCGACAATGAGATAGACAACAGACTCGCCAAGGCAAATAGCGCCTTTGGAAGACTACACAAAAGAGTCTGGAAAAACAACCAACTGAAAAACCTCACAAAGATAAGCGTATACAGAGCCGTTGTCATACCCACACTCCTGTTCGGCTCCGAATCATGGGTCCTCTACCGGCACCACCTACGGCTCCTAGAACGCTTCCACCAGCGTTGTCTCCGCTCCATCCTCAACATCCATTGGAGCGCTTACACCCCTAACGTCGAAGTACTCGAGATGGCAGAGGTCGACAGCATCGAGTCCACGCTGCTGAAGATCCAGCTGCGCTGGATGGGTCACGTCTCCAGAATGGAGGACCATCGCCTTCCCAAGATCGTGTTATATGGCGAGCTCTCCACTGGCCACCGTGACAGAGGTGCACCAAAGAAAAGGTACAAGGACTGCCTAAAGAAATCTCTTGGTGCCTGCCACATTGACCACCGCCAGTGGGCTGATAACGCCTCAAACCGTGCATCTTGGCGCCTCACAGTTTGGCGGGCAGCAACCTCCTTTGAAGAAGACCGCAGAGGCCACCTCACTGACAAAAGGCAAAGGAGGAAAAACCCAACACCCAACCCCAACCAACCAATTTTCCCTTGCAACCGCTGCAATCGTGTCTGCCTGTCCCGCATCGGACTTGTCAGCCACAAACGAGCCTGCAGCTGACGTGGACTTTTTACCCCCTCCATAAATCTTCGTCCGCGAAGCCAAGCCAAAGAAGACAACTATTCTATTCCAACCCTTTCATTTCCCCAATTTCCTTTGCAGGGTTATTGGCAGCCACTTCTTCAGTTGCCATGGGCCTGAACTTGAGTTACTTAAGTGCATCTTTCCATCACTGTTTCTTGCTTTAAGAAGCATTTTAGTACTAAACGGTTAATCAAGCCACCAAGCTTTTAGTCAATTTCCCTAATATCTCCTTATGCAGCTCGGTGTCAAGTTCCATTTTATAACAGTTTTATTAACTACTTCAGGATGTTTGACTGTGTTGAAGGTGCTGGATGAACATTAGTTGTTGTCAAAAGGTGAAGTGCAGATGGAGACTATGAAAACAGAAATGGAAAACAATGGAAATCTCCACAAGACAGACAGAATCTCCAAGAGATAAAATTAGTGCTAATGTTATTGAATGTAAGTACACTCATTAGTTCTGACAAAACAACAATAAGAAAATGACAAATTATGCATTTAATTGGATTTGTAGGAGGAATTAATGATGCTAAGGAAACTGAAAGGAGCCCCGAACTTTCCATTTTATATGCCATGGGATCTTTCAAATCCCATCCGAGGGCTGAGGTTGAATTTCTCCACAGAAGGACAATTTTGCACTCAAGTTTTTGAAGTGGAAATTTGAGTCCACAGCTTGTCATTCAGAAGCAAAGATGCTGCAGATTTGCCTCAGCTGGTATCAAACAGAGAGGAGCCATTCATAGAAAGAATAGAGACAGAATTTAATTTGTTTCTGATGAATCTAACATGTCTGAGCAACTTATCCAAGATAGTTTGTAAATATAAAGCAATAAATTGATGTAGCTTCCCGTCATGAAGGTTAATTACTTTGGTCTGTTTATGTCTAGCAAATAATACAAACAATTTGCTCCTTGCCAATTCTATCTTCTTCCAATCTGAATTACAAAGGAAAAACATTAAATTCTACTCTGTTTCTGGTCATTTATTTGAGAATGGAGTTATTTATTTCAGTTTGTTTACTATTACAGTTTTTCTTTGCAAGGAAGAATTTCAGCACAGAAGCACATTATGTGAGGTGTATGGACGATCATCATGTTTTCTACATTTCTTTTAAACTTCTCATTAAGTCACTAGTGTGAGCTTTTCTGATGAACAATTATTTTGCTGTTTCCCAAATTAGTAAGGTAAGGAAACACAGGTTTTTAAGTCAGTGAATACCAGATTTGTTACAGCATTTTAAGAAAAAGAAAAGACGGTGTTGTAGCGACTGTGCAAGTAAATGGGCCGAATCGCCGCAACGCATGGCCGGTCCAAGATGGTGTGGGCTATCCTTCACTGCTGAGAACGAGACTGTTCCTAGCACCACATGTGGGCTAAGCAGTCCTTCACTTCTGCAATCTGGCCCGCTGGCCGGAGAGTGACACTGTGATGCGATTACGTCATTTCCGGAAGTTGGCGTGTACGTCACTGGAAGCGGGCGGGCCAGCACGGAGACACGGCGAATTCAAACCAATAAAGTCATCCTTTGGTTCACACCGCGTGGACGTCTCTATCCGTTAGCACTGCCGCAGCAGTTGCTACAGTGTGATCTTTCTGAATGAAACTAGCAAGACTGATGCCTGGGTTATTAATTCAGACAGAACGCTGTTGATGAGCCTTGCTGCTGAGTGGTTCAGTTGAATGCTAAGCTTTAACCAGTACTGTGCACAACAATGGGTGCAATATGTAAAGACCACTGTAAGAACACTAGCTTGAATCTAAATGGTAGAAACTATTTTTATTCACATGAGATTGGGATGTAACTGAAAGAAACAGCTGCATTCCCCACAGTCAGCCCTTTTATGCATCTCCCCATTCCATTTGCTTATCAGCAGATGGCTTAATTTGAGCTTCTTGGCCCTAAGCTTTGGAATCATTCCCTCGTCCCTTCCAAACTCACCTTTGTTTGATTGGGCTTGTGATGTATGTCCCAGGTGTTATATAAAATGACTTGATTGCTTTCAGAAAAGCAATTTGTTCTATTTTATTGTTACAGTTTTGGTAGTGACAACATCAGAGAAAATTTGATGGATTTTAAAATTGACACCAGCCTAGGATTCTGCCCCCAATTGTTTGAAGCCACATTTTACACCGAAAGGAATTTACAACTTAAAAGATTCTGCAAAATGGAAATTTAGTGCTGAATACACAAGGTATCAAATAATTTTAAAATGTGAAGTTGAAGTTAAAATAGATTTTGGTCATTTGGAGGGTATTATCACCACATCTCCAAATTTTTCCTTACTCTTTTCTTCAATGAGCTGGGTTACAGATTATGGAGCAGTGCTTTTCCGAATATAGCTGCAAAGATTTTTATATTCTCATCCCACTGTTCTGACATTTTGTCAATAAATATTTGATGGAACCTATTTTATCTCCCATGTAATTGTTCACTATAAATGGAGAGATTGATGTCCTAATTGTCGGTAGCATTACATCATGTCTCATACAATGGACTTTTGAAAAAAACTCATTGTAACCCTGTCTTTTAAAATCACAAAGTCAAATTACTTGAAGTAAATATTGCTACAGGTCAATCAATATTTAATTGCTATTTAATAGGTTACACATTTGAAGATATTGGTAAATGTCCAACTCCACATTTGATAAAATGAGAGTGGGAATTGGTTACCAAACTAGCTACTGCCTTGAAGTGTGACATTTGATGTCTAAATTTCATTTTCAAAGCCATTATCTTTACAGGTGGGATATTAGCTGAATAATGAAATGGATAGGAAGTCTGTGGTGTGGTGTCCAAGTTCATAGAACCAATGAAAGTTAAACTGGATGACTCTTTAAAATTGGTGTTTTAATTAGGGACCAATCCCCATGTATGATGTATACAGTACATAACAAGCTCCTCAGCTCAGCTTGTCTATGCTGACCAATTTGGCATTCTGAGCTAATCCCATTTGCCTGCATTTGGTCTTTCTAACTCCTTCCTATCCACATGCTGGCTGTCGCATGTTGTTATTGTTCCTCCTTCTATCGCTTTCTCCGGCAGTTTATTCTTGATAATGGTTTACCCTCAAAATGAAAAATTTGCACCTTGGGACCCTCTTGTATCTCTTCCCTCTCACATTAAACCTATACCCTCTAGTTCTAGAATCATCTACCCCCTCATGATGTTAAAAACATCTACAAGGTTCCCCCCTGCCCCGCCCCAGCCTCCTATTCTCTATGGAATAACCAAGCCTATCCAATCTCTCTCTGTAACTCAGCCCTCCAGACCTGGCAATAATCTTGATCTCCTTCCTATAGCTGGTTAAGCAAAAGTACACACAGTACTCCAAGTGTGGTCTCACCAATGCCTTCTATGACTGAATCTGGAGGTAATAACTTTTGTTCTCTATACCCTACTCATACCAACCACTTTCTTCACCACTCTGTCCACCTGAGTTGTCATTCTTATAGAAGATAGCTACACTGCCAGAGCTGTTATGACAGCACTGCCGCTGGTGCAGACCTGGGGACAGCAGGGACTGGAGACACAACATTCTCGCAGGGTCCAACCACACAATCTAACTGCAGTCGGCTCCATACAGGCTTTAAATGGCCTGTTAAAGGAGCCAACGGTGGTTTTATTAAAAAAAACCTGAAAGACCAATGGAACTGCTCACATTAACCATCCAAGGCTCTCATTTGCACAAAGCAATATTTATGTATTTATTTATGTTCATAGATATAAGAATTGTCCTGCATATGTATTATTTTGTCTGTATGTGTGTTATGTCTGGTGGTATGTCGGCATGTTTTTGCACCGAGGACCAGAGAACGCTGTTTCATTGTACGTGCACAATCAGATGCTGATAAACTTGACATTCTACTATTACATGACAATAAATTGAATCCTGAGGTCTCTCTGTTCTACAACACTCTCCAGGGTCCTGCCATTGACTGAGTAAGTCCTACTCAAAGTACAACTCCATATACAGTACATGTAAACTCCTTGGCTTACCTTCCCAACTGATCTAGAATTGTCCCAGATCTGATCTAAAGTTGATCAATTTGTTAATGGTGCATGGTCTTCTAATAATTGCTATGTGCATCCAATGGTATCTGTATTGTTAATTGAGTACATTTCCCTCAACCACCTACCAACCCTTGAATTCATAGGCTTCACAGACATTTAGCTTCATTACTAGTCACTCAACTACAAGCAGTAGATTGCAAACATTAGCATCTATTCAATGGTGCATTTTACGGAAAAACTACCAGTATATTTCCTTGTTCCTTGAAAGAGACTACATGACAGGTGACAGGAGGGAACAAAAGAAAGAGAATAAACACATCTGCATGTTTTAGCTCTTAATGAGAAGATCTAATTCTGGCTACCAGGGGAACAGATGTGCCTGACATCATAGCTTCTGATGGACTTGCGTGATCACTGAGAAGGATATTTACCGTACACACTTCATTTTTTTTTAAATCATAAAAGGGCCATTCGGCCCATTGAATTGATGCTGGCTCCTGGTGACTAATCCATTTTCTTTTAATAATTTCTGATTCCAATTTCCACAGAATGCAAGGATGAAATTTCCCTCACCATAATCTAACCTTGCTCATTTAACCATTCCAGTGTTGCTCTTTAGATAAAACAAAGGTGCAATACAAAGAAAGTGATGAGACTCCATCACCAATCTGACATCATGGTCTGCAGATCAGAGACTAAAACCCAGCAAATTTTAATTTAAAAATTTAATGTAAACTTGTATATGCAAATGTAAAAAAGTTTTCTTTTGTATGTAAAGTATTTTATTATCATGAATTAAGTTTATTTTTGAAATGTAAAAATAAATGGGATCATGGTTCGGGCTGAATAATTTTTAAAGTTTGCTTTAAACAAAGTGAGATGTAACAAATAAGTGGAGCTTGGGAAATCTCACGCAGACACAGGAGAACGTCAGACAGTGCCAGATTCTAACCAAGGTCGCTGGTACTGTAATAGCATCGGGCTAACCACTACACCAGGGGTGGCCAACTTTTAATTTTTAATCTTTAATTTAGACATACAGCACAGTTACAGGCCATTTCGGCCTATGTGTCCATGGCGCCCAATTAACCTACACTCCTGGTACATACACGTGGCCTGAAACGACCTGTTACTATGCTCTATGTCTAAATTAAAGATTAAAAATTAAAAGGTTGGCCACCCCTGCACTACATTAATCATGCCATTCTTGTTACTGTACAATTTAGTTTTAACAATTTACAGCACTCTCCATAATGTTTGAGACAAAGACACATTTTTCCTGTTTTTTTGCCCCTGTGCTCCACAGGTTTAAATTTGTAACCAAACTATTCATATGTGATTAAAGTGCACAATCCAGATTTTATTAAAGTGCATTTGTATATTTTGGTTTGCCATGTAGAAATTACAGAACTTTTTATACATAGTCCCCTCATTTTAGGGTACCATAATATTTGGGAGAGAGGAACGGTAACGCATATTAAAGTATATTAAATGTTTAGTGCAGTACTTTGTTCCATATTCCTTACATGCAATGACTGCTTGAAGTTTGTGATTCATAGACATCACCAGGTGCTGAGTATCTTCTCTCGTGATGCTCTGTGAGGCCTCTGCTGCAGCCATCCTCAGCTCCTGCTTGTTTCAGGGCTTGTCCCCTTAATTTTTGTCTTCAGCTTATGGAAGGCAGCTCAATTGGATTTAGAGTAGGTAATTGACTTGGCCATTCAAAAATTTTCCAGTTTTTAGCTTTCAAAAACTCTTGTTGTTTTAGCAGTACGTTTGGGATCATTGTCTTGCTGTAGGATGAAGCACCGTCCAATGAGTTTGGAGACATTTGCTTGAACTTGAGCAGATGTTTCTATACATCCAACAATTAATTTTGCTACTGCCGTCAGCAGTTACATTACATCATCAATGAAGATAAGTGCGCCAGTACCTGTGACAGCCATACATGCCCAGGCCATAACATCCACACCACCATGTTTCAGATGAGGTGGCATGGTTTGGATCTTGGGCAATTCTTTTACACTTCCACACTTTGCTCTGATACAGGTTAAATCTTGATTTCATCTCTTCATAAGACCTTTTTCCAGAATTCTGGAGGCTCTTTTAAATACTTCTTGGCAAACTGTAATCTGGCCATCCTGTTTCTGTGGCTAACTAGTGGTTTGTATCTTGCAGTGTAGCCCCTCTATAGACCGTAGTCATTGACATCTCCACATCAGTACGCTCTTTCTTCTTAATGATGTTCCAAACAGTTGATTTTGGTAATCCTAAGGTTTAGGCAAAGTGACTTTTTAATTCTTGTTTTTCACCCTCATAATGGCTTCTTTGAATTTCCTTGGTACAACTTTGGCCCTCATTTTTATAAATGGCAACTTCAGACTCCAAAGGTGGTCAAAAGCTTGGAAGCAAGCCCAGCTCTTCACATACCTGCAACCAATGATACAATTAAACATACCTGAGTTTTCACAAACAGCTGTGAAGCCAAATATCCCAAATATTATGGTGCCCTGAAATGAGGGGACCACGTATAAAAAGTGTTGTAATTTCGACATGGTCAAAGCAAAATGCATTAAAATAACCTTTAATAAAATCTGGAATATATACTTTAATCACATGCAAATTGTTTGATTACAAATTTAAAACTTTGGCGTACAGGGGATAAATAAAGGAAAAAAAAATTATGGAGGGCACACACAGTATTTTAGTGCATATGCGCCAGTGGTCTCTAATGTAATGTAATATGGTTACTTCTCCCACCATCTCAGCCCTCAATGCCCAGTAGAAGAAAAGATCTAAACTGTAGTCTTTCCCCAAGGTTCCCTGGGGTTGATGCACCAAGCCTCAGTACGTCCTTCAGCATGTACTCCGGCAGCCTAGAATGTGCCAGACAGCAGCACTCCCTTATTGTTGGAAGACCAACAAGTTTCATGCAGACCAGAGCGTCTTCCATTGAGTTGATCTTCCAGCAGCTCTTGATGACTGTCTCTGCAAGCATCCCTGGGAACACCCCATAAATCAGAGAATTTTCTGTAATGCTGCTGCTGGGAATGAACCAAGATCTTTGCATCCTTCTCCACAAACTTTTAGTGAATCCACATTCTATAAAGAGGTGGGCATCTATCCTGTCTCCATTGTAGTAGTCTTGAAGGCAACATGCATTGGGAGTTGCATTTCAGACCTAGAGAAAGAATCTGAGTAGGAGGGCTCTTCTCACCACCAGCCAGGTTGTTGGTAAATTCTGTTGATGACCTTGACACTCTGCTGAGGAAACCGCCCCCACACCTGCATAGTACCCATCAAGGCATTATTCCTTGTCTGTAGGATATACCAAGCTGACCACTGCCTGAAAGACTTGTGGTCAAAGGTGTGTGTCTGGAAAAACTTTTCTATGAAGGATAGGTAGTGGGCAGTGTCCAACTGCCACACTGCGTGGCAATGGGGCCAAGCCCATCCTTTGCTACACCTGGGACAGGTAGAATTTCAGCACATAATAAATTTGGTGCCCTCGCACTTTGGTTCAACACACACCCTGATGAAGCCACACTCAAATATGGTCATCATGATGAGGGCCATGTTGGGTACGTTCTTGCCACAGTGTCAAGTGACTTGTTCATGGCAACCCGTCAGGCCCTTTCCATTCTGGATCCTCAGGTGAAGTGTAAGATGGTGACTGTCAGTGCAGAGGAAGGAGGGATGGATTTACCTGTACTACGTTCAGCAGTAACAAGAGCACTTCACATCTGATGAACAGGTTTTTTCTTGTTATTGAGAGGGAGCGCTGCTCTCACAGCCCTAATTTCTGGTAACATGCTTCGGGCCTTCCAAACCAGATCCCCAGTACCTTCAGGTCATTGGATCTGATAGTGAAGCGGATGGAAGACCGATCAGGCCAGTTACCAAAGAGCATCACCTCACTCTTCTGGTTTACAATGGCACCTGATGCAAACTGGCACAGATGCTGACCAGTCTACAGATTGATCATGTGCTTGAACAGAAGACAACGTCACAATTTATGTTCAAGGAAGCTTTGACGTGGGTGCCTCCACTGCTGGACAAGGTACTCCACTTTTGCCCACCTCCTGCCTGATGTATTCAGCCAAGTGTTCAATGCAGCACAAAGACAGATGAAAGCGGGCAACCCCGCCTGACACCAAACTGGATGGGGAACCAAACTGGATGGGGAACCAATCTGTTTCCCACTTATTGATTTGAACTACATTACAGATGTGCACATAACCATAGAATATTACAGCACAGAAAACAGGCCCTTTTAGTCCATGCCAAATGATTATTCTCCTAGTTCCACTTATAAAGGTTAAAAGAATGTGATTTTTGATTCTTAGTTAATTTTGTGCCTGTCTAATTAAGAAAGCTATTGTTTGTAATGTTACCAAAGTGACCATGATGTAATATGTTGTAATATCCACCCAGGCTAACGGCTTGCTCATTCAACCAGATGTGAAGGAAGCGTGAGCATGAGAAATTTTTATTTGAATTGTGTATCTCTTTAAGTACCATTGTGTATCTCTTTAATGTTTTTGTATCTCTTAAGTTTTTATATCTTTATGTATGATTTATATCTCTATTTATCTTTTGTATCATATGGTGAATACTTTGTTATTCATTATTATGAAAATCTTAATGTGAAGCTATGCAAAACAGTTATCTGTTTTATCAATGAATACAATACATAAGTAACAGCCACAGAGTTTGATTTGTTAGATTAAAGAGATCGAAATTTGGGATATCATAGCTCAAGATTTGGAAGAAGATACTTTGAAATTAGGATATATTAAAATAAGGAAAGTGTCATCTATATTACTGACCTGTACCTGTTCCATATCCCTCTACACTCCTCTCCCATTCATGTACAGTCCAAATTTTTCTTAAATGTTAAAATTGAGCCTGCATTCAATACTTCAGTTGGCAGCTCATTGTGTGAAGAAATTCACCCAAATGTTCCCCTAAAGCGTCTCTCATTTCACTCTTATCCCATATCCTCTGGTTTGTATCTTGACTACCCTCAGTAGAAAAAGTGCATTTGCATTTAATCTGTCTATGCCTATCATAATTTTAAATACCTCATCAAATCTGCCCTTATTCTATATTTCAGGAATAGGCTCCTAACCTGTTTAACCTTTCCCTGTAACTCAGTTCCTGAAGTCCCAGCAACAACCTTGTAAATCTTCTCTGCACTCTTTCTAACTTATTAATATCATTCCTCTTGTTAGGTGACCAAACCTGCACACAATACTCCAAATTTGGTTTCAATGTCTTATATAACTTTACTATAACATCCCAACTCCTATACTCAATACGTTGATTTAGGAAGTTAATTGTGCTACAAGCTCTTTACAACCCAATCTCAGAAATGTTGGAGGAACTCAACTAGTTTCACAGCATCCAGAGGAGGTAAAGATATATTACCAACATCTAGGGCTTGAGTCCTTCCTCAAGGATTTTTGTGTTTCCCTATCTACCTGTGACACCAATTTCAGGGAGTTATTCATAGATCCCTCTGCTCTAACACACTCCTCAATGCCCTACTGTTACCATATACAGTATGTCCTACCTTGGTTTGTCTTTCCAAAAGGCAACACCTCACATTTGTATGCATTAAACCCCATCTGCCATTTTGCAGCTGGTCCAGATCCATTTCGGACCCTTGAAATCCTTCCTCACTGTCCAATACACCTCTAATCTTTGTGTCATTTGCAAACCATTTTATTACATTATCATCCAGATCATTTATAATGGACCTAGTGCCATTCCTTGAGGCACACCACTTTGTCACAGGCCTCCAGTCAGAGAAGCCATCATCTATTATCACTCTCTTGCTTCTCTCATAAAGCCAATGTCGAATCCAGTTTAATACCTCACCATGAATACCAAGCAACTGAACCTTTCTGACTAACTTCTATGTGAGACTTTGTCAAATCCTTACTAAAGTCCATGAAGACAACATCCACAGCCTTTCTCTCATTAGCCTTCCTGGTACCCTTCTTGAAAAACTCTATAAGATTAGTTAAACATGACTTACCAGCACAAAGCCATGTTGACTAACCCTAATGAGTCCCCGACAATCCAAATACTTGTATATCTGATCTCTTAGAACACTTTCCAAAAACTTACCTACTACTGATGGCCTATAATTTCCTGGGCTATTTTTGTAGCCTTTTTTAAACAGCAGAATGAGTAAGCCTCCAATTTTCCTGCACCTCACTTCTGGCTAAGAACTTTAAATATGTCTGCCTGGGACCTGCAATTTCTATACTAGCCTACCTAAAGATCTGAGGGAATTCCTTGCCAGGGCCTAGAGATTTATACATTTTTATTCACCTTACCCCTCCCCAACCCTCTTCCCACACCACCCTGCTTCCACCCCCTTCTTCAACCCCTCTCCTTCCTTCCACCCCTCTTATCCCTCCCTCCTCCCATCCATCCATCACTTCCCTCCCTAACCACTCCCTCCTTCCATCCCTGCCCCTCCCCACCCTCTCTTCTGTCTCTCATAACTACCAACCCTGCTCCTCCCTACCCTCTCATCCCTACCCTTCTCTACTATCCCTCCCCATCCCCTCCCTAACCACTCCCTCCTTCCATCCCTGCCCCTCCCCACCCCTCTCTTCTGTCCCTCCCATAACTACTAACCCTGCTCCTCCCTACCCTCTCATCCCTACCCTTCTCTACTATCCCTCCCCATCCCCTCCCTAACCACTCCCTCCTTCTATCCTTGCCCCTTCCCACCCCTCTCTTCCATCCCTCCCATACCCCCCTCCCCTAACTACCAACCCTGCTCCTCCCTACCCTCTCATCCCTGCCCTCTCATCCCTGCCCTCTCATCCCTGCCCTCTCATCCCTGCCCTCTCATCCCTGCCCTCTCATCCCTGCCCTCTCATCCCTGCCCTCTCATCCCTGCCCTCTCATCCCTCCCTTCTCTACTATCCATCCCCTCCTTCCATTGCTCCACTTTCCTTCTCTCCGTTCCCTCCACCTTCCATCTCTCCCCGACCTCTTACTTCTTCCCCTCCATACCCACTCCCATCTTCCCCCTCCCTTCCCTTCCCCATCCATTCCCATCTTCCTCCTTCCCTCCCTAACCTTCTCATCTACCCCTCCCCCCTCCTTCCTACCTGCTCCCATCTTCCCTCACCCTTCCCTATCCCTTCTTCCACTTTCATCTCTCTCCTATCCCTTTCCACCCCTCTCACCACCATTCAAACTCTTTCCTCCCGACTAACCCATTCATCCTGCCATATCCATCCTCCCTCTCTCCCTCTGTCCTCCATTCCTCCTCCCATATCCATCCTCCCTCTCCACTTCTCTCCTCTATTCCTCAACTCCCCTCCACTGTCCCTCCCATTTCTTCTGTCCCTTCCCTCCCTCTTTCCCTTCTTCCATCCCTTTCCTCCTCTCTCCCTCCCCACCATTCCCCATCCCTCCCTCCTTCCCTTCTTCCATCCCTTTCCTCCTCTCTCCCTCCCCACCATTCCCCATCCCTCCCTCCTTCCCTCACTCTAAATCTCCTTCCTTTTCCACCA